>NC_134096.1:62596408-62913547 GCF_000715075.1 Nicotiana tabacum
AATATCGGAACACACTCCTAAGTCCAAAATCACCCTACGGAGCTATCTGAACCATCAAACTCTATTCCGAAGTAATTTACTCAATAGTCAACATCCGGTCAACTCTTTTAGCTTAGGCTATCAACCTTGGGACTAAGTGTCCCAACTCATTCCGAAACATCCACGAAACCAAACCAACTACCTCGACAAGTTACATAACAACAACCAAACACAAAATAGGCAATAAATAGAAAAACAAGACTACAACACTCAAAACGACCGGCCGGGTCGTTACAAAAATAAAATTATTTGTATTTGTTTGTTTAAACATTTTTGGGCTATATAGTGCAAATAATAAGGTACCAATTGCTAAGTTTCTGACTTTTTTTTCTTTTCAAGATTTAAAGGGGATAGTAAGAGATCTTATTGGATCAATGGTGATCTTCTACTTAGTGAGTTTGAAATTTTTAATATTATTGTTCAAATTTTGACCTAAACAATTGGAGGAGGTTGTCGCAGATTTTTTTGAGGCCAACCTCCTCATAAGTGTAATATAGAGAAGGAGCTAGATTATTTAAGTAACGAAATAAGCAAAAAAGAGAACTAGAAAATATTTTGGAATATTGCCTTTTCCAACATATTAATATGCAAAATATACTTTTATTGAACCTTATTAATCATGAAAATTTAATAACAAAAATCATGGTTCAATTTGCAAAATGACAAACTTAAATCAGTCTTGATCTATCTTGTAATTTTTTTTTACTCCATTATTAGTTGCTGGAGGTTTTGCACAGAAGCACTTGTGCGTAGTCAAGTCACATTTGGGATGTCCTGAGCAGTTGATTGTGCAATCGATATCTTTAGTGCATTCAAACGTCGCATTGTTTGATTATCCTACCAACATTGACATTATTAAATAAGTTATTGAAAAGAAAAAAAAATTTATTAACTAAAGTTATCATATTCATAATATAAGAGAGAACACAAATTGTTTTTAGAGTAAAAGTTACTAATAAGAAAGTTATTTCTTCAAGGCATGCAAAAGGGAAACATGACAACAAAAACGGAATGAATGGAGTATTGATTACCTTGCGATTGTCAGTAAAGTGTAACTACAACATGGTTGAATATGAACTACTACATAAAATATGTGAATATATCTAAATTACTTACCTAGAAAAATAAGCAAAAAAGAGACCAAGAAAATCTTAAGGAATGTTGCCTTCTCCATTGTCTTCCAAGTATTCTAATAGCACTACAGTAATTCTATAACTGTTATATTGATGTCTCAACTGTTGCTTTAGCAATGTATTATAGGAAAGCAAAAGATATGCACCAAATTTATAATTTAAGGAGATATAGTAACAAAGATAAATAAGTTTTAGTAATTTCCATCTTTAAGGAAATTAAATTTAATACTAATGTTACAAAATCATTTTTGCAGGAATTACTTTGAAAAGTGAGTGAATTAATTTCCATTTGATGTTTGATAATAAGTAATCTAAATTCAAATTCGTTTCTAATAAATTCATTAAAAACGCCAAAAAATTTTATGTCTTTTTCATTGTCATATTCAGTAGGTAATTATAAAAATTAAATCTGAGATAGTTTTGACTAAATTTATTGACTCTATGACCTAAATTGCTCATGTACCGTGGAAGGTTGAACTAATGTGATGTTCTTTACTTTACTTCTAAAACTTCGCCCCAAAGTGAGGGTCTTTGCAGGTATATTAGCTAGGAATATTTAAGAAAAATCATAAGATCAAACCAAATGAACAAATTGAGTCAATCGACTACGAAAAAACAAACTTAGGTTGGTTTGACTTGACTTGATTTTATGTTGAGTTGAATAATAATATCAATATATATAATTTGATTTGGTATTAAAAAAAAACTGTTGAACCAAAATCAAACGTCCGAACCCAACTGATAATGTGTGTGTGTTTTAAATCCTATAATTCATTTACAAAAAAAATAAAAATACTAGGTCTATTTTGTGTTGATAACTTGAGACTCATAAATCAGCTAACATAAAAAGATGATTTGAAAATTTGGCCCAATAATGTTTCCTACTGTTAATGGTGTTTTATAATCCGTTAATGGTGTTTTGTGAACCGCTAACATTATTTTATGAACCGCTAATGGTGCTAATGATGCTTTGAGACCATTGACAGCGCTATAAAATGCTGACGGGGCTTTGTAAATCACTAATGATGCTTTACTAATCGCTAGTGATGCTTTGTGAATTGCGAACGGTTTTGTGTGCCACAAACAACATGAACTGCTAATGGTGCTAACGATTCTTTGAGAGCCTCTAGCGGCACCTTGTGAACCGCTAACACCACTTTGTGAATCGCTAATGGAGCTTTGTTAACCGCTAATAACGTAAACTGCTAGTGGCACTAACTGAGCTTTAGGAGCAACTAACTACACATTTATGAACCGTTAACTGTAACGACCTAACCGGTCATTTTTTTGTAGAACCCCATTCCCCTAAATAAGACTCACCGTATGTACTTTTACTATTTTGTGACTTGCGGGTATGGTTGGTTTGGGATTTGGAAGAGTTCGAGTTGAAAGCGGAACACTTGGTTCTATATGGTTTGGTTTTAAAAGGCTAAATTTGACTTCGTTAAAAGTTTGGAGTAAACGACCTCGGAATCGAGATTTGACGGTTCCAATAGATTCATATGATGATTTCGGACTTGGGCGTATGTTCGGATTGGGTGTTGGATGACCCGAGAGCATTTCGGCGCCTAATAGTGAAAGTTGGCTCTTTGAAGGTTTTAAAGTTCTTCAAATTTAGTTTGGTGTAGGTTTTGGTATTATCGAGGTCCAATTGGGATTCCAGGATAGGGAATAGTCTCGTAATGTCGTTTATGACTTGCACACAAAATTTGGCGTCATTCCGAGTTAATTTGATAGGAATTAGACACGCGGAGGTATTTTAGACGTTTTTGAGTTACATCAGTTAATTCATGCAGTTTGGCATCCGATTCGTGATTTTTGATGTTATTTCAGTGTTTTAATCGTGCGAACGAGTTTGTATGATATTTTTAGACTTGTGTGGACGTTTGGTGTGGAGCCTCGAGGGCTCGGGTGAGTTTCCGATCGTTCGGAGGGGTGGAAGGACTTCAGTTTTTTCTGGTTTCTGGGCAGGTGTTGCAGGTCTCGCAAATGCGAAGATTTGATCGCATTTGCGAAGAACCTTTCCCATTTGAGAAGATGGGCAGGCACTATGGAGTTTGCAATTGCGAAGTTACTGCCGCTTTTGCGAACTGCCCATCTTCGCATTTGCGACCAAGGCAGAAATGGCCAGCCTACGCATTTGCGACCTTCTTGTCGCACTTGTGAATATTTTGTCGCATTTGCGACCTTGACAGTAGGGGGCTCAGTTTCGCATTTGCGAACCAGGTGTCGCAAATGCGACATCTGCGACCTGCACAACAACTTTTAATGAGGGACTTAGCTTTATTTCCCTCATTTCCCACTTGGTCTTGGACGATTTTGAGAGCATTTTGAGAGGAGTTCCATCAACATCAAGAGGTAAGTGATCCTTATCGTTTCTTTAGCTAAATACATGAAGCATAAGTATATTTAACAAGGAAAATGGTGGGATTTATGGGATTTTTGAGGAAAACCTAGAGTTTTGATAAAAATAAAATTTAACCACGAAAATGATTACAGAATAGAGTGCAAATCATATATTTGAGTTCATAAGGTTATGGGTAACAACTTTCTTCAATAATTTCCTGAATTCGGGCACGTGGGGGGTTGAATTTTAGGAATTCTTCAATTGGGGTTGAGTAATCACTTTAATAGTTGGGATATGAACTTTTAAACATGTATTGACTATTTTGTTTAACATTTGACTAGTTTCGTGTCATTTGGCATCGAATTGAGGGTTTAGAGCACAATTGTGGACCGGAAAGTAAGCTTTGAGACGAGAAAAGTCTCTTTTCTAACCTTGTAAGAGGGAATTAACTCCATAGGCGAATTGATTTAATATGTGCTCCTATTTGTGGGGGCTACGTGTGCACGAGGTGACGAGAGTCCGTACGTAACTACTAATCATTCTTATGTCCGGGTAGTTTAGGACCCAAATCATGTGATACTTGCGATATTTGCACCCTACTTGCTAATTTAAATGCTTAAATCATATCAGAACTTGATAAAGGAAATGTAAAAGGTCAAATTTCATTTACTTGAGTTTTGGACGGGTTACTTGACTGTTAATGAGAATTGATATTTCCTTAAATATTAGCATCTTAATAATCTATAAACCGGTTATTTATAAAGTATTTTTCTCTTCTTGTGGAGCGGATCGAACGCCTCGGTAATGGAATAGATGCATCTATGGTTCGTGATGATCGACCCTCAACAGTGCACAATTTATATTTTTATATGTTGGATCGGGCCATACGACCTCGGCATAATTCGTGCGTAATAATTCTTGAAGCCCAACTATAATTGATATTGTTTCATTGACTTGAGAGATTAATTTGTTAAATGATGGAAATTAATTGGGACTTACTATTAGTGAAAGAATTGTTCATTTATTCTTGTTATTGTGTTTTCAGTTGTATTTATATGGTCCATGCTTACTTATAATTCCATTATTTCATTGTTAGACCATAATAAGTGTCGGAATCGACCCCTCGTCACTACTTCTGAGGCAGGTGCATCTGGATATTAGTCCATCGGGCATCCTTGATTACTAAGAGACTTAGCGGTGAGCTGCCTTCCGAGCCCGTTTTGCATCAGCATAAGTCTTGCTTTTGCTTTATTTTCTGTCTATTTCATTTCAGACAGTAGTGTGGTATTCTTTTGTATATTTTACTAGTAGCTCATACGCTTGTGACACAAGGTCTTGGAGATTTATGCTAGTAGACACTTGTTGATTTTTGAGTAATTACTTCATTCCATTGCTTTTAAAATTGTTTACTTTCTCATTTTACTAACATTTTCACTTCTTGATTTCAGAATAATTAAAAATCAACTATTTCAAATTTCTAAAAGAGAAGACCATAGAGTTAGGTCATTGTTGGCTTGCCTAGCGGTAGTGTTGGGTGCCACCACGGCCTATTGGAGAAATTAGGTCGTGAGGACATGGTTTCAGAGCACTAGGATCACGTTGGTCTCATAAGTTATGATCGGGCCTAATAGAGTCCTACGGATTGGTACAGAGACGTCCGTACTTATCTTCGAGAGGCTATAGGGTATTAGGAAACTACTATTTCTTCATCTCCTATCGTGCAGTTGATGTTATACTAAGTGTCTTTCTCTTAATCTCTCCCAAATGGTGAGAATGCGCACGACGGATGTTCCAGACTCGGGAGGAGCTACTTCCCCTGTTGCTAGAGGTCGAGGAAGAGGCCGGGGGAGGGCACCGGCCCGAGGTAGATGACGAGGACGTCCCATAGTCACCCCAACTATACCACCAGCAAATCCAGTAGAGGATCCCTTAATTGAGGAGCAAGGCAATGTGCATGTAGCAGAGCTAGCCTCGGTAGATTTCATGTCAGCACCGGGCTTTCAAGAGGTTATGGGCCTATCCTACAGTTCATGGATACTATGTCCCAAGCTGGTTTATTTCCAGCAGACCCAGCCACATCTTAGGTAGGAGGGGGAGCACAGACCCCTACTGCTCAGGCTCCTGGGCATGCAACTGTTGTATATCAGACCCTGGGCACACTACCCGTGGGCAGAGCCCAGACCAACTGCGGTCGGTGAATTGCAGAAGCTATTAGACAGATGGACTAGGCTACACCCTCCTGTCTTCAGGGGTGAGCTACATGAGGATCCCCAAGACGTCATTGATCCGTGCAAGGATAGACTGCATAACATGAGCATATTAGAGTTCCACCTGGTGTATTTTACTACTTTCCACCTGGAGGGCAGGGCTCGTAGATGGTGGCAGTCTCATCTTCTTGGCAGACCAGCAAGTTCTCCTCCCTTGACTTGGGATCAGTTCACACGCCTTTTCATGGATAGGTATATTCCACCCTTCTAGAGGGAAGAGTTGCGGTTTCAGTTTGAGCAGCTCCAGCAGGGTCAAATGTCAGTGACCGATTATGAGACGGGATTCTCTGATTTGTCTTGCCATGCACTTATGTTACTTTCTACTGAGGCATAGAGAGTACGGAGGTTTGTTGCGGGGTTGAACTCCGGTATTCAGGCTACTATGGACCGAGAGGTTGAGATGAGGACTTCTTACCAACTGGTTGTAGAGATAGCTCGAAGTATTGAGGGTTATCATCAGCGGGGCCGAGAGTAGATGCCGCGGGATAAGCAGTTTCGTTATTCTGGAGGGTTAATTGGTGCTCCATATGGGGGAAGAGGTTAGTTTGGGAGAGGTCAGTCTAGTAGGCCCACATATCCAGTACCGCCGCCTCCTCGGGGTGCTCCAGTTTGACCTTATTTCAGTGCCATGCCAGAGAGTTCCTACCACCTACCAGTTATTCAGGGTTCCTCCAGTGGGTACTCAGGCCATCAGGGTCAGACTTCAGGTCAGCAACCCTTCTAGTGAGAGGTTGTTTTGAGTGCGGAGATTTCATCCACGTGCGGAGGTTCTGCCCCAAGCTTCGGGACAAGGCAGTTGTCACGACCCAAAATCCAACTAGTCGTGATGGCACCTAACCCAACCCGCTAGGTAAGACAATTAACAACTAACTGATTCCAATTAAATTAATAAGGCTATTAATTAAAAAGAAAAATATCTGAAACTGATACATTTTCCCAAGAACTGGTAGTACAAATCATGAGCTTCTAAGATTAGAATTTACAAAGTTGGTATGAAATAAATACATCATATGTTCGAAATGCACATAAACAGATTGTTTTATAAATCTAAGGCTACCATGAATAAGAGGCATCTACAACCGGAACATAGGTACATTTTCAGATCCAGCTCCCACCATGTACAATATCATTGACATCCAAAATCTACACGCAAGGTGCAGAAGTGTAGTATGAGTACAACCGACTCCATGTACTTAATTAGTAATAAACGTAGCCTTAGGTTGAAGGTAGTGATGAGCTGGAACAAAGGTCAGGGTCCAACACCAATAGCCAACAACAATTCATAAAAATATAATGAATGTAACACCAATAAAAATTCAACAATAAAATGCTCAGCTCATATTAAAATCCGGAAAATAAACATTTCCTTTTCAATTATAACAGTAAAACTCAGATCTTTTGCCGAAATCACCAAAGTATGAGTAAGTCTGAAATCTGTGATTTTTCTTAAAGCTATTAACAAGTAAATGTTTCATTTTAAAATGGCATGGGGAAAATACATCTCTATGCTTACATATCAATATGTATGAGAAGTCATGAATAACGTGATACCGTACAACATGAGAAAAAATACATCTCTATGTCTGTATGTCAAGTGTGCATGTAGAATTCGATTCAACTCAGTGATAAAACCATATGCATACTCTCAGAGTATTAATTCACTTAGTCCCCATAGTCACTCAATCCTCCCAATCACTCAGCACTCAGCACTCAGCACTCGCACTCAGTAGGTACCTGCGCTCACTGGAGGTGTGTACAGACTTCGGAGGGGCTCCTTCAGCCCAAGCACTATAATCTGCATGGAAAACTCACGTGCTATAATAAGCCAATCTGGCCTGATGCGGCATGTATTCCGATCCCATAATAATAATGTATATAAAGCCAATACGGCATGCTGCGGCGTGCAGCCCGATCCCACAATTATCCTCACAATCAGGCCCTCGACATCACTCAGTCATCAATCTCTCCAGTCTCTCAGGCTAACAATATTATGAAACTTGCCTAAAATGAAGATATGATGAATCAATAAATAGCAATAGAGACTAAGAGATGATATGAAATGAATGAACATGACAGAGTATGAAGTTACAATTTAAATAAATAAATCGATAGCAGAAATGACCTCAGTGGGTCCCAATAATACCAACATTTGCCTAAGCATTATTTCTAACATGAGTCACAACTCGATGACTATAGTACGTAGAGATTTCATGATTTTAGATAAGTTCAGGTAACTACACAGTACCACAGGAATAACAGAATCACAGTTCGAACGGTGCACACCCACACGCCCGTCACCTAGCATGTGAGTCACCTTAACACCAAACAAATAACATATATAATCAGGGTTCATACCCTTACCTCTAAGATTAGAAGAGTTACTTACCTTCAACAAGCCGAGTCCAATATCGATCAAGCTAAACAATGCTCCATAAATTCCATTCTGTGCGTATCAACTTTCGAACGGCTCGAATCTAGTCACAATAATTAGATTCAGTTAATACAAATTATAAGAATTAATTCCATATGAAAACACAAATTTTCCAACAAAATCCAAAATTTAACTCAAAAATCGTCCGTAGAGCTCACGTCTCGGAACCCGAAAAAGTTAAAAAATTTGAACGCTCATTCATCCTCGAGTCCAACCATACCAAATTTACTAAATTCCATAATCAACTCGACTTCCAAATCTCAAATTCTTATTTTGAAATCCCTAGGCATAAATCTTCTAATTTCACCTCAAAAACACGTAATCTAGTCGAAATACTCAATGATAATCCAATATTATTGACTAACAATGATCACAAGTGACTTACCTCAAGTTACCCTTCGAAATCCCTCTCAAAAATCGCCTAAATCCGAGTTTGCAAAGTCAAGAAATGATAAAACTCTCGGAACACAACGTTTATATTTTGCCCAGGCTTTTTCGCACCTGCGACAACTTACCCGCACCTGCGGCTTCCCAGGTACGACCAAAACATCCAATCCTGCGATGGGTTTCGCTCTTGCTAACCAAAATTCCGCTCCTGCGGACTCGCTTCTGCGAGCCACCAACCGCTTCTGCGGACCCAACTCACCTCTCAATTTCCGCTTCTACGCTCATACCTCCCCCAAGGCCACTTCTGCGCTCCACTCCTCGCTTCTACGAGCTCACACCTGCGAGCCCATTTTCGCAGATGTGATTGCATCAGTAGACAACAACAAGTTTCAATTGTTCTAAGTCCAAATTTGACACGTTAACCATCCGAAACTCATCCGAGGCTCCCGGGACCTCAACCAAATACAGCAACATGTCCTAAAACATCATACAGACTTAGTCGAACCTCTAAATCACATCAAACAATATCAAAACGATGAATCACACCTCAAATCAAAATCTATGAACTTTGAACTTTAAAATTCTATATCTTGTGCCGAAACACATCAAATCAATCCGGAATGACTTCAAATTTTGTGCTCAAGTCATAAATGACATAAAGGACATATTTAAATTTCCAGAATCGGATTCCGACCCCAATATCAAAAAGTCAACTCCCCGGTCAAACTTCCAAACTTAAACTTCATATTTTCCCCATTTCAAACCTAATCTAACTACGGGCTTCCAAATAATTTTCCAGACACACTCCTAAGTCCACAATCACCATACGGAGGTATTGGAATCATTAAATCTCTATTTCAGGGTCGTTTACACATAAGTCAACATCCGGTCAACTATTTCAACTTAAGCTTCCAACATGAAATTCATTCTTCCAAGCTAACTCCGGAATACCTTAAAACCAAAACCGATAATTCACACAATTCATAATACATCATAGGAAGTTATTCAAGACTTTAAATAGTTGAAAGGAGCATAAATGCCCAAAACGACCAGTCAGGTCGTTACATTCTCCCCCACTTAAACATACGTTCGTCCTCGAACGTGCCAAGAGTTGTTTCTAAGCCATCAAATCATTATTCCACCTTATCACGCACATACTCGGGGGTGATCCATGTCACCCTATTCTATATAGGCCTAATAACACAACACAACTGAAAATTATTAATTTAACCTTAGCCCAAAAACCTTGGAATTTAATTCCCAACATTCTGAATTTTACAAAACCCGAATCTCACATTTACACACTGTATAAGTATGAACAAGTTGCATCGAGCCAAAACCATAGCCACGGATACAATCACATAACATACTACACCACTTGCATGCTCGTAGCACCATTCCCGATCACAGTAACTACTCCAAAACAAACATGGTACTGGTATTATACCCCATATAAAACAAAACCTCATTCCAAAACCTTCGTACACTACTGATAATGAAAGAGACACGCGAAAATCTCATGACCCCTTATCAGATCAACAATTAATGGAGCTCTCTCGCCCCAACCAGAACCACAATCACTTTCTAAGCCAACTTTCAATATTATCCTCCCGAATATACCGTAACCAAACCTGATAGTACCCATTTTAGGTCCAATGACCTTATATTATTAAAAACAACTATCCCACAGACACGCCACATCAATATAACTCAAGCCACAACTGTGTAATTTATGTACCCAAATATGGGAGATGTCTCAAGGAAGAGAACCGTATTGCAAGTTCAACAAGCACCACCAGAACCGCAATGTTACAACCAACTCCTCAAATTTTGGTGAAGAGGATAACTGTAGGTGCATGTGCACAATTGTAGAGGAAGGAAATTAATGAATCAGCTAAATTATCATAGAAATAAAATTCCTACACACGACACGGACAACTCACGTGCCAATAATAAGAATCGCCTGGCATGGTCACAAGCCTCTAGTCCCATCATATCATACGGGAGCAATTAAACAAGTACACATGTATATGATAATGAAATACGATTATCATGCTCCTGGACTAGTATAAATAACATGCCATAGTGTAAGAATGTGCAAGGTCTGCTATCACACTTCAAATCGGCAAGTTAATGCAGAAATGGTAACTACCCCATTTATTCAGGGAATTAGCCTTTTTGTAACCTCAAATGTAGCCCAGATAGTTCTCAACAAAGGTACGAACACGAAAAAAACGTTATAACTTTACGGTTAATAGTCAACTCTAGGCATATCATAGCCTAAGAATTGTTTCGAGTATGAATACTTGCCCCGATGCCCGCACATTGGCTCAAACCTCACATATATGCACATTTATAGCGCGTAGCTATCGCAAATAATTAACGCAACTAATGCCTCCATTGAGTTAAAATAAAATACTCACCTTAAACAGGCCGCAACCCGAAACAATATGCTTTTGAGAACTCCAGTCTCCAAATTCATCGAACACATGAATCACCGTAACTGATCCCAACTCCAGTACTAGAATAACTAACACATCTTCCATTCACGATCATCCCATGAGGAATACTTTCATAATTCTTTCGTGCCACGTAGCAGTAATTTGAATATCGGCAGTCTATCAATCCGGTAAGTACTGCAATACCAATAAACATCAATAAGTCAAAACATAATGCATCTTTTGAAATGCGCACCCTTTTCAGGGTTTATCGAGCAGTTATAACATTCATCTAAATATATGAAATTGACCATGTTGCCCAAACTTCGGGGCCTTCCCTTCAAGACTGAACTGCCACCTTGTACATGTAAATATTAATCTGGCACATCACACCACATCTATCATTCCATCATGTAACAAGAATAAGAATCCCATTATCAACTCTGGGGATCTAGGAAATTACATACCAGGTCAGTTAGGAACCTTTCTCTTGCTTCCTTCCAGGAGGAAATCACAATACACAACACGTTCCCCACACCGGTAGAAAATATCCAGTTCAAACTATGGTAGAAATCATCAAGAACACTTTGAAATCTATTTGCACATAATCAAGCTATCAGAACTTAATTTCCTCTAACTCGACCAAGCCACGCAGGTCACCAAACCCAAAAATATTGCCGCCAAAACATTTGTAGAGCCTCACCACATCATAATTACCCAAAAGAACTGAGCTTACCATTACCATGCTAGTCTAGCCTACTACCCAGTTGTCCTATTTTCTCCGAGTTTCTTCTGAATTACCCTCTAGTTGACACTTTTCCTTGTCAGAACACTATGATCCTTACCCAAAGCTAACTACTAGATATCCTAACATAAAACGACACCGCCCTACGGCCCATAAGCTAATGCATTCTTCTTAAGCACCTCCATAAATACCACAACCAAGACATCTACTCTGAAAAGACCTTATGTGAACCTAACATTGTCCTTTTACCTTTCTTAAACTGGAATGTAGAATCCATAGTCATACAGAATTACCGCGAGTCCCGCCATCATCAAATGCAAATCTCAGATTCTATCCACACATAAGTCCGAAAAAATTCTCAATTGCTATATATAAATCTCGAACCCATTAGAACTTTCTCGAGAGTCACCCACTTTGTTCAAATCCAAATTGCACCGCCCAAACGGGCCGAAAGACACATGCCTTATTATCACAACAACACCTAAAGAAGTAATCCTACCTTAACACCATCAATCAAATTCATACGTCATGCACACTGCATCCTTCAAATAACAACTTAATCATTCCATGATTTTTATATACTCATAAAGCGCAATATAACCCGCATCCAGGAATTTCCTTACTCGAGTCATCTTTGATCTCAACCTCTACAAGTCATAGCTAGCCCACCAGTATGTCTCAGACCAAAACTAAAATTTAACATATAACCATGAAATTGAATTGTCAATAGCATGATCCCCCACTTGGCTTAAAGCCATAGATTAAAACATTCCATAACTCACAATACCCATACTCCATTACTGCCATAATACCGCAGTCAGTCCAACAAAAATTCTTTTCAAGCTCATGCAACACTAACCATAAAATAATTCAATCATCTGCTAAGCTCGCCTTCATCTTCGTGACGGTCAAGTCAACTTTCTCAACCAACCCAAACTCAAATCTCAACGGATATACCCCACTGGTAGAAAAGAACTCCCCAAACAACTTATAAGGAACACACCTACGTAGATTACTTCGCAGGAGATAACCCACTTGTTTAGCCTCAAATCGACATCATGTTATACCCTTTCGCATCCATAATTACTACGCAATCACTTAATCTTCTTGAGTCCAATCTCTTTAACAAGACATGAGAATTTAGTTTGACCCACGATTTAACAACATGAAAAATTTTCCGACACATTCCACTCAAGACTATACATCACATCATGACAGTAATCTAGCACCCAATAACCCTTTTTACATCTCGAGAAACTCTTTTCTTCACGTTCAAACCATATGAACACATTCCACAGTCGCATCATAATTATCATTTAGTCATTCCACCGCCTATCGATCCACAAATTTCACTCATAAGGACACTACCAAGCGCATAAGTCCAAATGTACAAGTTCACATACTAAAACCTGACCTCAAATCCTCTAGACTGGCCCATTACCAAAACACAGAATATACATCTCGAACCTCATTCATGGAATCACAAGCCGGCGATGCACATCTAATACCGAGCGCTCACATACGCACACGAGTGCGTGGAAGGAATTCAAAGATTTATGTTTCAAGCTGAATCAATGCTGCACGATAAGAAGAAAAGATGGGAAATTATCTTAAATGTCCTGTAGCCTCTCGAAGATAAGTATGGACGTCATCATACCGATCCGCAAGACTCTACTAGACACTTGCTCATGACTTGTAGAACCTAGGAACCTAGAGCTTTGATACAACCTTATCACGACCCAAAATCCAACTAGTTGTGATGGAACCTAAACCAACCCGCTAGGTGAGGCAATTAACAACTAACTGATTCCAATGAAATTAATATGGAAATTAGCTTAAAAGAAAAATATCTGAAACTGATACATTTCCCCAAGAACTGGTAGTACAAATCATGAACTTCTAATATTAGAATTTACAAAGTTGGCATGAAATAAAATACATCATCGGTTCGAATTGTACATAAACAGATTTTTATAAATCTAAGGCTACCATAAACAAGAGCCATCTATTATCGGAACACAAGTACGTCTTCAATTCCAGCTCTCGTCGATCACATCAACATCAACATCCAACATCTGCACGCAAGGTGCAGAAGTGTAGTATGAGTACAACCGACCCCATGCACTCAATAAGTAACAAACCTAACCTTAAGTTGAAAGTAGTGACGAGCTAGGACAAGGGTCGGAGTCCAACACCAATAGCCAACAACAGTTCATAGCAACATAATGAAAGTAAAAACAGTAATAATTCAACAATAAAATGCTCAGCTCGTATAAAATTCCAGAAAATAAATATTTCCTTTTCAATTATAACAGTAAAACTCAAATCCTTTGTCAAAATCACCAAAGTATGAGTAAGTCTGAAATCTATGATTTTTCTCAAAGCATTCAACAAGTAAATGTTTTATTTTCAAATGGAATGAGTAAAATACATCTCTATGCTTACACATAAATATGTATGAGAAGTCATGAATAACGTGATACCGTACAACATGAGGAAAAATGCATCTCCATGCATGTATGTCAAGTATGCATGTCGAATGAGATGCAACTCAGTGATAAAACCATATGCATACTCTTATAGTATCAATTCACTCAGTCCTCATAGTCACTCAATCCTCCCAATCACTCAGTCATCACAGTTTCTCAATCCTCCCAATCGCTCAACACTCGGCACTCGCACTCAGTAGGTACCTGCGCTCACTAGTGGTGTGTACATACTCCAGAGGGGCTCCTTCATCCCAAGCGCTATAATCTGCACGGACAACTCACGTGCTGCACATACAACTTACGTGCTATAATAAGCCAATCTAGCCTGTTGCGACGTGCAGCCCAGTCCCATAATAATAAAGTATATAAAGCCAATATGGCCTACTGCGGTGTACAATCCGATCCCATAATTATCTTCATAATCAGGCCTTCGGCCTCACTCAGTCATCAATCTCTCCAGTCTCTCGGGCTCACAATGTCATGAAACTAGCCCAAAATGATAATATGATGAACCAATTAATAGCAACAGAGACTGAGAGATGATATGAAATGAATGAAAATGATTGAGTATGAAGTTACAATTTAAATTAATTAATCGACAGCAGAAATGACCTCAACGGGTCCCAATAATACCAACATTTGCCTAAGCATTATTACTAACACGATTCACAACTCGATAACTCTAGTACGTAGAGATTTCATGATTTCAGATAAGTTCAGCTAACTACACAGTACCACAGAAATAACGGAATCACAGTTCGAATGGTGCACGCCCATACACCAGTCACCTAGCATGTGCGTCACCTCAACACCAAACACATAACACATATAATCAGGGTTCAAACCTCAGCTCCAAGATTAGAAGAGTTACTTACCTTCAACAAGCCGAGTCCAATATCGAGCAAGCTAAACAATGCTCCAGAAATTCCATTATGTGTGTATCAACTTCCGAACAGCTCAAAACTAGTCATAACAATTCGATTCAGTCAATACAAATTATAAGAATTAATTTCATATAAAAATACTAATTTTCCAACAAAATTCGAAATTTAACTCAAAATCATTCGTGGGGGCCACGTCTCAAAACCTAACAAAATTTACAAAATATGAATGCTCATTCAACCACGAGTCGAACCATACCAAATTTACCAAATTCCGACATCAACTCGACTTCGAAATCTCAAATTCTTATTTTGAAATCCCTAGGCCCAAATCCTCTAATTTCACCTCAAAAACACGTAATCTAGTCAAAATACTCAATGATAATCCAATATTATTGACTAGCAATGATCAGAAGTGACTTACCTCAAGTTTCCCTTAGAAATCCCTCTCAAAAATCTCCAAATCTGAGTTTGCAAAGTCAAGAAATGATAAAACTCTCTGAACTCAACGTTTATATTCTGTCCAGGCTTTCTTGCACCTGCGACGACTTACCCGCACCTGCGGCTTCATAGGTGCAACCAAAACATCCGCTCGTGCGATGGGTTTCGCTCATGCGGACTCGCTTCTGCGAGCCACCAACCGCTTCTGCGGACCCAGCTCACCTCACAATTTCGGCTTCTGCGCTCACTTTGCCGCATCTGCGGCCACGCAGCTGCGACAAATCCTACGCACCTGAGACCCCTACTCATACCTCTCCCAAGGCCGCTTCTTCACTCTACTACTCGCTTCTGCGATCCCATTTCCACATGTGCGATTGCATTAGTAGGAAGCAACATGTTTCAATTGTTCTAAGTCCAAATTTGATCTGTTAACCATCTGAAACTCACCCGAGGACCCCAGGACCTCATCCAAATACACCAACAAGTCCTAAAACATCATACAGACTTAGTCGAACCTCTAAATAACATCAAACAACATCAAAATGATGAATCACACCTCAAGTGAAAATCTATGAACTATGAACTTTGAAATTCTATATCTTGTACCGAAACACATCAAATCAATCTGGAATGACTTCAAATTTTTTGCTCAAGTCATAAATGACATAACAAATCTATTTAAATTTCCAGAATTGGATTCCGACCCCAATATCAAAAAGTCAACTCCCAATTTAAATTTCCAAACTTAAACTTCATATTTTCGCCATTTCAAGCCTAATTTAACTACGGGCTTCCAAATAATTTTTCGGACACACCCCTAAGTCCAAAATCAACATACGGATCTGTTGGAATCATTAAAATCCTTGTTTTCTCATTTCCTAGATATTCCTCGTGAGTCTTTGGGTACTCCTATTTATGTGTCCACTCCAGTGGGCGATTCTGTTGTTGTGGATCGGGTGTATCGGTCCTTTATTTTTACATTCTGTGGTTATGATACTAGAGAGGATCTTCTACTGCTTGATATGACCGACTTTGAGGTCATCCTGGGAATGGACTGGTTATCTCCATATCACGCCATCCTTGATTGCCATGCCAAAACTGTTACCTTGGTGATGCTAGAGTTGCCTAAATTATAGTGAAAGAGTTCGTCTGTCAGCACACCTAGTTAGATCATCTCTTTTATGAAGGCTCGACACATGGTTGAGAAGGGTTATTTTGCTTATCTAGAATATGTTTGGGATACTACTGCAGAGACTCCAACTATCGATTCAATACCCATAGTCCGGGAGTTCTCAAATGTGTTTCTTTCTGATCTTCCAGGCATGCCACCGGATCATGATATCGATTTTTGCATTGATTTGGCTCCAGGTACCCGGCCTATATCTATCCCACCATATCGTATGGCTCTATAAGAGTTGAAGGAACAACTTGAGGAATTTCTAGCAAATGGGCTTCTCAGTCCAAGTGTATCACCTTGGGGTGCACCAGTGTTATTTGTGAAGAAGAAAGATGGGACTATGCGGATGTGCAATGATTACCGCCAGTTGAACAACGTTACCATTAAGAACAAGTACTCATTGCCATGGATTGATGATTTGTTTGACCAGCTGCAAGGTGGCAGGGTGTTCTCTAAGATCGACTTGAGATCGGGGTACCATTAGTTGAAGATTCGGGATTCGAATGTTCTGAAGACTGCTTTCAGGACTAGATATGGCCATTATGAGTTTCTAGTAATATCCTTCGGCTTGACTAACGCCCCAGCGGCATTTATGGATTTGATGAACAGGGTGTTCGGGCCATATATTGATTCGTTTGTTGTTGTCTTCATTGATGACATTTTGATCCACTCGCATAGCATGGAAGAGAACGAGCAACATTTGAGAGTGATGCTTCACACCTTGCAGGAACATAAGCTATATGCTAAGTTCTCCAAGTGTGAGTTTTGGCTAGATTTTGTAGCATTCTTGGGACATGTTGTATCAGGCGAGGGTATTATGGCTGATCCCAAGAAGATTGAGGTAGTCCAGAGTTGGCCTCGTCCTACTATGGCGATTGAGATCAGGAGCTTCTTGAGGTTAGCAGGTTATTATCATCGGTTTGTGGATAGCATCTCATCCATTATGACACCTTTGACTAGATTGAACCAGAAGGGTGCTCCGTTCTGTTAGTCTGATGATTGTGAGGCGAGCTTTCAGAAGCTCAAGATAGCTTTGACTATGACACCATCTCTAGTGTTGCCTTCCGATTCGGGGATGTATACTATGTATTGTGACGCTTCACACATTGGTTTGGGCTATGTATTGATGTAAGAGGGGCAAGTTATTGCATATTCTTCACTCCAGCTAAAGCCCCATGGGAAGAATTAACCTGTACACGATTTGGAGTTGGCCGCTATTGTTCATGCTCTGAAGATATGGAGGCATTATCTTTATGGGGTGTCCTGTGAGTTTTACACTGATCATCGCAACTTGCAGCATTTATTCAAGCAAAGGGATCTCAATTTGAGGTAGCGCGGGTGGCTTGAGTTACTAAACGACTATGATATTATTATTATTTATCATCCGGGAAAGGCGAATGTAGTTGCGGATGCCTTGAGCAGAAAAGCGGAGAGTATAGGTAGCTTGGCATTCATTTTAGCAGAGAAAAGACCATTAGCTTTGGATATTTAGTCCTTGGCTAATAGATTTGTGAGTTTGGATATTTCAGAGCCCAACCGAGTACTTGCATGTGTAGTTGCCCAGTCTTCACTATTGGAGCAGATCAAGGCTCGAGTATAATGACCCGCACTTGTTGGTTCTCAAAGAGACAGCACTACAGGGTAGTTACAAGGAGGTTACTGTTAGTGAGGATGGTGTTCTGCGACTCCAGGGTCACCTATGTGTCCCTAATATTGATGCCTTGAGGGAGAGGATTCTATAGGAGGCATATAGTTCTCGGTATTCTATTCATCCAGGTGCCACGAATATGTATCGCGACCTGAGACAAAATTATTGGTGGTGGCGGATGAAGAAGGACATAGTTGAGTATGTTGCGAGGTGTCTAAATTGCCAGCAGGTTAAGTATGAGCATCAGGGGCCAGGTGGCCTACTCCATTAGATGACTATACCTGAGTGGAAATGGGAGCGCATTACTATGGACTTCATAGTTAGGTTGTCGCGGTCCTTGCGGAAGTTTGATGAAGTTTAAGTCATTGTCGATAGGTTGACCAAGTCGGCACACTTTATTTCGGTGGTGACCACGTATAGTTTAGAGAGGTTGGCCCATATTTATATTCAGGAGATAGTTCGGTTGCATGGTGTACCTGTTTCCATCATATCAGATAGAGGCCCTCAGTTTACTTCGAATTTCTAGAGGGCAGTACAGAATGAGTTGGGGACCAGTGCATAGCTCAGCACGGCCTTTCATCCACAGACTGACAGGCAGTCGGAGTGGATAGTTCAGATCTTGGAGGACATGCTCAGTGCATGTGTGATTGACTTTGGAGGGAAGTGAGATCGATTCTTGCCTTTATCTAGGTTTTCTTACAACAACAGGTACCAGTTCAGCATCAAGATGGCTCCATTTGAGGCTTTATATGGTCGGCAATGTCGTTCTCACATCGGATGGTTTGAGCCCGGTGAGGCTAAGTTATATGGTACTGATTTGGTGAGGGATGCCTTGGAAAAGGTAAAGTTGATTCAGGAGCGACTTCGCACAGCACAGTCCAGACAAAAGAGTTATGCAGATCAGAAGTCGTGTGATTTATAATTTATGGTGGGCGAGAAGGTTCTCTTGAAAGTCTTGCCGATGAAGGAGATCATGAGGTTCAGGAAGAAGGGCAAGTTGAGCCCAAGGTTTATAGGACAAATTGACATGTTGAGACGAGTTGGGGAGGTTGTGTATGAGCTTCATTTGCCTCCTAGTCTATCGGGAGTTCATCTAATTTTCCACATGTCTATGCTAAGGAGGTATCATGCCGATAAGTTACATGTTTTAAACTTCAGTACGATTCAGCTAGATGAGAGCCTGGGTTATTAGGAGGAGTCAGTTGCCATTGTTGATAGGCAGGTTCACTAGTTGAAGTCAAAGAGGATTTTCACGGTAAAGGTTCAGTCGAGGGGCAAACCAGTCAAGGAGGCAACTAGGGAGTACGAGGAGGACATGTGGACCAGATATCCACACTTATTCAGTACTTCGAGTACGATTCTAGACCAGTTCAGGACGAACGTTTGTTTAATAGGTGCAAAATGTAACGAACCAACCAATCATTTTTCTTTTTAGAACCCTGTTCCCCTAAATAAGACTACTCGTATGTGATTTTACTATTTTGTGACTTGCGGGGATGGTCGGTTCAGGATTTGAAAGGGTTCGGGTTGAAATCGGAACGCTTGGTTTCGTGGTTTGGCTTTAAAAGGCTATGTTTGACTACGGTCAACATTTTTCATAAACGACCTTGGAATCGGGATTTGATGGTTCCAATAGGTTCGTATGATGATTTATGACTTGGGCGTATGTTCGGATCGGGTTTTGGATGAACCGGGAGCATTTCAGCGCCTAATAGTGAAAGTTGGCTCTTTGAAGGTTTTAAAGTTCTTTAAATTTGGTTTGGAGTAGATTTTGGTGTTATCGAAGTCCAATTAGCATTAAAAACCGGAAATAGTTCTGTAATGTCGTTTATGACTTGCATGCAAAATTTGGCGTCATTCCGAGTTGATATGATAGAAATCGGACACGCGGAAGTATTTTAGAAGTGTTTTAGTTTCATGAGTTAATTCAAGCGTTTTGGCATCCAATTCGTGATTTTTGATGTTATTTCGGTGTTTCGACCGCGCAAGAGAGTTTGTATGATATTTTTAGACTTGTATGGACGTTTGGTGTGAAGCCCCGAGGGTTCGGGTGAGTTTCGGACTCGTTCGGAAGGGTGGAAAGACTTCAATTTGTTTTCTGGTTTCTGGGCTGGTGTTGCAGGTCTGATAAATGCGAATCTTTGATCGCATTTGCAAGCTCGCATTTGTGAAGAACCTTTTGCATTTGTGAAGATGGGAAGGCACTGTGGAGTTCGCAATTGCGAAGTTTCTGCCGCTTTTGCGAACTGCCGCTCTTCGCATTTGCGACGATTTTGATCGCATTTGCGACCAAGGCAGAAATGGCCAGCCTTCACATTTGCTACCTTCTTGTCGCATTTGCGAATATTTTGTCGCATTCTTTACCTTGACAGCGGGGGCTCAGTTTCGCATTTGCGAACAAGATGTCACAAATGCGACATTTGTGATCTGTGCAACAGCTTTTAATGCGGGACTTAGCTTTATTTCCTGCATTTTCCACTTGGTCTTGGACGATTTTGAGCGCATCTTTGAGAGGGGTTCCATCAACATCAAGAGGTAAGTGATCCTTATCGATTCTTTAGCTAAATACATGAAGCATAAGTAGATTTAACATGGAAAATGGTGGGATTTATGGGATTTTTGAGAAAAACCTAGGTTTTTGATAAAAATGTGATTTAACTACGAAAAGGATCATGGAATAGGGTAAAAATCATATATTTTAGTTCATGGGGTTATGGGTATCCACTTTCTTCAAAGATTTCCAGAATCCGGGCATGTGGGCCCGGGGTCAATTTTAGGAATTCTTCAATTGGGGTTGGGTAATCACTTTAATAGTTGGGATATGAACTTTTGAACATGTATTGACTATTTTATATAACATTTGACTAGTTTCTAGTCACTTGGCACCGATTTGAGGGTTTTGAGAACAATTGTGGAGCGGAAAGTAAGCTTTGAGACGAGGTAAGTCTCTTTTCTAACCTTGTAAGAGGGAATTAACCCCATAGGTGAATTGATATAATATGTGCTCCTATTTGTGATGGCTATGTGTGCACGAGGTACCGAGAGTCCGTACGTAGCTACTAATCATGCTTATATCTGGGTAGTTTAGGACCCAAATCATGTGATACTTGCGATATTTGCACCCTACTTGCTAATTTAATTTCTTAAATCATATCGGAACTTGATAAAGGAATTGTAAAAGTTTGAATTTCATTTACTTGCGTTTTGGACGGGTTACTTGACCGTTAATGAGAATTGATTTTTCCTTGAATATTAGCTTCTTAATAATCTTTGAACCGGTTATTTATAAAGTATTTTTCTTTTCTTGTGGAGCGGACTGAACACCTAGGTAATAGAATTTATGCATCTATGGTTCATGTTGTTCGACCCTTGGTAGTGCACAGTTTATATATTTGTATGTTGGATCGGGCCGTATGACTACGGCAAAATTCGTGCGTAATAATTCTTGAAGCCCAACTATAATTGATATTGTTTCATTGGCTTGAGAGATTAATTTATTAAATGATGGAAATTAATTGGGACTTACTATTAGTGAAAGAATTGTTCATTTATTCTTGTTATTGCGTTTTCAGTTGTATTTATATAGTCCATAGTTAGTTATAATTCCATTATTTCATTGTTAGCCAATAGTAAGTGTCAGAGTCGACCCCTCGTCACTACTTCTTCAAGGTTAGACTGGATACTTACTGGGTACATGTTTATGTACTCATGCTACACTTCTGCAAAAATCGTGCAGGATCTGAGGCAGGTACATTTGGATATCAGTCCGGCACGCATCCTTGATTGCTACGAGACTTAGAGGTGAGCTGCCTTCCGAGCCCGTTCTGCAGCATCCGAAGTTTTTCTTTTGATTTATTTTCTGTCTATTTCATTTCAGAGAGTAGTGTGGTATTCTTTTGTATATTCTACTAGTAGCTCATACACTTGTAACACCAGGTCTTGGAGATTTATGCTAGTATACACTTTTTGGTTTTTGAGTAATTACTTAATCCCATTGCTTTTAAAATTGTTTACTTTCTCATTTTACTAACTTTTTCACTTCTTGATTTTGGAATAATTAAAAATCAACTATTTCAAATTTCTAAAAGAAAAGATCACAGAGTTAGTTCATTGTTGACTTGCCTAGCGGTAGGGTTGGGTGCCATAATAGCCTATAGGAGAAATTGGGTTGTGATACTAACGGTGCTTTGTAGCGGTTCTAACGACGCTTTCAGAACCGCTAATGGTGCTTTGTGAATCACTAACACTGCTTTGTGAACCACTAACAATGTGAACCGTTAACGCCGCTTTGTGAACCACTAACAATGTGAACCGTTAATGCCGCTTTGTGAATCACTAATGAAGCTTTGTTAATGGTGTAAACCGTTAATGGTGCTAATGTTGCTTTTATGAGCCACTCACAGTACTTTATGAACTACAAATAACGATTTTTGAACCGCTAATAGTGCTTTGTGAATCGCTAACAGTGCTTTGTGGACCACTAACAATGTTTTGTGAACCGCTAATGGCATGAATGGTTAACGATGCTAATGACATTTCAGAACCATTAATGGTGCTTTGTAAACCACTAATGGTGCTTTTGGAACCGCTAAAGATAAAAATTATCTTTCAGACGTGTTGAGTACGTAAAAACAGTCTGTAAGATGCGTTAAGTACGTAAAACCTGCCTTTGAGACGTGTTAAGTACATAAAAACTGCATTTATGTCGTGTTAAGTACCTACAAACTGCCTTTAAGGCGCGTTAAGTATGTAAATACTACCTTTAAGACGTATTAAGTACGTACAAATTACATTTAATACGCGTTATGTACATAAATATTGCATTTAAGACTTGTTAAGTATGTTAAAATTGCCTCTAAGACACGTTATGTACGTAAAAATTACCGTTAAGATAACAAATGCATTTAATACGCGTTAACTTCATTAAAATCACCTTTAAGAGAGGTAGTTGCAAGCAATAGGGGCCTGGAAGAATAATGTGGACACGAGTAATATGTGGACCCCGACAACGAATTGCGTTCGGGAAGCTTCTAGAGAGGTGTTAGGGGTCTTGAAGGGTTACCCTAATAGATACAAAGGGGACTAGTGGTGGAATGGACAACTCCAAAAAAAGTGAGCCAAGAAAACAGTATATTTGAAGCCAGTGGAATGCAGAGACAGGGAGGAGAGGAATATGAATAGGGAATGGAATAAGAAAGCTAAGAAGGAGGCAAAGTTAGCCGTTACGAAGGTTAAGAATGCAGTGTTTGGATGGTTGTATGAATAACTATGACCAAAGGCGGGGATAAGAAGCTATACATACTAGCCAAGGTGAGGGAGAGGAGGATCGTGACCTAGACCAAGTGAAGAGCATCAAAGACAAGGATGCCAATATATTGGTGGATGACGCACTTATTAGACGTAGATGGAAGACGTACTTTCATGAACGCTCGAACGACGAGGGGAATAGGGACATCATGCCGGGGGACTTGGGGTTCTCCGAGAGTTGCCATGACTTTGGGTATAGCAGGCGTATCAAGGTTGAAGAGGTTATAGGGGATATGCACAAGATGAGCATAGGTAGAGCGATCAGGTCAGATGAGATCCGTGTAGAATTTTGGAAGACCGTAGACAGAGTTGGCTTAGAGTGGCTTACTAGGTTATTCAATGTCATTTTTATGACAAAGTTACAAGGTAGGTTCTTTGGAGGTGTTTGGAGGTGAGAGGTGTGCCCGTAGCTTATACTAGGGTGATCCAAGATATACACGATGGCGTTAAGACCCGGGTTAGGACGGTGGAAGAAGACTTGGAACACTTCCTTATCGGGATGGGCTTGTATCAGGGATCCGCACTTAGCCCATTTTTATTTTTCTTGGTGATGGATGCTCTGATGCAGCACATTCAGGAAGAGGTGCCATGCTGCATTTCATTTACAGATGATATATTATTAATTGACGATATATGAGGTGGTGTTAACACGAGGTTGGAGGTTTGGAGATTAACCCTGGATTCAAAAGGTTTCAAGATGAGCAAGACTAAAACAGAGTACTTGGAATGTGAGTTCAGCGATGTGACTTATGATATGGGCATGAAAGTGAGGCAGGATTCACAAGTCATCCCTAAGAAGGGGAGTTTCAAGTACCTACGATCTATTATTTAAGGTAACAGTGAGATTGACGAGGATATCATATATTGTATTGCGGCAGAATGGATGAAATAGAGGCTCACTTTCAGGGTTTGTGTGATAAGAAGGTGCCACTGATACTTTAGGATAAGTTCTACAGAGTGGTAGTTAGACCTACTATGTTATATAGGGCAGAGTGTTGGCATGTTAAGAATACACATGTCCAAAAGATATAAGTAGCAGAAATGAGGATGCTGAGATGGATGTATGGGCATACCATTAGATAATATAAGGAATTTTGATATTCTGAAAAAGGTGGGAGTGGCATCGGTGGAAGACAAGATGAGGGAAGCTAGTTAGAGCTCTGATACCAACTTGTCACGACCCAAAATCCGATTAGTCATGATGACACCTAACACAACCCGCTAGGTAAGCCAATTAACCACTAACCAATTCAAATAACAATTAAATAAGCAATTAAGTAAAGAAATATCTTAATCTGATACATTCCCCAAGGACTGGTAGTACAAATCATGAGCTTCTAAGAATAGAGTTTACAAAGCTGAAATGAAGTAAATACATCATTTGTTTGAAAAACAATACATTAACAGAGTTTTATAGACCTAAGGCTACCATGTTCAAGAGACAGCTACAACTGGGATGCAGGTACATCTTCAAATCCAACCCCTATCGAACACATCAACATTAGCAGCCAACATCTACTCGCAAGGTAGGGCTGCTTATCGGGCGGATTGGGCGGTTAATTACTCTTAACGGTTTGTCTTAACGGTTATCGGCTTTTAAATGTATTAATCCGCTAGCCACCCGATAAGATATCGGGCGGATTGGTAACGGTTTAGCTCTTATCGGGCGGTTATTGGGCGGTTTATCGGCCTAATTCAATTTATATTGCGTTCATTAATTGTTTGTTGACCGCCTAGCATACAAATTCAGAATAGAAAATTACATATTGAGTCTAGACATACATGTCTGTTAACGCCTACATAAGAATGATGTAGTGTGTCATGTGTTGTAGAGTGAAAAAAGTTGTGGCACAACACTAATGTTCTTCTATTAAACATAGCCAGCAGGCATTAGTTTTAAAAAAACAAAACCAGAGGTGAACCATAGACAACAGCTTAAACAATCTTGTTGTAGGGTGGGAGAATAAGCTAAGCTAAGCCAAGTCTGAGATCTTCTGATGCATAGTACGTAAGAGTTCTGATTATTTAGGAATTAGGCGTTAGAACTTAGAGATGGAGTACTGGAAGAAGTGGAAGGGTTTTTGATATTTAATATATATATATATATGATATATATATATATATAACGGGTTAACGGATTATCCGTTAAGAAAATTGAATAATCCGCCCCCAAACCGATAAGCCGTTAATAAAAAAATTTCAATCTGTTCCCCGTCCGTTAAACCGTTAACCCGATACCAATAAGCCATTAAGCTTCGGTTTCGGTTCGGTTTTCGGTTTTGGTTCGGTTTTGAACACCCCTAAAACAAGGTGCAGAAGTGTAGTATGAGTACAACCGACCCCATGTACTCAATAAGTAACAAACCTAACCTTAGGTTGAAAGTAGTGACGAGCTAATACAAAGGTCGGGCCCAACACCAATATTCCATAATAATTCATAACAGCATAGTACAAGTAACAAAAGAGGTATCTCAAAAATAAAATGCTCAGTTCATTCACAGTTCCAGAAAAATAGGCATTACTTTTCAAGTATCTTAGCGAAAACCCAAATCTTTTACCGAAAATGCCAAAATACAAGTAAGTTTGAAAACTATGATTTTTCCCAAAACTCCTTTCAATAACAAGTAAGATGTTTCATTTTCAGATAGCATGAGGAAAGTACGTCTCTATGCCTACATGTCAAGATACTGGTAAAATCATAAATGTCACCAAAACCCGGTAGTAGAAGGAAATGCATCTCTATGCATGTATCTCAAGTACGCATGTCAAATGTAATTCATCTCAATGATGAGCTCATGTACTCACGCTCTCAGAGTACTCAATCTCACTGTCTCGCATTCCCTCTCACTATGATCAATGCTTAGCACACTGAATCACTCCGCACTGTATAATACCTGCTGCAGCGTGCAGCCCGATCCACATGTATATAATCAACTGCGCTCACTTGGGGTGTGCTAACTCCGGAGGAGCTCCTACAGCCCAAGCGCTATAATCCGCACGGACAACTCACGTGTGGCACGGATAACTCACGTGCCATAATATCAATATCTGGATCCGCACGGACAACTCACGTGTTGCACGGATAACTCACGTGCTATAATATCAATATCTGGATCCGCACAAACAACTCACGTGCTATAGTATCAATATCCTCACAAACAATCCCCCAGCCTCACTCAGTCATCAATCTCTCCAGTCTCACTCACGGGCTCACAATGTCATGAAACTAGCCCGACAACAATGATATGATGTATTAATAAATAACAACTGAGACTCATATGTGATATGAATGCATGAATATGACTGAGTACGAAATATCAATGAAATCAGCGAAATGATAGCAAGAAACAACCACTATGGGTCCTAGCAGTATCGTCATAAAGCCTAAACATGATATCTAGCATGATTAACCGCTCAATTACTTTATCACATGGTAAAAACACAGACATCAACAAAGTAGGACCAATATACAGTGCCATGGAAATAACGGAATCCCAATTCACGTGGTGCACGCCCACACGCCCGTCACCTAGCATGTGCGTCAACTCAATACCAATCACATAACACGTATTTTGGGATTGTATACCCTCAGCACTAAGTTTAGAAGAGTTACTTAATTACCTCGAACAAGCCAATACTAATGCCGAGCAAGCCAATTGATGCTCCAAAGATGCCATCACACACGTAACGACCTCCGAACGACTGAAAACTAGCCAAAACCAACTCAAATACATCAAATAAAGCCCAAGGAAATAATTTCAAATGATAAAGATCAAACCCTTAATCAAAACCCGAAATCGGCCAAATATTACACCCGGGCCCGCACCTCGTAACCAACAAAACTCACAAGATCCGACAACCCATTCAATTACGAGTCCAACCATACTAGTTTCACTCAAATACGACTCCAATTCGATGTTCAAAACTCAAAAAAAAATATTATGAAACTTTAGGCCAAAACCCCCAAATTCCTCTTTAAAATTCACAATCAAATTACCAAAAAAACAAAGGTAGATTCGTGATATAAAATAAAAAATGAGTAGAGAACACTTACTCCAGTCCAAAAGATGAAAATTGCTTCAAGATTCGCCTCAATCCAAGCTCCAGAGCTCCCAAAATATAGAAAGAACCAAAACACTCGATAATACAGCTTCTGCCCAGCGATTCTGCATTTGCGTACAATTCGTCGCATTTGCGACCACCGCTTTTGCGAAAAAGTTTCGCTTCTGCAAAAATAGCCTTGCCCAGAAACCCCCTCCCCTACGGTATTAAACTCTGCATCTGCAAAGACCCTCGCACCCGCGCCCTTTTCTCCACTCCTGTGGGCCTCCTCATCCAGCTCACATCCCGCTTCTGCGACTTCATTGTCGCTTTTGTGACCATCGCACCTGCGCAAACCAACCGCAGTTGCGGTCAGACTAGAACCAACAACAACCAGCAATAAAAACATGAAGAAAATGATACGAAATCGACCAAAATCGATCCGAAACAAGCCCGAGCCCCTCAGGACCCTGACCAAGTATACCAACAAGTTCCATAACACAATATCGATCGGACCTCAAATCGAAATCTATGAACTATGAACTTTCAAATTCAATAACTCATGCCGAAACATAGCAAATCAATCCGGAATGACTTGAAATATTGCACACAAGTCATAAATGACATAACAGAGCTATTCCAATTTTCAGAATCGGATTTCGACCATGATATCAAAAAGTCAACCCCCCGGTCAAACTTCCCAAAAATCCAAATTTTTCCATTTCAAGCAAAATTCCACTACGGACCTCCGAATCACAATACGGATACGCTCCTAAGTCCAAAATCACCCAACGGAGCTAACGGAACCATCAAAACTCCATTCCGGGTTCAAATTCACAAAAAATCAAACTTGGTCAACTCTCCCAATTTAAACCTTCAACCATGAAATCCATTCTTCCAATTCGATTTCGAATAACCTAAAAACCCAAACTGACGATTCACATAAGTCATAATACATCATACGAAGCTACTCATGCCCGTAAACTACCGTGTGAAGGGAAAATGCTCAAAATGACTGATTGGGTCGTTACAAGACATATGAAGAGTAGGTGCAATACCCCAGTGAGGAGGTGTGGCAGGTTAGAACTGGGGGGGAGGGGTCCCAGGGGGAGGGCTGAAAAGAGGTAGGTCTAAGAAGTATTGGGGAGAGGTGATTAGGCATGACATAATGCTACTTCAGCTTGTTAAGCACATTACCCTTAATAAGAGGGTATGGAGGTTGAGAATTAGGGAAGAAGGGTAGTGGTTAAGCGGGTGTGGCTTATTTTGTGATGACTTGATAGGTCATTTTGAGTTCTAGCCCTTATTTTAGTGGTTTGAGACCTTGATTAGCTTTGTTTAGTATTTTACAATTTGTGTGCGCAGTCTGTATCTTTTTCCGGAAAGCTATTATGTGAAAAAGTGAAGAAAACATGAATTTTAGCTTTAAAAATGACTTGAGTTGACTGCAATCAACATTTTGTATAAACGAATCGGGTCGGTATTTTAACAATCTCGGTGAGTCAGTATCGTAATTTTGGACTTGGGCGTATGCCCAGAATTGAATTCGGAAGTCCCTAACTTGATTTGTTGAAAACTAGTAACTTAAAGGTTTAAAGATTTCCTAGGTTTGACCGTAGGTTAAATTTATGGCTACCTGGCTCGGATTTCGATTCCAGAATTTGTTATAGGTCCATTTTACTATTCAAAACATTTATGCAAAATTTGGTGCAAAACGGATTTCATTTGATAGGATTCAGACGCTTGGTTATGAATTTGGAAGTTCTTGATGTGGATTCAGATGCTCGGTTGTGCATTTGATAGGATTCACATCGCACGTCTGGTGTTCTGATGCAGATCTTACATTTGCCAGCCTCGCTTTTGCGATGAAGAATTCGTATTTGCAAGCAGGGCTTGGGATTGGGTAACCTCGCTTTTGCAAGGAAATGATTCGCAATTGCGAACAACATATGATCGCTTTTGCGATCACTTGATTGCATTTGCGATGCCTGGAAAAATAGGACTTCTTCAAAATTACGAAGATATTGGCCACATTTGTGGAGGCTGGTTATTCACATTTGCGATCAATTTGCCGCATTTGCGACTTCTTTTCTTCTGAGACATGGTTCGCATTTATGACCCTTGTCTCGCATTTGTGATGCTCGAAATTGCGAACAAGATATCGCAATTACTCATACTACACTTTTACACTTTTTATGCAAATACTGGTATTGGTCCCAACGGTTCTTAGAGGTGTGTCGGCTCAGATCACTTTCATATGGAGACTCGAGATAGATCTGCTGGCGTTCACAGATCTTGAAGTCCCTTTCTATTTCCTACCTTTACTGTTTATCTTTTTCAAACAATTGTATTTATTTCAAACTATGTTTGTAGACTTCTAGGTGCTCATGTACTCATGACTCCAGATTTGTGGGAGTTGTTAGTATCACTTTGTTTATATTCGCACTGTGTTTAGATTTGGAGTTTATTTCTCGCTTATTGTCATTACTTCAGTTAATTGCTAAAAACAATTGTTTAATTTCTTTATTAACGTCGGTTTGCTTAGCAAGTGGATGTTAGGAGCCATCACGGTCCCGAGGTTGGAAATTTCGGGCTGTGACACATTTTCATGTTAATTTCATTAGTATTAGTCTCGTATTATCTTTTCTTCATATCCACAAATTTCTTTTTCTACTTTATGTAGTTTCTTTAGCCTCGATTATTATGTCATCTTTGCTTGCTATGTTTACTAGTTGTTTCTGCTTCTTTTTAGTTTTTCTTTTGAGCTGGGTGTCTATCAAAAAAATCTCTCCACCTTAGTAAGGTAGGAGTAAGGTCTGTGGACACTTTATCCTCACTAAACCCCACTTTATAAAATTGCATTGGGTTTGTTGTTGTTGTTGTTGTTGATGTTATATATATATATATATATATATATATATATATATATATACATAGAGAGAGCGAGAGAGATTATATATTGATCATACATAGTTATATACATATAACATATGGATTATACATATACATACATATATTATATATGGATTATATATATATATATATATATATATATATATATATATATATATTGTCACGACCCAAAATCTAAAAAGGCTGTGATGGCACCGGACACCACTGTCAGGCAAGCCAACCATAATCAATTAACTTAATTACCTATTTTAGTATTTTTGAAATAAAAATTTCTTCAATGAAATTGTAAATATAAAACTCATAGAGTAAATGATAAATATTTTTAGCAACTAAATTTCAAAACAATTCACAACCATTCCCTAAACCCGCTGTCACAAGTGCATGAGCATTTTCTAGGGAATTAAAAATAAAATACAGCATCTGTCCAAAATACAAATTAGACAGAAAAATATAATAACTCTGAAAGAGACTCTGTTAGCTGCGGATCGTAATATAAAATGCAGCTCACTTGTGTCCCCACAATTATTAACCACACATCTGCACCCACAAGGCCTCTATACATATATGTATATGCACAATAAAATGTGCAGCAAGTGTAGTATGAGTACAAAAATAACATGTACCCAGTAAGTATCAAGCCTAATCTCGAAGTGGTAGAGACGAGATAGCCGACTTTGACACTCACTATGAGTCAATAATAATAATTGGAATAAATTGAAATTATTCAAATCATCATGGTTCACAAAGTTAACAATAATTTTATTCAATTAGCAGAAATAATAAAAATACTTCAAATGCAATAATTTTCCAATTTGTTTATTTAAATCATGCAATTTCAATAAAACTTCAAATTTATCAAATAACTTTACAAGCTGCAATTCAATTTTAATAAATTTTTAATTTATCAATTAATCTCATTTACTGGAATAACAATAATCCCTTAACAAGCAGGAATAATTATTCATTAAATTCCAAATATTTCCAATATATCAATTAGCTTCGCAAGATGAAATAAACTATTATGGCATCGTGTAATTATTATTATTAAGCACGATTTCTGCTGAGGACGTACGACCCGATCCAGAGTATCGTGTACACTGCCGAGGGACGTGCGGCGTGATCCATAGATGCATCTATCCTACCGAGGACATTTTCTTATGTACCTCCGGAAGGAGAGTATATTTATTATGAGATAAATTCGGGAGGAGAACAATTTATTTTAATAATTAATTGATTTAAACAGAAAATCAAGCATATGAGATTTCCATCCTTTAATATCTTTATCTAACAATTCACAATATATTCATATATATCAATTAATATTATCTAATCAAGGAATACAATTTACACAAGTAATTCATGCTTTGAGTCCTAAATTATCCGGACTTTAGCATTTATAGTAGCTACGCACGGACTCTCATCAAGTCGTGCATACGTAGCCCCCGCAATTAGCAACAATTATTCAATTTAATCCCTATGGGGTAATTTTCCCCTCACAAGATTAGACAAGAGACTTACCTCGTCTCAAAGTCCACTTTCCGATTACCACGTCGCGTTGAATTCTTGATTCGACACCGAAAATCTGAAACTATCCAAATATTATACAAAATAATTAATATATGCTAAATGATTCGAAATCTATCTATTAAATAAATTACCTTATCCAAAATGGTAAAATTCTTAAAATTCACCCGGGCCCACGAGCTAGGATTCTTGAAATTTTCGGATGAAAACGTTACCCATAATCTCAAGAACTTAAATATATAATTTCTACTCAATTCCATAACTAGTTTCGTGGTTAAAATCTCATTTACTTGATTTTCTGTTTAAATCAATTAATTGTAAAAGAAATTGTTCTCCTCCAGAATTTATCTCATAATAAATAAACTCTCCTTCCGGATGTACATAAGAAAATATCCTCGGCAGGATAGATGCATCTATGGATCACGCCGCACGTCCCTCGGCAGTGTACACGACACTCTGGATCGGGCCGTACATCCTCAGCAGAAATCGTGCTTAATAATAATAATTACACGATACCTTAATAGTTTATTTCATCTTGCGAAGCTAATTGATAAATTAAAAATCTTTGGAATTTAATGAATTATTTTTCCTGCTTGTTAAGGAATTATTGTTATTCTTGTAAATGAGACTAATTGATAAATTAAAAATTTATTAAAATTGAATTGCAGCTTGTAAAGTTATTTGATAAATTTGAAGTTTTATTGAAATTGCATGATTTAAATAAACAAATTGGAAAATTATTGCATTTAAAGTATTTTTATTATTTCTGCTAATTGAATAAAATTATTGTTAACTCTGTGAACCATGCTGATTTGAATAATATCATAGTGTTATTTCAATTATTATTATTGACCCATAGTGATTGTCAAAGTCGGCCATCTCGTCTCTACCACTTCGAGATTAGGCTTGATACTTACTGGGTACATGTTGTTTTCGTACTCATACTGCACTTGCTGCATATTTTATTGTGCAAGTACATATATGTATAGCGGCCTTGTGGGCGCATAGGTGTCGTTAATAATTGTGGGGACATAAGTGAGCTGCATTCTATATTACGATCCGCAGCTAACAGAGTCTCCTTCAGAGTTATTATATTTTCCTGTCAAATTTGTATTCTAGACAGATGTTATATTTTATTTCTAATTCCCTAGAAAATGCTCATGCACTTGTGACACCGGGTTTTGGGAATGGTTGTGAATTGTTTAGAAATTTAGTTGCTAAAAATATTTATCATTTACTATATGAGTTTTATCTTTACAATTTCATTGAAGAAATTTACGATTTCTAAAATATTAAAATGTTGATTTAATTAAGTATTTATTGTTGGCTTGCCTGACAGTGGAGTCTGGCGCCATTACGACCTTTATGGATTTTGGGTCGTGACAACATGGTATCAGAGCACTAGGTTCACTTAGGTCTCACGAGTCATGAGCGAGTCTAGTAGAGTCTTGCGGATCGGTACAGAGACGTCTGTGCTTATCTTCGAGAGGCTACAGGGCTGATAGGAATACTTCCCTTTTTGATTCCTCATCGTGCGATTCGATTCCTTTGAGGCTTATGCCTACATTTCCTCCATATTCAATCTTATGCAACGTGAAGCACTTGTTATAAATTGAGGATCGAGAAAATTTTTAATGGTACTACAGATGTAGTGCAGGATGCTTCTCCCTGTGTAATTAATTGGGCTATTGTCGTCGCCTTGCGGAAGGATGCTCTATCATTTCAGTTCAGTATTAATACTACCTAAGGTTTTGAGTTTTGGCATTGATTGTTATGACGATTTGTGCGTTATTATCGCACATTATTTATGTAATGGTAGAATGCCTGTCTATGTGTAAGGGTAGTAAACGACTTGAAAGAAGGTTTTCTCAGTACATGATTCAGAGGTTCCATGTTTTAATTTCAGTAGAGAAAAGTCAGTCGGACTATGAATGTTCAAATTTGGGGTTGATGAAATAACGAAGCTTGATATATTCGAGTGTGGTAAAGTTCTCAATTTTGATGTGGTGTCGTCGCCTTGTAAAATGCGTTAAGGTTCGTCAGTGTTATGATTTTCTTCAACTCGCCTTCACGACAGAGTGTTAGAAATTAGTATAGGGGAAGCAGTCGTTAGAGATCGCAGTGTGCAATGATTCAGGATCGAAGTAGCGTTTCTAGTATTGATGTCTCGAGAAGGATGATCGCCAGAAAGGTTTAAAGCTGGTAACGAGCTATTGGTTCAAGTTCTACAGAGATGGATTTTGAGTTAAGGCAACAACTAGGCAGCGAAGGATAAGGAAGGACATGTGAAAGGTGCCTTGCGGTGGTTAGGCTCCGAAAAGGCCAAGTGTAAGAAAATAGAAGCAGAGTAGTTGCTTAAAGGAGATGGTTGACCAAAGTGGGAGAGTGGCAAAGTAGCATATGGGTTACGTGGTAGGATGATTACACGTCTTGAGGAACGTTTGGAGTGATTTGGGATGTAGAATGGACAATAACTAGGTCTACGGACTTAAGTTGTAATATTGGCTATTGTACTAAGAAAGATTGGATACAACAGGAAGGAGTTGCTTGATATGAAGAAGGATACAACATGACTTTGGATTGGAAGGTATTGTCGCACCTCTAGTTGACGTCCACGAGGAGTGAACGGACTGATGCAGCTGGTGAATGAGCTTGGACTCAGGATGATCTACTAATTTCGTAGTATTTGCACCCAGTGCAACGATGTTGGAATATGTCAGCTTCTAATTTCCACCGGTGGGTTATCTCCTGTGAGCAGGTTACCAGTTGCGTGGTATTGACGAAGCTTATGCGAATAATTCTAATGGCTACCCAGTAAGAGATTTAATATATAAATATGGCTAGTGGTTCAGAGTGTTTATTAAAGGCTAATTGAACGATTTAGAGAAAATTTGGCAAGTTGTGTGTGAAGGATTGTAATGACCCAACCGGTCATTTTAACTTTTAGAACCCCGTTACCTAAAATAAAACTTCCCGTAGGTGCTTATAATGATTTATGACTTGCGGGGATGGTTGGTTCGGGATTTAAAAGTGTTTGGGGTGAAACCGGAACATTTGGTTCCTTAAGTTGGCCTTAAAGTGCTAAGTTTGACTTCGGTCAACATTTTTAGAAAATGACCCCGGAATAGAATTTTGATGATTCCAACAGCTCCGTATGGTGATTTTGGACTTAGGAGCATTATCGGAATTTTATTTGGAAGTCCGTAGTGAAATTAGGCTTGAAATGGCTAAAATAGGAATTTAAAGTTTGGAAGTTTGACCGATGAGTTGACTTTTTGATACCGGAGTCGGAATCCAGTTCCGAAAATTTTCATAGCTCCGTTATGTAATTTATGACTTGTGTGTAAAATTTGAGGTCAATCGGAGTTGATTTGATAGGTTCCGACATTGAATGTAGAAGTTGAAAACTCTTAGTTTCATTAAGCTTGAATTGGGGTATAATTCATGGTTTTAGCGTTGTTTGATGTGATTTAGAGGTTCGACTAAGTTCGTATGATGTTTTAGGACTTATTGGTATATTTGGTTGAGGTACCGAGGGCCTCGAGTGAGTTTCAGATGGTTAACGGATCAAAAATTTGAGTTAAAAAAAATTGCTGCAATATTTCCTCTTCTGTTGGACAGTCTAGGCTGTGATCGAGCCCAGATATCGAGCCAGATATCAAGCCCAGATATCAGGCCCATGGTTGACGAGGTACGGGCTCGAGCTAGTGTATCGAAGCCATGATCGAAGGTCCAGCTCGAGGGCCATGATCGAAGGCAAGGATCGAGGGCCAGGATCGAGACCCAAGATCGAGGGTCACAATCGAAGGCTCAAGCTCGATGCCATGATTGAGGCTATGATCGAAGGTCCAACCTCGATGCCCTGATCGAGGCCATGACCGAGGTCCAGGCTCGAGCCTATGATCGAAGCCCCGATCGAGGCCCTGTTCGAGGACCAGTTCCGAAGGCTGCTGGGCAGTTTTATAAAAAGAGGGCATTCGTCCCATTTGCCATTTTTGACGAACTTAAGCTTGAGCATAGACGACTTTTGGCAGATTTTCAAGGGAAAAATATTGGGATAAGTGATTCTAACTCGGATTTGGTCTACATATACAAGTATAACATTATTTTCAACATAAATTAGTGTTTTGAGATTGAAAATTGGAAAAATCTAGAAATCTCGTAGAAACAAAATTTTGAGATTTCGGTATCGATTCGGAGTCGGATTTGAGTGAAACTGGTATGGTTGGACTCGTAATTGAATGGGTTGTCGAATTTCATAACTTTCGTCAGATTCCGAGATGTGGGCCCTGCGGGCAAATTTTTAATTAATTTCGGGATTTTTATTAAAAATGTAGTATTTCCTTATAGAATTTATTTCCTATAATTTTTAGTGATTGTATCGAATTATTTTGGCTAGATTCGAGCCAGACAGAGTTGGATAATCGTGGAAAAGGCATAATTATGGATTAAATTGGAGCAAGACGAGGTAAGTCTCTTGTCTAATCTTGTGAGGGGGAAATTACCTCATAGGTGATTAAAATTAAATAATTGTTGCTAATTGTGAGGGGGCTACATACGCATGAGGTGACGAGAGTCCATGCATAGCTACTATTAATGCTAAAGTTCGGGTAGTTTAGGACTCAAAGCATGCCTTACTTGTGTAAATTGTATTCTTTGATTTATTTATATTAATTGATATCTATATGAATATATTGTGAATTGTTAGATAAAGATATTAAAGGATGGAAATCTCATAGGCTTGATTGTCTGTTTAAATCAATTAATTGTTAAAATAAATTGTTCTCCTCCCAAATTCATCTTATAATAAATATACTCTCCTTCCGGAGGCACATAAGAAAAGTGTCCTCCTTTCTTGTGGAGCGGGCCGAACGCCTCGGTAGGATAGATGCATCTATGGATCGCGCTGCACGTCCCTCGGCAGTGTACACGACACTCTGGATCGGGCCGTACGTCCTCGAGATAAATCGTGCTTAAATAATAATAATTACACGATACTTTAATAATTTATTTCAGCTTGTGAAGCTAATTAATAAAGTGGAAAATCCTTGGAATTTAATGAATTATTATTCTTGCTTGTTTAGGAATTAATTGTTACTCATGTAAATGAGATTTAATTGATAAATTAGAATTTATTTGAATTGAAGAAATTTAATTAATATATTGAGAATTGTTACATTTGAAAGAATTTGATTATTTCCGCTGATTAAATAAATTATTGTAAATTCTGTAAATCATGCTGATTTAAATATCCTAGTTTTATTTCAATTATTATTGACCTATAGTGAGTGTCAAAGTCGGCCATCTCGTCTCTACCACTTCGAGATTAGGCTTGATACTTACTGGGTACACGTTGTTTACGTACTCATACTACACTTGCTGTACTTTTTTGTGCAGGATCTGAGACAGGTACTAGTGGAGGACCTATCATCACATATCTACGTCATCCCGAGGCATAGTGGTGAGCTGCCTTTCTGAGCCGTTCTACAGCTACCAGTATCTCTTCTTATATTTATATTCTGTCTATTTCATTTCAGACAGTATTTGGAGTTTTGTATAATCTACTAGATGCTCATGCACTTGTGACACCGGGTCTTGGCACACACATTGGTAGAAATTGGAATTTTATTATCTTCTTGGAATAAAAGTTTAACCAATGTATGTTTGACTTATTAGTTGGCTTGCCTAGCTGTAGTGTTGGGCGCCATCACGACCTATAGGTGAAATTGGGTTGTGACAAGGATCATGTCAATGATGAAGAAAGAATCTTGGTGGATTCCAAAATTTTGTAATTGTAGCTTTAAGCTAAGTGGGAGAGCCCCACCGTCTATGATTGGATTGCGTAGTGTGACTAGTGTCAACTTGTGCAGTTTCTGGTTATCGGTGTATTGGTGGGTCATTGCAACTAAGAAAAGAAAACATCAGTGTTAATTTGAGTAAAGTATTTGGGGAATGTGTGCCATATTTGGCCTTATCAATTCATATTTAGGTTTTTGGAAGACTCAGAGTTTATGCTCCGTGTAGATGTAATGCACATGAATGTGAGACAGTCGGGTGCTTCCTTGAGAAAGTGTCCATGTGCTAGCAAGGCCTTGGAGTTGATCATGTATGGGAACAAGTAAGAGCAAGTGACTCTCAATAACGGTCCTAGTGGATTCAAAAATTTAAAGTGTGGTGTCTAAGGATCTCGAGTTTATAGTATGGTTGAGTATCGAGCTTTTGCTGCAGATTATGAAATGGGGCTCGGAGTACTCTGCGTTATCTTCAGGTTGTGGTGTAGCAATAGAGAAACAGAAGAAAATAACTTCGGATTCATAAAAGAAGTATCAGAATGGGTGTACCAATTGAAGATGTGAAAGTGCGCACAAGAAGGGATATGAGATAATTAGTGAGTTTTGAAACCGCGGGGTCTCGTGAAATAAGGTCACTCGGGATGAATACGGATTTGAGTTCATGATGTAATGAATGCAGCTATTATTATTTCTAAGGAAAGTTGAGAATAAATCGAGAAAAGACGGGTCGGCTAACAATGGTTGAATCGACATGATGGTGGCAATGATTAGTTTCTTCAGCACATTGAACTATGCATGTGATTTCTGGCGGTACGTGCGAGGCTTGACGGCCGCCGTAATTGATTTTATTTGGATAAATTCAAGTATTATGACATGTTATGTGTAAAGGGATCCCAAAAGAGTTATGGTGGCTTAGACCACTACCTGAGGTCGGTATTTTCTACGGATATGGGAATTCAGTCACGTGTTGCAATGGTTCTCTTGAAATGAGTTAAGAAAAAGGTTTCTATATGATTAAGTGTTTACCCTATTAGTGGTTTGGGAGTTATGATGGAATTCTTGTACTCATACACATTGGCGTGATTAAGTGCACTAAGTAGCATGGGATTCGAAAGTTGAGGATTTAAGATTTCGGTTCGGTGTTGACAAGGATGTCATGAGCTTCAATGAGCAGGAAAAGGGATTTAGATGTTTAAAGTAAGATGGTATTATTTTTGGCATCATCTAAGGTTGATGTCGGGTGTAAGAGACCTTGTGTATTGATTTGTGAATTCTTGATATGCTTTACAACATTAGTGTAACCGGTAGCATGGAGGTGCAGACTTGTTACCTGGTGCGGAAGGTCGTGGGAGCATGTCTCATGAAAAGATTGTGTAAGAGTGACATGTAGTCACTTGATTGAGTGAAGATTGAAAACCAAGTATGAAGATTGTGGTAATATCGCTGATTCGAGAATTTATGCCTGAAGGGCACTCAGTTCATTTGGTTGTGGACTGTGGAAGTTTGTTCCGATTATGATGGCTATTCTTGTGTGTTATGGGAAAAAGGGTTATTATGGATCCTTGAAAGGTTATTAGCCTAGTACGGTGCGATCAGAAATCGTGCTTAATAATAATAATTACACGATACCTTAATAGTTTATTTCATCTTGCGAAGCTAATTGATAAATTGGAAATCTTTAGAATTTAATGAATTATTATTCCTGTTTGTTAAGGAATTATTGTTATTCTTGTAAATGAGACTAATTGATAAATTGAAAAATTATTAAAATTGAATTGCAGCTTGTAAAGTTATTTGATAAATTTGAAGTTTTATTGAAATTGCATGATTTAAATAAACAAATTGGAAAATTATTGCATTTAAAGTATTTTTATTATTTCTGCTAATTGAATAAAATTATTGTTAACTCTGTGAACCATGCTGATTTGAATAATTTTAATTTATTCCAATTATTATTATTGACCCATAGTGAGTGTCAAAGTCGGCTATCTCGTCTCTACCACTTCGAGATTAGGCTTGATACTTACTGGGTACATATTATTTTCGTACTCTTACTGCACTTGCTGCATATTTTATTGTGCTGGTACATATATGTATAGCGGCCTCGTGGGCGTAGAGGTGTGGTTAATAATTGCGGGGACATAGGTTAGCGGCATTCTATATTACGATCTGCAGCTAATAGAGTCTGCTTCAGAGTTATTATATTTTCCTCTCTAATTTGTATTCTGGACAGATGCTGTATTTTATTTTTAATTCCCTAGAAAATGCTCATGCACTTGTGACAGCGGGTTTAGGGAATGGTTGTGAATTGTTTAGAAATTTAGTTGCTAAAAATATTTATCATTTACTCTATGAGTTTTATCTTTACAATTTCATTGAAGAAATTTTTATTTCAAAAATACTAAAATAGGTAATTAAGTTAATTGATTATGGTTGGCTTACCTGACAGTGGTGTCCGACGCCATCATGACCTTTTTGGATTTTAGGTCGTGACATATATATACCCTTGGGTGAGCGGCTATTTAGATTAATGTTTCATAAGAGGAGAACAGAAAATATTGATTATCATGTTCTTTTAGCATGTATTGGTGTGATATTGAGCATCAATATTTAAAAAAAATTATTTCAAGAAATACAAAATAAAATTATCTATATTTGTTTGTTCATAACACTTTTGGGTTATATAGTACAAAAGAAAACACCAAAAAGTACCAATTCCTAAGTTTCTGCTTTTTCTTTTCTTTTTCCAGATATAAAGGGGATAGTAAGAGATCTTATTAAGTTAATAGTGATCTTCTACTTAGTGAGTTTGAAATTCTTGATATTACTGTTTAAATTTTGATCTAAACAATTGGGGAAGGTTATCACGATATTTTCCTTTGACCAACCTCCTCATAAGTGGAATATAGAGAAGGAGCTAGATTATTTAACTAACAAAATAAGCAAAAAAACAGAATAAGAAAATATTTTGGAATGTTGCCTTTTCCAACATATCAATATGAAAATATACTTTCATTGAACTTTATTAATTATGAAAATTTAATAACAAAACATAGTTCAATTATTAAAATAACAAACTTAAATCAGTTTGATCTATCTTGTGAACTTTTTCTACTCCATTATTAGTTGTTGGAGGTTGTGCACAGAGAAGCACTTGTGCGTAGTCAAGTTACATTTGGGATGTCCTAAGCAGTTGATTGTGAAATCGATATCTTTAGTGCATTCAAACGTGCCGCATTGCTTGATTGTCCTACAACATTGACATTATTAAATAAGTTATTGAAAAAAAAAAATTATTAACTAAAATTATCATATTCATAATATAAGAGAGACACACAAATTGTTTCTAGAGTAAAAGTTGCTAATAAGAAAGTTATTTCTCCAAGACATGCAAAAGGAAACTGACAACAAAAATGGAATGATGGAGTATTAATTATCTCGCGGTTGTCAGTAAAGTGTGACTGTAACCTGGTTGAAAATGAACTACTACATAAAATATGTGAATAGATCTAAATTGCTTACCTAGCAAAATAAGCAAAAAAGTGGCCAAGAAAATCTTAAGGAATGTTGCCTTCTCCATTGTCTTCCATATATTCTGGTACTACTATAGTAATTATATAACTGTTATTATTGATATCTTAATTGTTGCTTTAGCAATGTATTTATAGGGAAGCAAAAGATATGCACCAAATTTACACTTTAAGGAGATATAGTAACCAAGGTAAATAATTTTAAGTCATTTCTATAAATTAAAAAAATCAAATTTAATACTAAGGCAACAAAATCTTTTTTGCTGGAATTACTTTGGAAAGTGAGTGACTTAATTTCCGTTTAATGTTTGATAATAAGTAATCTAGATTCAGATTCAGTTCTAATAAGTTCATTTAAAGAGCCAAACAATTTTATGTTTTTCTCATTGTCATAATTGGTAGGTAATTATAAAAATTAAATCTGAGATTATTTTGACTAAATCTATTGATTCTTTGACCTAAATTGCTCATGTTCCATGAAAGGTTGAAGTAAAGTGATGTTATTTACTTTACTTCTAAAACTTTATCCTAAAGTGAGGGTCTTTGCAGGTATATTAGCTAAGAATATTTAAGAAAAATCATAAGATCAAACCCAATGAAAAAATAGAGTCAATCGACTACGAAAAAATATACTTTGGTTGGTTTGACTTGGCTTGATTTTATGTTGAGTTGAATAATAATATCAATATATATAATTTGATTTGGTATTAATAAAAAAAGAGTTGAACCAAAATTAAACGTCGAAACCCCACCGATAATGTGTCTGTATTTTGAATTCTCTAATTCATTAACAAAAAAATAAAAAAGAATACTAGGTCTATTTTATGTTGATAATTTGAGACTCATAAATAAGCTAACATAAAAGATGATTTGAAGTTTTGGTCCAATAATGTTTTCTACTATTAATGGTGCTTTATAAACCTCTTTGTGAACCGCTAATGGTGCTAACAACGCTTTGAGAACCACTGACAGCGCTAGAAAATGCTGATGGTGCTTTGTAAATTGCTAACGACGCTTTATGAGTCGCTATTGATGCTTTCTGACCCGCTAACGATGCTTTGTGAACCGCTAACAACATGAGCTGCTAATGGCGCTAACGATGCTTTGAGAACCTCTAATGGCACCTTGTGAACCGCTAACATTACTTTGTGAAGCGCTAACAAAGCTTTATTAACCGCTAACTACGCGAACTTCTAGTGGCGCTAACGGAGCTTTATGAGCAACTAACGACATTTTATGAACCGATAACGGTGCTTTGTAGTGGTTCTAACGACACTTCAAGGCCGCTAATGGTGCTTTGTGAATCGCTAACGATGCTTTGTGAACCACTAACAATGTGAACAGTTAAAGACGCTTTGTGAATCTCTAATGAAGCTTTATTAATGGTGTAAATAGCTAATGACGCTAATGTTGCTTTATGAGCCACTAACGGCACTTTATGAACCACAAACAATGCTTTGTGAACCACTAATAGTGCTTTGTGAACCGCTAAGAATGCTTTGTGAACCACTAACAATGTTTTGTGAACCGCTAACGGCATGAATGGTTAACGATGCTAACGACATTTCAGAACGATTAACGGTGCTTTGTGAACCGGTAATGGTGCATCGTCAACCGGTAATGGTGCATAATGTGTGTGTATTTTGAATCCTTTAATTCATTAACCAAAAAATAAAAACAATTCTAGGTCTACTTTATCTTGATAATTTGAGACTCATAAATAAGCTAACATAAAAGTTGATTTGAAAATGAAGGGTGTTGTTGTGCCTTATTTGAATTCATTATCATATTTTGAGACTCATAAATGAAGGGTGTTGCCATGCCTTATTTGAATTCATTATCATATATGGAGAGATTTGAGAGTAAAATCACGAAGGGTGATGTCGTGCCATTATATTCATGATATTACATGGTGAGGACGAGAGTAAAAGCACGAAGGTTGATGCCATGCCATTCATTTTCATATCATTGCTTTATCTGATTTCCGATTTTGGTGATTTACTTGGTTATAATTTTGCATGGTGCTTTATGAACCACTAACGGTATGAACCACTAATGCCACTTTGTGAATCGCTAATGAAGCTTTGTTAACAGTGTAAATCGCTAATGGCGCTAATGCTGCTTTATGAGCCACTAAAGACACTTTATGAACCACTAACAATACTTTGTGAACTGCTAACAGTGCTTTGTGAACCACTAACAATATTTTGTGAACCGCTAACGGTATTAATGATTAACGGTGCTTTGTGAACCGATAATGGTGCATCACGAATCGGTAATGGTACATAATGTGTGTGTATTTTGAAGCTTCTAATTCATTAACTAAAAAATAAAATACTAGGTCTTTTTTATGTTGATAATTTGAGACTCGTAAATAAGCTAACATAAAAAATGATTTGAAAACGAAGGGTGTTGTTGTGCCTTATTTGAATTCATTATCATATTTTGAGACTCATAAACGAAGGGTGTTGTCGTGCCTTATATTCATAATATTATATAGTAAGGACGGGAGTAAAAGTACAAAGGGTGATGTCGCGCCATTCATTTTCATATCATTGCTTTATCTATTTCCGGTTTTGGTGATTTACTTAGTTATATTGTTGCTTAATTCAGAAGATTTTATTTCGGGATATCGTACTTGCCGTTTTTATGATATCTTCCCCTTTCTCATGTCCCCTCCCAGTTAATATTTTATCATTCTTCTTGTTATTTTTGCTTTATATATATATATATATATATATATATATATATATATGTATAGTGGTTTTATGTAGGTGTCTTGTCATAGTCTCGTCACTACCTCATTGAGGTTAGGCTCGGCACTTACAGAGTACATTGGGTCGGTTGTACTCATACTACAGTTCTATACTTCTTGTGTAGATACTGGTATCGGTCCCAAAGGTGCTTAGAAGTGCGGCGGCTCGAATCACTTTCATACGGAGACTCGAGGTAGATCTGTTGGCGTTCGTAGACCTTGAAGTCCCCTTCCATTTCCTACCTTTACTATTTATCTTTTTCGAACAGTTGTATTTGTTTCATACTATGTATGTAGACTTCTAGATGCTCATGTACTCGTGACTCTGTATTTTTGGGAGTAGTTAGTATCACGTTGTTTATATTCGCAATATGTTAGATTTGGAGTATATTTCTCATTTATTGTCATTACTTGAGTTAATTTCTAAAAATAATTGGTTAATATATTAACGTCGGCTTGACTAGAAAGTGGATGTTAGGCGCCATCACCGTCCTGATGTTGGGAATTTCGGTTCATGACAAGTTGGTATCAGAGCCCTAGGTTGCTTAGGTCTCACGAGTCATAAGCAAGATTAGTAGAGTCTGTAGGAACGGTATGTAGACATTTGCATTTATCTTCTAGAGGCTATGGAGTTTTAGGAAAATTTTCACTTCTTTTTTTCCCTATCGTGCGATTTTATTCTATCGTTGATGTTTGAATCATCCATTCTTGTTCTCTCGAAGATGGTGAGAACACGTACAGCATCTACAGCCGTACACGAGCCGGAGCCCCTTATTGTTGCCACTACCATGGGTAGTGGTCGAGGCCAAGGTCGAGCTAGAGGCCAAGACAGAGGTAGAGCTCAGCCTAGAGCTCGAGAAAAAGCACCCATAGTGGAGCCTCAGATTGATCATGAGGAGGAGATCCCAGCTCAGACTGCACCAATCGGACCCACTTAAGTCTAAGAGGGGTTTATAGCCACTCTTGTGCTTCAGGATGATCTAGTCTATTTAGTGGGCCTTATGTAGAGTGTGGCCCAGACCGATGCATTTTCGATGGCACCAACTATCTCTCAGGCTGGGAGAGGAGCATAGACTCCCGCTACTCACACAGTAAAGTGGTTATCCAAGTTGACAGGGGCAATTCCAAGGTCAACAGTCACAACAACCGAGGGCTTGTTATACTAGTGGAGATCTGAGGCACATTTCTAGATTTTGCCCTAGGTCACAAGGCGTCATAGGAGCAGGGTTCTCGTGCCATGGTTCTGGCACCGGTTGCTTCACCGCCTGCTCAACCAGCTAGAGGCAGGGTTCAGGAAGCCAGAGGTGGAGGCCAGCCAGCTAGAGGTCGTCCGAGAGGTAGAGGTCAGAGTGGTGGGGGACCATCCCTATTTTTATGCATTTTCAGCTAGACTTGAGGCAGAGTCATATGCGCCGTCATCACAGGTATTGTTCCAGTTTTTCATAGAGATGCTTCAGTCCTATTTGATCCTAGCTCTACTTATTCCTACGTGTCATCCTATTTCGCTTAATATCTAGTTATGCCTCGTGATTCTTTGATTGCTCATGTATATGTGTCCACGCCTGTGGGACATTCTACTATTGTAGAACATGTTTATCGCTCGTGTGTAGTTTTTAACGGGAGCCTAGAAACTAGTGTAGATCTCCTACTTCTTGATATGGTGGACTTTGATATTATTGTGGGCATGGATTGGTTGTCACCTTATCACACTATATTGTATTGTCATGCCAAGATGGTGACCTTAGCCATGTCGGGGTTGCCTTGATTAGAGTGGAGGGACTCCTGGCCATTCTACCAACAGGTTTATTTCTTATGTGAAGGCTCGGCGCATGGTCGAGAAGGGATGTCTAGAATATTTGTCCTAGATCGGTGATCCTAGCGCGGAAGTTCCTTCCATGGATTCAGTACCAGTTGTGTGTGAGTTTCCATAGGTGTTTCCTGCAGATTTGTCGGGGATGCCAAACGACAGAGATATCGACTTCTGTATTGACTTGGCTTCGGAAACCCAGCCCATTTCTACTCCACCATACCGTATGGCCCTACTTGAGTTGAAGGAACTGAAGGAGAAGTTGCAGTATTTGCTTGATAAGGGATTGATTAGGCCTAGTGTCTCGCCCTGGGGTGCACCAGTGTTGTTCGTGAAGAAGAAGGATGGTTCGATGAGTATTTGTATAGACTATCGAACAGTTGAACAAAGTCACTATCAAGAACAAGTATTTATTACCGAGGATTTATGTCATTTGGCTTGACAAATGCCCCATATGCTACTCTGCCACTCTCCCACTTTGGTCAAACCCTCTCCTTGAAGCAACTACTCGACTTCTATTTCTAACACTTGGCCTTCTAGAATTTTAACCGCCGCAAGATACCTCCCATATGTCCTTTCTCTTCCTCCGCTACCCAATTGTTGCCTTAAATCAAAATCCATCTCTGTAGCACCTAAATCAGTAGATCGCTACCAACTTTAAACCTCTCCGAAGATCATCCTTCTCGAGCCAGCAATACTAGGAACACTGCTTCGATCCTGAACCACTGCACACCGTGATCTATGACAGCCACTTCCCTGACATCATTTCACAATACCCTGCCCTAAAGGCGAATTGAAGAAGATCATAACACCGGCGAACTTAACACATTCAATCAAGGACGATGACACCACATCTCGGATGAAGATTCCACCACACTCGAAAATACCAAGTCTCGTTACTCTATCAATCCAACCTGAACATTCTTAGTCTGATTACCTTTCGTCCGCTGGAAATAAAACACTGAACCTCTGAATCACGCATTGAGAAACCCTTTTTTCAATTCATTCATTGCCCCTACACGTAGACAAGTATCCTGCCATTACTTTAATACTGTGTGATAACAACTCATGAACATCATAGCAACTGGTTCATAGCCCCAAAACCATCAGAAATACCGCTACTGGGCTGATATGACAGAACATCCGTCCACAAGGCGACGACATTAGCCCAATCGAATACGTAGGGAGGAACATCCTGCTCTACATCAGTAGTGCCATTAAAACAAATTTCTCGATTCCAAATTTATAACAAGCGCTTCACGCCGCATAAGATTGAATAGGAAGGAAATGAAGGCATAAGCCTCAAAGAAAGCAAACCGCACGATGAGGAACCAAGAAGGGAAGTGCTCCTATCAGCCCGGTAGCCTCTCGAAGATAAGTACAGACGTCTCTGTACCGATCAGCAAGACTCTACTAGACTCTCTCATGATTCGTGAGACCTAAGTGAACCTAGTGCTCTGATACCACGTTGTCACGACCCAAAATCCATTAAAGGTCGTGATGGCGCCAGACCCCGCTGTCAGGCAAGCCAAAAACAATACTTAATTTGGTTCTCATTTTAATATTTTTGAAATCATATTTCCTTCAATTAAATAGTAAAATATGAAATTTATAGTGTAAATAATAATATTTTTAACAATTTCAATACAGGACAACCCCTAATCACCCCAAAACCCGGTGTCACAAGTGCATGAGCATCAACTAAAAATATAAAATAAAATACAGCATCTGTCCGGAATACAAATTGGACAGAAAAATATAAAAAATCTGAAGGAGAATGTGTTGGCTGCAGATCGTAGTACAGAGTGCAGATCACCTAAGTCCCTGCTATAACCGCGCATGTGCGTCCACAAGGCCACTAGACATATATGTACCTGCACAAAAATGTACAACAAGTGTAGTATGAGTACGAAAATTAACGGGTGCCCAGTAAGTATCCAGCCTAACCTCGAAGGAGTAGTGAGGAGGGGTCGGCTCCGAGATTTACTATGTGCTATAAATAAAATACCAATGATATAATTTAGCATGGATTACGTAGAACGGGTGTAAGCTCAATATTATGAAATAAGTAAACAATTCTTTTGTTAATAAGAAATTTCCAAATTTATATTTCATCGTATATCAATTAGTATCTCAGGCCAATGAAGCAATATCAATTTTCATATATTCCAAAGCAAACAATTCAATCATGCGCAAATCATGTTGAGGTCGTACGGCCCGATCCAACATAAATATTTAAATTGTGCACTGCCGAGGGTTGAACAGCGCGAACCGGGGCGTTCGGCCTGCTCCACAAAAGAGAAAACACATTAAACAACCAATTCAAGATTTATTAAGGTAAAAAATATTCCAAAAATTTTAAATTCCCATTTAACGGTCAAGTAAATGAAGTTTAACCTTTTTACAATTCCTTTATCGAGTTTCTAAATATTTTAAACCATTAATTTAACAAGTAGGTCACAACATCGCAGGTACAACATGATATGGATCATAGACTACCCGGACATAAGCATAATAGCAGCTACGTATGGACTATCATCACCTCATGCATATATATCCCCCACAAATAGAAGCACATAATGTTTTGATTCACATATGGGGTTAATTCCCTCTTACAAGGTTAGAAAGGAGACTTATCTCACTCCGCAATTCCATAACCGGCTCCAAAGCCTCTCCAACAACTCAAACCGATGTCCATCACTCCAAAACTAGTCAATAAATATGTAAATCCATAAATATATACTCTAACACTCATTATAATTCAATTTACAATAATTTCCAACTCCGCTCGAAAGGCCCATAAAATCACCCTCTGGCCCACGTGCCCGAATTCCGAAACTTTTCGAAGATAACCATTACCCATAACCTCACGACCTCAAATATATAATTTATTTCCAATTCCCAGCCCAAATTTGGGGTCAAAATCCAAAATTACCAATTCTAGATTTTCTATCAAAATCCCACAATTTCTACCAATTTCCATGCTTGAATCCATATAAAACCATGTATTTAACTCAAAATAGGTGGGAATTACTTACCTCATAATAGATGATGAAATCTTTTCTTCAAAAGCTCCAAAATCCGACCAACCAAAATGAAATATGAAAAAACTAGGCCAAATCTCGTCTTTAAAATGACGCTGCCCAGCACCTCTCGCACCTGCGGTCAAATAGCCGCTTCTGCGGCTCCGCACCTGCGGAAATTCCATCGCAGGTGCGGCTCTAGCTCGGCCCAACAGTCCCGCATATGCGCTCCATGTAGCGCATCTGTGCGTCCGCTTCTGCGGTTCATGCGCCGCACCTGCGCCCATCGCCCGCTCCTGCGTTGCCCCCTTCGCACATGTGCCTTCACATGTGCGCCCAAATGTTCTGCACCTTCTGTTGCTGGACAACCTCCTCTCCTTCGCACCTGCGAGTTCGCACCTACGGCCCTTTTTCACGCAGGTGCGATCGCACCAAATATCAGTTGCCTCAGTATTTCATCCAAGTCCAAACTCGATCCGTTAACCATCCAGAATACACCCGAGGCCCTCAGGACCTCAACCAAATACACCATCACGTACCAAAACACATCACGAACTTAGTCGAGCCTTTAAATCACATCAAACAACTCTAAAAATACGAATGACCCTCCAATCTAAACTTAGTGAACTTTGAAACTTCAACTTCTACAATCGATGCTAAAACCTATCAAATCACGTCTGATTGACCTCAACACAAGTCACATTTGACATTACGGGCCTACTCCAATTTCTGAAATTGAAATCTAACACTAATATCAAAAAGTCCACTCCCGGTCAAACTTTCCAAAAACCTTCAAAGTTCCATTTTTTTGCCAAATGACCTCAAAATGACCTACGGACCTCCAAATCCACTTCCGGATGTGCTCCTAATACCAGAATCACCATACATAGATGTTCCCAAACTCAGAATCCCAAACGGACATCGATCATATTGAAATATACTTCAACTCAAATTTATGAAATTCTTTCAAAATGCCGACTTCCATAATAGGCGTCGAAACGCTCTCGGGTCATTCAAAACTCGATCCGGACATACGCCCAAGTCCAACATCTTCATACGAACCTGTTGGGACCTTCAAATCCCGATTTCGAGGTCGTTTACTCAAAAATCATACTTTAATCAATTTTCCTAACTTAAGGCTTCCGAAATTCGAATTTTCTTTCGAAATCCACTCCGACCAGTCGGGTCGTTACAGAGGAATTAGGACATGTTGGTCTATTTTGCTACGTATTTTATGTGTGGGGACAACATATATGTGTAGTGACGAGTATCTATGCGTTGTCATTGGGTTAAAGTATGCGGGTGAAAATTGTTCCTTGTATTAAATTATTTTGTTAATCATATTATTCATGCTTAGGTTAGATTATTACTTCTTTAAATTATTCGTTTCGTATTTATTGCTTACTTCAAAGATATTGTATATTTTGAAAGTTGAGTTTGATATTGTGGAATTATATTTGAAGTGAAATTGTTTCCCGCCTTCATTTTTATTATTCATATTTGAATTGTTGCTTGGTGAGAAAGAGAGAAAAGTATGAATGGTGTTGTCGTGCCTTATTTTAATTCATTATCATATATTGAGAGATTTGAGAGTAAAAACACGAATGGTGATGATGTGCCGGTGAGTAAAAACATGAAGGGTGATGTCCAATGCCATTATATTCATGATATTACATGGTGAGGACGAGAGTAAAAGCACGAAGTGTGATGCCGTGCCATTCATTTTCATATCATTGCTTTATCTGATTTCCGGTTTTGGTGATTTACTTGGTTATATTGTTGCTTAATTCGGAAGATGTTATTTCGGGACATCGTACTTGCCGCTTTTATGATATTCTTCCCTTTCGCATGTCTCCTCCCAATTAATATTTTATCATTCTTTTTGTAATTTTGCTGCTTTATATATATTTGCACAGGGTTTTTACGTAGGTGTCTTGTCATAGCCTCGTCACTACCTCGTCGGGGTTAGGCTCGACACTTACGGAGTACATTAGGTCAGTTGTACTCATACTATACTTCTACACTTCTTGTGAAAATACTGGTATCGGTCCCAACGGTGATTAGAGGTGCATCGGCTCAGATCACTTTTATACGGAGATTCGAGATAGATTTGTTGGCGTTTGTAACCCTTGAGTCCCCTTCCATTTCCTACCTTTACTGTTTATATTTTTCGAATAATTATATTTATTTCAGACTATGTTTGTGGACCTCTAGTTGCTCATGTACTCGTGACTCCGGATTTTTTGGAGTAGTTAGCATCACGTTGTTTATATTCGCATTGTGTTAGATTTGGAGTTTATTTCTCGTTTATTGTCATTACTTGAGTTAATTGCTAAAAAAATTGGTTAATTTCTTTATTAATATCGGTTTGCCAAGCAAGTGAATATTAGGCGCCATCACGGTCCTGAGGTTGGGAATTCCGGGTCGTAACACATTTTCATGTCGGATTCATTAGTATTAGTCCCGTATTTTCTTTTCTTCATATCCGCAGATTTTTGTTTACTTTATGTAGTTTCTTTAGATTCGATTATTATATCATCTTTCCTTGCTATGGTTACTACTTGTTGTTTCTACTTCTTTTTAGTTTTTTTTTCTTTTGAGCCGGGCGTCTATCAAAAAATTCTCTCTACCTTAATAAGGTAGGGGTAAGGTATGCGAATACTTTATCCTCTTTAAACCCCACTTTATGAGATTGCACTAGGTTTGTTGTTGTTGTTGATGTTATATATATATATATATAACATATGGATTATACATATATTTTACATTCATCGACTATTTTAAATTTAATCCCCTGGGTGAGCGGCTATTTAGATTAGTTTTTCATAAGGGGAGAACAGAAAATATTGATTATTATGTTCTTTTAGCATGTATTGGTGTGATATTGAGCATCAATATTTTAAAAAAATTATTGCAAGAAATACAAAACAAAATTATCTATATTTGTTTGTTCATAACCTTTTTCGGTTATATAGTGCAAAAGAAAACCCCCAAAAAGTACCAATTGTTATGTTTCTGCTTTTTCTTTTCTTTTTCAAGATTTAAAGGGGATAGTAAGAGATCTTATTGGGTCAATAGCTATCCTCTACTTAGTGAGTTTGAAATTCTTGACATTACTGTTCAAATTTTGATCTAAACAATTGGAGGAGGTTATCGCGATTTTTTTCCTTTGGCCAACCTCCTCATAAGTGAAATATAGAGAAGGAGCTAGATTATTTAACTAAAGAAAAAAAGCAAAAAAGAGAATAAGAAAATATTTTGGAATGTTGCCTTTTCCAACATATCAATATGAAAAAATATTTTTATTGAACCTTATTAATTATGAAAATATAATAACAAAACATGGTTCAAATTGTAAAATAACATACTTAAATCAGCCTTGATCTATCTAATGGTAGGCTATAACTATGTATTTCGCCCACTATTTACACTCTAATTCGCTGTACTTTACTGATGTTTGAGAGTTAAATAGTAGTAAATTGCTCTAACAGAGTGCTTTATGCTTTGCAGGAGCAATTTTGGGCTACAATGAGATTAGGGAGTGTTTTTGAGCTAATATGGAGCGTTGAAGGCCAAGTAAAAGCTTATGTCGAGATACTTGATCCAATTCACTCAATTCGAAAGTTTGGTTGAATTTGGGAATTGTAATGTCTTCTTGTTCTTCTAACACTCTTGTTTTGAATACTTTCTTCGTTATGGAGTAATTCTCCTCAAGGTTGTTGACAGATGTTGTGAATTGATTATTGTTTTTGGGTTTTACTCTATGTTAATTACCTGACCTTACTGAATGAGTTTTTTATTGAATTGCAAGGTTTATTGTGGTTTCACTTTAATCGAAAGAGAAGTTTACTGCTATTTGCTTTGTGCTATCTTAATTGGGTTGATTTTACGCCCCTTCTAGGTATTCGAAAGAGCTTAAGGAGTTATTGATTTGCCCAGTTCAGGAGAATAACCGAGAGGTATTCTCCGGAAGATCATTCATTCACTATTTTTGTGCATACATTCATAGGACCTGTTATTGGGTTAGCGAAAGGAACAAAAATTTATTCGGAAGGAGAATTGAAATACCTGAAGTAGCCTTATCCTATGTTGAAGTTGAAAGAATCAATAGAAGCTAAGATTGAATTTAGCATAGAGTTACCCTGAACAATAGTTGATCACATATCTTGTCATCACCCTTGCCTCTCTCATTAATATTCCTTTGTTATTACTAATCATTCGGGAATCACCAGTTTCTTACAGCTGATAATCTTAGTTTATTTGTAGTCAATAATAACATAAATCAAAAGGTTGATTATCCTAGATAGTGTTAAGCCGAAGCATAAAAGAACATTATTGAAATCAATCCCTGTGGAAACGATTTGATATGATACTATCTTTGACTAGCGAGCCTAAGTTTATACGCCAGTTTTGCGCTCGTCAAATTTTGGCGTCGTTGTCGGGGATTGGCGATTAATAGTATTTCAATTAGTTTTCAGTGCTAATTCAGGAATTATTTTATTTTATTTTATTTTTTACGCTCTTTTCATCTGTGTACAGGCAACAGGTTAAATTTAGCGGTGTATGACTCGATCCTCTTCAAAGGACTTGGTGCCACACGACCCAGAGTTAGACAAACACCTGAGGTAGTTGAAAAGAGAGAAATGAGCGAGTAGATTGTTGTTGGGTTAGCCTTCAACTCAGGATAAAATGGTGAACAATGAAGAGATAGTAGACCTAGCTGCAAGAGAGGCATCTCAGCAACAGGAAGCACAGTTAGCGACTGAAGAGGACCGCAGAATTGCTGATGAAATGGTTGATGGAGATCAAAGACTCAATCCCAACCGAATTGTCGAGGATGCCTTTGAAAATGTAGGCCCTAGGCCTGGAAGATCACTGAGAGATTATGCTAGACCAGTGTACAACCAACAAAAGTCTAGTGTGAGGCCCCACCCATCGATGCCAACAATTTTGAACTCAAACAGGGAGTCATCGAGACCATTCAGAATAATTAAATTTTCAGAGGCAAACCCAATGAAGATCCCAACAACTATTTGATGGACTTTGATGAAATTATGAACACGTTCCGCTACAATGGAGCATCACATGACGCTATATACCTCAGATCATTCCCGTTCTCGTTGAAGGATGATGTGAAGCAGTGGCTGAGAAGTTTGCCTACAGGGGTCAGTCCGTACGTGGGAGGAGATAACTACCAAGTTTCTGGAAAAATATTTCTCAGCTGCTAAGACGGGAAGGATGAGGAAGAAGATTCACAATTACAGCTAAAGTGAAGGAGAAAAAGTGTTCGAAGCATGGGAAAGGTTTAATTAGCTGTTGCGGAGGTGCCCTCACAACAGAATGGAGCAATAGATGCAACTTCAGGACTTTTGGGACGGTTTAAACCCGTCATCAAGGAGATTGCTAAATAGTGCAGTTGCAGACCCTCTGATGAAGAAAACTCCGAAAGAGATTGTTACTCTCTTGAGTGAACTATATGAAGATTCAGATCAATGAAAGAGATTGTTACTCTCTTGAGTGAACTATATGAAGATTCAGATCAATGATACACAGACCAAAGGGATCGGAAAAAATCAGCAGGGGTGCACCAAGTAGAATCATTTGTAGCAATGGAAGCCCAAATTGCAGCAATGGATAAGGACATCAAGAAATTGACTATGGCTCATGTGCAAACTTAACCACATGTGGGTTGTGATATCTGTGGGATGGGACACCTTACACACGAGTGTCAATCTACAGTTGAAGAGGTCAACGTTGTGGGGAATTTTAATAGAAGAAACTACAAGGTGGGAAGAACTTTAATGCTATGGGTCAAAGACATCTAGGTTTTTCGTGGAGTTCACCTAATGGGAGCTTGAACTCATGGCAGCAAAATAATCTCAGACCCCAGGGTCAGGGACCACCAGATTTTCAGAGCCAGCAGAGGCAACAATACTACCCACCACAGCCAAATCAGTCAAATATGGAAGATCTCATGAAGGCATTCATCAAAAAAACATATGAAAAATTTGAGACTTAGGGCACGGCTATCCGGAACTTAGAAAGGTAAATGAGACAGATTGCAAATTTGTTGTCTGAGAGGACTATTGGGACTCTCCCATCCGACTCTCAAAAGAACCCGAAGAAAATAATAAAAGTTGTCTCTATGAGAAGCGGAAAAGTATTGGTTGACCCAATAGTGAAGGCTAGATTGGAAGTGGTCAACAAGCAGACTAAGACACCAGCAGAGTAAAAGAATGAAGAGCAAAAGATCCAGAATAATGAGGTACAAAAATAAATTGAAGAAAATAGGCATATGCTAGCTCTACTGTTCCCTCAAAGGATGAAGCGGGATAAACTTGACAAGTGTTTTGGGTGATTCTTGGAGATGCTCAAACAACTTTATATGAACATCCCCTTCACAGAGGTACTCACTCAGATGCCCGCTTATGCAAAGTCCTTGAAGGAAATCCTGTCTAGCAAGAGAAAATTATAGGAGACAACAGTGGTCAAGTTGAATGCCCACTGCAGTGCTATATTGCATAACAAAATTCTCCAAAAATGTGGGGACCCAGGAAGCTTCACCATACCATGCTCGTTAGGGAGTGAAAATTTTGACAAGGCCCTCTATGATTCAGGTGCGTCTATAAATCTAATGCCTCTGTTTGTATTCAGGAAACTGGAAGGTGAACTTGGAGTGATCAAATCAATACCAGTGTCCCTACAACTGGCCGACCAGACCACCATTCTACCTGAGGGAATCATTGAAGATATTCTAGTGCGGGTGGATAAGTTTGTATTCCCCGTCGATTTTATTGTGGTGGATATGGAGGTAAACAAGGAGGTGCCTTTAATTATAGGGAGGTAATTTTCTTGTACAGGTAGAGCCATCCTTGATATTTATGAGGGGCAGCTTATGCTTAGAGTGGGAACTAAGAAAGTAGTGTTCCAGATGAAGAGAATGATGAAATACCCCACTGATGAGGTGTCTGCCTACTCATGTTTCAAGCTAGATGTCATTGGGGAGTTGGCTGAGAAGTGCAAGTTTGAAAAGCTTGTGGGGGATACGCTAGAGAGGTGTATTACTTAGTCTAGCATAGTGGATGATGAAGATCCTGAAATAAAGAAAGAGGCTGAAGCTCTTGAAAATGAGGAGCAAGTGGTTGATGAGGAGGAACTAAAAGAGGAGGCTTCTAAGCCCAATGTGGAATTGATTGTCCTCCCCACTCACTTGAAATATACTTTTCTTGAAACTAACAACTTTTCTGTGATTATTTATGCTGATTTGACAGGTACACAGGAGCAAAAATTGGTGGAGCTGCTGTCAAACCACAAGAAGGCCATTGGTTGGAGCATAGATGATATTCAAGAAATCAGTCTAGCCATATGCATGCACAAAATCCTGTTGGAAAAAAATAGCAAACCAGTGATGCACCTTAACGCAAGCTGAACAAAAATTTGGAGGAGGTAGTGCACAAAGAGATCATCAAATTGCTATACGCGGGAGTGATTTTTCCCATCTCTGATAGCCAGTGGACTAGTCTAGTGCAAGTTGTACCCAAAAAGGGGGCATGACAGTGGTGAAAAATGAAAATAATGAATTGATCCCCACAAGAACAGTCACCTGGTAGAGAATGTGCATTAATTATAGAAGGCTGAATGAGGCAGCAAGGAAAGAACACTTTCCACTCCCTTTTATTGATCAAATGCTCGAGAAGGTTGTTGGACACGGATGCTACTGCTTCCTGGATGGGTATTCAGGCTAGAATCAGATACCTATTGCCCCAAAATATGTTGAGAAGACCACATTCACTTGCCCGTCAGGTATTTTTTCTTACAGGAGGATATCGTTTGGGCTATGTAATGCACCTCCCACTTTTCAGAGGTGCATGATGTCTATATTCTCCGACTTAAATGGGAAGTGTCTAGAGGTGTTCATGGATGATTTCACCCTTTTGGTGATGAATTTGAAGCTCGTGCTTGAACATTGTGAAGCTACTCACTTGGTTCTTAACTGGGAGAAGTGTCACTTTATGGTAAAGGAGGGAATTGTCCTGGGGCCACAAGGTAACTGCACATGGAATTGAGGTTGACAAAGCTAAGGTGGAAGTTATTGCTAGGATCCCTCCCCCGATTTCGGTGAAGGGCATAGGAAGCTTCTTGGGATATGCTGGGTTCTATAAGAGGTTTATAAACAAATCAACATTACCAAGTCGTTGACACAATTGCTATCGAAGGATGCAAAGTTTATTTTCAATGTGGAGTTCTTAAGAGCATTCGAATTGATAAAGTAAAAGCTTGTGAGTGCTCTTATTATGGTGACATCCATCCATTTGAGATAATGTGTGATGCGAGTGATGTAGTTGTGGGAGCAGTTCTGGGGAAACGAAGAAATAAAATGATTAGACCCATCTACTATGCAAGCAGGACATTGAATGATGCTCAAGTAAATTATGCCACTACTGAGAAGGAGTTTTTGTTGTGGCCTATGCTTTTGACAATTTTAGATCACACCTGGTGGGAAGCAAGGTAATTGTAAACATTGATCACTTAGCATTGAAATATATGTTGAGTAAGAAAGAATCCAAGCCGCGACTGATGCAGTGGGTGTTGTTGCTCCAAGAGTTTGACTTGGAAATAAAAGATAGGAAAGGCATAGAAAATCAAGTCGCAGATCATCTATCTCGGCTTGAGAAACCCCCAGTTGAAACTGTCGAAATAAGGGAAGAGTTCCCTGATGAGCAGATTTTTTCCATAGCTGCGGTTTCGGAAAGGCCGCCTTGGTATGAGGATGTAGCCAACTTTTTGGCTAGTGGATGGTTACCCTGTGACCTCACTCGTGATCAAATAAGGAAGCTTCAAGGTGAGGTAAAAAGTTATTTTTGGGATGACCCGTTCTTATTTAAATTGTGTGCAGATGGTGTGATTCAACCATGTGTTACTGAAGGAGAAATGGCAAGCATTCTCTCTAATTACCATGATGGAGCAGCTGGAGGTCACTATGGTGGAAATCGCACAACAACAAAGGTCATGGAAGTTGGTTTCTTTTGGCCTACTCTGTACAAAGATGCAAGGGCATATGTAGTTGCATGTGACAAGTGTCAGAGAGCAGGTAATATTAGCAAAAGGGATGAAATACCGCTCAACTCCATTCTAGTATATGAAATTTTTGACGTTTGGGGCATTGACTTCATGGGTCTATTCCCAATGTCGCATTCTCATGAGTATATCCTAGTAGTTGTTGACTACGTCTCTAAATGGGTTGAAGCAATCCCTACTAGGACCAATGATGCTCGGGTGGTGTGTGAGTTCTTGCGGAAAAACATCTTTACCCATTTTGGGACACCTCGAGCAATGATCAGTGACAATGGGCCACACTTTGTGAATAAGCTGTTTGTTGCACTGCTATCCAAGTATGGGGTCACAGACAAAATAGGAACCCCGTACCATGTCCAAACTATTGGGCAAGTCGAAGTGGCTAACCGGGAACTAAAACGAATTCTTGAAAAGACGGTTAGTGCTTCTCGTAAATATTGGTCAGTCAAGTTGGATGAAGCACTATGGACGTATAGAACTGCGTTCAAAATGACCATAGGGACTTCACCATTCAAATTAGTGTATGGAAAGTCATGTCACCTACCTGTTGAGATAGAACATAAGGCTTATTGGGCAATTTAAATGCTTAATATTGATCTTAGTCTTGCAGGTGATCACAGGTTGGAGTAGATGAATGAATTGGAAGTTTTGAAAGGTTGAGAGGTTTGACCGGGAGTTGAGTTTGGTGATATCGGGGTTGGAATATGATTCCGAGAATTGGATTAGCTCTGTTATATCATTTGGAACTTGCATGCAAAATTTGGCGTCATTCCGGGTTGATTTGATATGTTTCAACATGAGTTGTGGAAGTTAGAAGATTTGGAAATTCATAAGTTTGATTCATGGTGCGATTCATAGTTTTGAAGTTGTTTGATGTTATTTGGGACCTCGAGCGGATCCGCGTTAGGTTATAGAAATTGTTGGTATGTTTCGACGGGGTCCCAGGGACCCAGGCATTTTCATATGGGTTACGGGCCATTTCCTCACGTTTTGGATGGCTGATCTTATATCTGGTGTCCCCTTATACACGATCGTGAAGTTCAAGCGGCGTTCGCGTAGGATGGTTTGGTGGCTGGACCTATTTCCTCTTCACGTTCATGTATGTGTGTATCCTCCTACATCGCATTCGCGTTGATAGTGTCGCGTTCACGTAGCACGGCCTTGGAATCTGGTATTTTCCTCCTTCGCGATTGCATGTATTCGTTCTCGATCGCGTAGTGCATTTCTTGGGGCAGTAGTTCCCTTATTTGTGATCGCATGAATTTGTTCGCGATCGCGTGGTATATCTTTGGGCAATAGTCATTCCTTCTTCACGATCGCAATTGCATTTCCGCGATCACGATGTGTAAATAGCTGGCCAGTAGAATATATTTTTCAAAATCGAGGGTTTAGCTAGTTTTATCATATCTTGAGTTGTCGGCCTCATATTTGAGCGATGTTTCGTGGGTTTTCAAGAAAATAATTGGGGTAAGTGTTCTTTACCCGGAATTTATTATATTTCATGATTCCATCTTTATTCGTAACATTGAATTAATGGTTTGAGTTGAGGAAAATGGGAAGTTTTGCAAAAATCTTTCATAATGTAAAATGATGATTTGAAGGACAAATTTATGTCAGAAATTGATAATTTTAGTATAGTTGAACTCGTATCGGAATGGGTGTTCGGGTTTTTGAATTTTATCGGGTTCCGAGTTGCGGGCCCGAGGGTTGACTTTGGTGTTAATTAAAGATCGAAGCTTTATCATTTTGATTTGTTTCCTATGAGTTTTATTTATGATTTGAAGTTATTTTTGGCTAGATTTGAGTCGTCCAGAGGTTGTTTCACTCGAGAAGGTCATTTTAGAATATTGGTCTAGCTTCTTTGAGGTAAGTATCTTGCCTAAATTTGTGTGGGGGAAACTACCCCTTAGGATTTGAGTCATTTGTGCAAATTGTGTCATGTTAAATCCCCCATTTACTAAATTCACCCTTATGTGTCTTATTTGGAATTAATTGCTTCATGTTCTACCCTTATTGCCGATTAAACTCTTACGTGCATTAATTGAAGTTATTAGTATCTCTTCCGTAATTTGCTTGACCTTAATTGAAATTACTATTATCTCTTCCGTAATTGCTTAGCCTTAATTGAAGTTTGTTATTCCTTCCTGTCACGATCCAAAATCTCACTTGTCGTGATGGCGCCTATCTCAATACTAGGCAAGCCAAAAATCTCAATAAAATACCATATCTTTTAAATTTGAAAACAAAATAATTAAATCCAGCGGAAGAAAATCTCTCAATTTCAAATATAACACTCCCAAAATCCGGTGTCACTAAGTACATGAGCATCAAAATGAATACAAAGTCTGACTAATAAACATCACTGTCTGAAGTATAAAACAGTACAATAACTAAACAGGAAAGGAATCAAGTCTGCGGTCATCAAGCAACTACCTTGATACTCACCAACAGAAATAACTCCTAATTCTAGCCTTCGGCGTATCAGGGAGCACCTGGATCTGCACACGAGGTGCAGAGTGTAGTATGAGTACAACTAACTCAATAAGTAACAAGACTAACCTCTGGGCTGAAAGAAATGATGAGCTCCGCAGGTACAGTCTAGTAAAAAAATAATGGTACAGAAATGTAGGTACGCTTTCAAGTTCAATAGTTAAACTCATTAAAAGTGAAATAGATCAATATTGCATGATATGAGACATATGACATCTCAGTATAAATACCTCATGTAAATACTGGTCACAAATTATCCGGTCATTCGGTACTGTTTATGGCCAATCCTGCCCAGGGGTGTTCCAGCCCGTATATACATGCACATCGAATGACAGTCAGTCACCTAGTACCGTATAAGGCCAATCCAGCCCTGGGATAATTTATCCCTAAATATAAATGATACTGACAAGATCCATATCCAGATAACTCATTATAATACAAATAAGTAAGGCAAGTCCATGCCCTTGGAAACTCCATCCAACCAATCCAGCCCTGGGATAATTTATCCCTAAATATAAATGATACTGACAAGATCCATATCCAGATAACTCATTATAATACAAATAAGTAAGGCAAGTCCATGCCCTTGGAAACTCCATCTAATATATATATATATATATAAGCAGTAAGTAAGGCATGTCCATGCCATGGGAAGTCCATCCCGAATATCGATGATCATCTACGCTCACTAGGGGTGTGTACAGACTCTGGAGGGGCTCCTTCAATCCAAGCGTAATACAAAGCCAATATGGCCTACTGTAGGCGGGCAGTCCCAATCCGTATAATAACAAAGCCTATAAGGCCTGCTGCAGGTGGGCATCCCCGATCCACAAAATAGTAAAGCCTATAAGGCCTGCTGTAGGCGGGCAGCCCCGATCCAAAACAATAATAATGTATAAAGTCATTATGGCCTGCTGTGTTGCGCAACTCAATCCCATAAATATCCTCACAATGGACAATTATTATTGAGTATGAAATGTATATTTTTGAACAATTAATTCAACAACAACACGACCCCATGGGTCCTAAAATATCGACACGTAGCCTAAACACGATCTTTATTACAAGCCTCAGCTCAATTCCTCTAACACGTGCCACACGTTCAGATAATAACATGATTCTTTGATTTTACAAATTCACAGGATTTATTCAAGACACAATTTATGTGGTGCACGTCTACATGTTTGTCACCTATCATGTGTGTTACCTTCAACAATTCATATCATACCAAATTCAGGGATTCATACCTTCAGAACAAAGTTTAGAAGTGTTACTTACCTCAAACCGTGTCATTCTTTACTCCGGTATGCCTTTGCCTCGTGAATTGGCCTCCAAACGCCTCGAATCTAGCCACAAATAATTTGTTTTAGTCAATAAAAATGATAGAAAATAATTCCATAAGAAAATAAAAAATTTCCATCAACATCCGAAATTTCACCCAAAAATTGCATGTGGGGCCTACATTCGGAACCCGACAAAAGTTACAAAATTCGAAAGCCCATTCAACCACGAGTCTAACCATACTAGTTTCACTCAAATCCGACTTCGAATCGACATTCAAATTCCAAAATTCATTTTATGAAGTTTCTACAATTGTTTCCAAATTTCCACCTCAAAGTACTAATCAGATGATGAAATCATTGTTATATTCATGTATATTAACAAAATTCGAGTTAGAATCCTTAACCCCGATGAATTTCTTGAAAACCCCACGAAATTTCACCACAAACCGAGCTCCCTAGGTCCAAAATGTGAAATAATACCCTAAACCCCGTTTATATAGTGCACCCTGTGAACTCCCACTTCGCGATCCGCAAAATTCCAAGCGCGGCCGCGCCTCCCAGGTCCCGCGGTCGCGAACAAATGGTGCGGTCCGCAAAATTCATAGTGGCTGCACTGCCAGGCTTTAGTATTTTGGCCATAACTTTCTCGACATATGTCTAAATGATGATTTCTTTACATTTCTGGAAACTAAACACGAAGGGCTACAACTTTCGTTTTTGAATCATCTCAAAATTCCTTGTATATCAAAAGATATAGGCATCCGAAGTCGGACCGGCGAATCTGCAGAACTCCCTGGAGTGCGGCCGCGGCAAAATTATGTGGTCCGCGAAATTCCAAGTGCGGCCGCAAAATTTTGTTGAGGTCCGTGAAATTCAAAGCACCAGAACCATACCTGAGTTCCGGAAATCCCCGGACTCGCTCAAAACTCACCCAGAAACACACCCGAGACCCTCGGGACCTAAACCAAACATACCAACCAATCCTAAAACACCATACGAACTTAGTCGAACCTTCGAATCACTCAAAACAACATCAAAACACTAAATTACTATCGGATTCAAGTCTAAGAACTTCTAAACTTATGAATTCGACAACCGATGCCAAAACCAACCGAACCACGTCCGAATGACCTCAAATTTTGCACACACATCACAAATAACACTACAAACCTACTCCAACTTCCGGAATTCCATTCTGACCCCGATATCAAATTTTCCACTGCCGACCAAAATCGCCGAATTTCCAACTTTCGCCAATTCAAGCCTAATTCTACTACAGACCTCCAAATAATTTTTCGGACACGCTCCTAAGTCCAAAATTACCATACAGAGCTATTGAAATTATCAGAATTCGAATCCGAGGTCGTTTACACATAAGTCCCCATCCAGTCGACTTTTCTAACTTAAATTTCTAATTATGAGACTAAGTGTCTCATTTCACTCTGAATTCCTTCTGAACCCAAACCAACTAATCCGGTAAGTCATAAAATAATTGTAAAGTATAAATTGAGTAGTAAATGGGGGAACGAGGTTATAATACTCAAAACGACTGGCCGGGTCGTTACACTTCCATTGTTTATGTATTCTTATTTGGGGTCATTGATTCATGTTATCTCTCTTGTCGTCGAATTGTACTTTTGTGGAGTCATTGTTACACATTATCTCTCCCTTGTTGAGTTATTCTTGTTGAGACCATTATTCCCTGTTGTGTCTTTCTTGCGAGCTCGTTCTTCCATTTCTTTATATTCTGAAGTCATTTTAATGATTTACTTGTCGTATACTCATGTTATTGTTGTTATTGTTGCTATTGTACGTTGTGGTTGAGCCATGGGCTCCTTATTGTGAAATTCTATTATTGTTTGGTTTCTCTTGTAAATTGTGATTTTGGGCACTTGAGGTGATGTCACGACCCAAAATCCATTAAGGTCGTGATGGCACCGGATACCACTGTCAGGCAAGCCAACAATAAATACTAAATTGAGTTCTCATTTTTTATTACTTTTGAAATAATATTTACCTTTAATATACATAGTAAAGAATGGGGATTTACAGAGTAAATAATAATACTTTTAACAAATTCAATACAGAACAACCCGAAATCCTCCCAAACCCCGGTGTCATAAGTGCATGAGCATTTACTAGGAATATAAAATAAAATACAACAACTATTCGGAATACAAATTAGACAAGAAAAATATAAATAACTCTTAAGGAGACTCTACTGGTTGTGGATCGTAATATAGAATGCAGCTCACCTAAGTCTCTGCATTAACCACACCTCTGCGCCTACAAGGCCACTAGACATATATGTACCTGCACAAAAATGTGCAGCAAGTGTAGCATGAGTACGTAAACAACGTGTACCCAGTAAGTATCAAGCCTAATCTCGAAGAAGTAGTGACGAGAGGTCGACTTTGACACTCACTAAGGGTCAATAATATTAAAATAGAAATATTTAAATAAACATGATTTATGTGAACAAAAATAATTCCCTTAATAAGCAGAAATAATAATTCTTTCAATGCAGAAAAATAGGAGTTATAGTAGTTTCAGCTATTCGATTCGAATGAGTGCCCTCACTTCCTTTCCTTACTACGATATGCCCAAAAAAAAGAAAAAAAAAGTGCAACATATCAAAGAGCTATGACATAAATTATCATTAACCTCCTACATAACATATGTGAGCCTTACATGGATGATTTGGTAGTCTTTTCAAAAGAAAGAACCGACCACATCGAAAATTTACGCAAAAGTCTTCGAAAGGTTAAGAAAACATCAATTGAAGATGAACCCGAAAAAATGTGCATTCGGGATCGGGCGGAGGCCTTAAATCAGTAGGTCAATAACATATCTATTATTGACCTGGCCCCTATTACATTACTTAAGCCTACTCTTTCTTCAAGATATGAAACGAGCAGCCGAAAATGGCTGACCCTATTGTATTTTAGATGGAGTCATCTACAGGGCTAAGAATCTTACCTCGTCTAACTAAGGACTATGATGGAAACTATCCCAGAAAGGTGAGCAAGAAGAGTCTTCACTACTAGCTAGTATTGAAAGAAAATAAGGCATACCTTCGCTTTGTGTGCTAAGAGCTAATAATTCTTTCAATTTCAATAATTCCCAACTTATCAATAAGCTTCACAAGCTACAATAAAATATCAAGGTATCGTGTAAATTATTATTATTAGGCACGATTTTCGTCGTGGTCGTACGGCCCGATCCAGAGTGTCGTGTACACTGCCGAGGGAAGTGCGGCACGATCCATAAATGCATTTATACTGCCGAGGCATTTGACCCGCTCCACAAGAAAGGAGATCATTTTCTTATGATCCTCCGGAATGAGAAGATATTATAAGATTAACACATAAGGATGTACAATTTCCATTAACATTTAGAGATTTTTCCACAAAATACAAGTATGTAAACTTTCACTATTTTTCAAATTTCCTCTAACAATTTACAATATAATCCCAATGTTTTGATTAAATAAGGATACAATTATCACAAGTAATTCATGATTTGAGTCCTAAACTACCTGGACTAAGCAATATTAGTAGCTACGCACAGACTCTCATCACCTCATGCGTACGTAGCCCCCCACAATTAGCAACAATTATTAGTTTAAATCACCTATGGGGCAAATTCCCTCTTACAAGGTTAGACAAGAGACTTACCTCGCTCTGAAACTCCATAGCCGGCTCCAACGCCACTCTAATACCTTACACCGATGCTTGTCGATCCAAAATTATGCAATCAATAAATATGTGATCTAATACCCATAATTATTCAATTTAAACAATTTTCAACTTCGCTCGAAAAGTCGGTAAAATTTACCCTCGGGCCCACGTGCCCGGATTTCGAACTTTTTCGAAGATAAACGTTACCCATAACACCACGAACTCGATTATATCATTTATTCCAAATTCCATGTCCAATTTCGTGGTAAAAATCCAAAAATACCAAGTTTTAGGTTTTTCTTCAAAATCCAAAATTTCTACTAATTTCCATGAATTTTCACGCCTAAATTCGTATATAAACCAAGTATTTAACTTGCAATAGGTAGGAATCACTTACCTTGACATAGATGATGAAGATAGAGCTCCAAAATCGCTCCTCGGTCGGCTCCCATGAAGGAAATGAGATGAAATGAGCCAAACCCACTTTTGCAAACTTATACACTGCCCAGGCGACCCTTCTTCGCGTTCGCGAGCCCCCCATCGCGTTCACGATGAACAAAATTCTCAAAAGCCATTTTCAAATTCTTCTCAGACAGCTTCTAGTATAATGGTCATAACCTTTTTGTACAAAACTCCAAATCACAAATGGTTTGACTTTATGGAAACTAGACATCAACGACTATAACTTGCATATTTTGATCATCTCCCAATTCATTGTAGATTGCGAGATATAAGCTTCCAAACTCTTCCTGGATAGTCTGTAATGTATCCACCATAACATTTTGTACACAAGTCCAAATTACAAATGGTTTACCTTTCTGAAAACTAGATACCAAGGGCTATACCTTTCATTGATCATCTCCAGATTCGCTATAGATTGAGAGATATAAGCTTCCGAAGTCAGACGACGGACATCAGAAATTCCTTCTTTGCAAACGCAAGAGCCTCTTCGCGAACGCGAAGAACAAAGTCCCAGCAGCAAAACCCTTCTTCGCGAATGCGAGAGGATCCTCGCGAACGCCAAGAACAACACCAGAACCAGCAACCAGCAGCATCAAAACACCCAAACTTGGTCCGGAACCACACCTCATCACACCCGAGGCCCCCAGGACCCCGTCCAATCGTACCAACCAGTCCCGATACATAACACGAACCTTCTCGAGGCCTCAAATCATATCAAACAATATCAAAACCATGAATCACACACCAATTCAAGCTTTATAAACTTTAGAACTTCAAACCTCCACATTCGACGCCGAAACCTATCAAATCAAATCCGATTGACTTCGAATTTTGCACACAAATCATAATTGACATTACGGACCTACTCCAACTTCCGAAATCGGAATCCGACCCCGATATCAAAAAGTCCACTCCCGGTCAAACTTCTTAAAAATCTTTAAATTTCTAACTTTCGCCAAATGACTCTGAAATTACCTACGGACCTCCAAATTAACATTCGGACGCGCTATTAAGACCAGAATCACCATACGGAGCTATTCCCAGACTCGGAATCTCAAACGGACATCGATAACATTGAAATGCACTTCAACCCAAATTTATGAAATTCTTCCAAAATACCAACTTTCCACAATAGGCGCCGAAACACTCCCGGGTCATCCAAAACCCGATTCGATCATACACCCAAGTCCAAATTCATCATACAAACCTATTAGAACCGTCAAATCCTGATTCCGAGGTAGTTTTCTAAAAATATTGACCGAAGTCAAACTCGCCCTTTTTAAAGCCAACTAAGGAACCAAGGCTCCGTTTTCAACCCGAACACTTCCAAATCCCGAACCAACCATCCTCGCAAGTCATAAATTAGTAAAAGCACATACGGGGAGTCTTATTTAAGGGAACAGGGTTCTAACAGTCAAAACGACCGGTTGGGTCGTTACATTCTCTCCCACTTAAATATATGTTCGTCCTCGAACATGCTAAGAACTGCTCCGGAGTTGTCCGAAATCATTGTTTAACACCTCGTGCACCTGCCCGTGCTACCACTACTCAGTTGAGCACATTAGCTCGAGCCAATCTAAATATACTCCCCTTTATTTAGGAAAATAAGCCTTAGAACCCAATTCTAACATCCAGAATTCTCCACCATGCTTGTTTCCAACATACGAACACCGTATCAATCACTACACGAAGTACCAATACATGATTGCATACCTTTGTTGAATTTAGACCATGCATCGCATAATTCACATGACCATAATAACATCCTCCGATAACAATAGCCGAAATTCCATGAAACTAATGCCCACAACACACCTCATGCCACATATAAGTCATGTTCCAACTCTTGCAATGTTTCCACGATGGAAGAAATGTGTAGAAATTCATAACCAACTGCCGAGTCAATAAATCATTGAGTTTATCCTTCTGACAAGAACCATTACCTCATTGTGAACCAAATAACGATATTTGTTCTTTAATATGTTTCATATAAATCTGATCGCACTGATCCCAGGTCCAATAATATCGTCTCCCCCAGCATAAGCTACTCAGGTAATAAGCCATCTCAGATACTGCCAAAAATCTCATATGATGCCACAATGTGCCCAATAACTACAAACTCTAATGTGATACATAAAGAAAATGAAATCTGGAAAGAACCACTCAACCCACGTAACTAATTAAACAACCGAAAGGATGTTATGAACCTTCCTCAGAAATGAGAAACAAAACACCCAAGAATAGATATGGGGAACTGTACTCATCATCACACTATTGCGGCGTGCAACCCGATCCACACATGATACCCATGGCAGCTTGCCACCCGATCCAAACAACATACCCGTGGCGGTGTGCCACCCGATCCACACATAATAATCTAAAGAAAACACACATCGTGCAGTAACGCTTATACTCACGCAATGCCTGAATATAAACCATAAGCACGCCAAGTGCATAATATAAATCCTGGGGAGACGGGTAGCATCATACGCTATAAAACTCAAGCACAACTAAGGTGCAATAAATGACTTGTATATCAAGAGCCAGCCTGCTCACATAACACTGCAAGCTACTCGGGACCACAACACATGTACGAATAATCAAGTCATCTCACAACCCACATGGCACAATAAGGTATTACATAGAATAGATGACGACAGAAATAGCATCCAAGGCCCGAAGATTCCTCCGCAAACAACGCTATGCAGAAATGAAAACATCCGGCCTGATATAGAGCTTACATTCACATTTAGGTCGATCCACGGACCTCAAACCAATTCTGATCGTTCAACACTGGACTAATAACCTTTGAAGGATCCACAATAACCCTATTTACCTTGACATGCAAAAATAATCGCCAATCCCGGAACAACCTTCCATAGTCCACAACCAAATGAACTGAGCGCCCTTCAGGCATAAAATCTCACATAAGCGATAGTACCACAATCTCCATACTTGGTTTCTATCTTTAACCAATCAAGTGACCACATGTCACACTTATATAATCTCCCCGTGGGATATGCTCCCACGACCTTCTCTACCAGGCAACAAGTTTGCACATCCATACCGCCAACCATACTAAAGTTGTAGAGCAAAATCGAAAATCTGCAAATCAATACACAAAGCCTCTCACACATGACACCGATCTCACGTGACGCTAAAGACAATACCGGCTTACTCTAAACATCTGAATTCTTCCCTTTTCGTCCGAGCTCGTGACATCTCTGTCAACACCGAACTGTAACCTCGATCCTCAACTTTCAAATTTTGTGTCGCTCACCGCACTCGCCTTACCAACACGTGAAAGCCCAAGAATTTCATCATAACTCCTGAACCACTAATAGGATACACATCTCATATAGAAACCTTTCACTTTACTCATTTCAGGAGAACTATTATAACACGTAACTGAATTCTCAAACCGCAGAAAATACAAACCTCAAGTCATGATCTAAGCTGCCATAACTTTTTTGGGATCCATTTACACAATAAAGCCATTCGAATCAGATACCTCCCAAATCAACCAAGTGGTGGTGGCGCTCAAGCCCAAGTGTATAACCACAAACTACATGTATAACTTCACGCTAAAGAAACTGATCACTGCCATAATCATGCTGATTCAACTATTACTAGCCGACCCCGCTTCTTCTAATTTATTATCTACTTGCCTTAGAAATAGTAACAATAGCTCCATTCCAACGTAATGAACCAAATCTGCACTCGTTCTAAGTGACCCCATTTCACGAGACCACATTGTCTTAAAACCCACAAACAGTCTCATACACTCCTTGTGCGCACATTCGCATCTTCAACTAATACGCCCATTCTAATATTTCCTTTATGAATCTGAAGTCATTTTCTCCCATTTCTCCAACGCTACACCGCAGACCTAAGATAACATAGAACACACTAAACCCTTTTCATAATCTGCTGCAAAAGCTCGATACTTAACCATACTACATGCTCGAAATCCTTAGGCATCGCACTTTAACATTTTGAATCCACTAGGATCACCCATTCTGACCTGGTCCAGACTATAATCAACTCCAAGGCTCTGCTAGCAATTGAACACTCTCTCAAAGAAGCACCTGGCTGAATCGCCTTCCTTGTACATCACATCAACACGAAGCATAAACTCTGAGTCTTTCCAAATCCTGAACATGAATCGATAAGGCCAAATATAGCATACATTCCTCAAATCCTTTGCTCAAATTGCCACTGATGTTTTCTTTCCTTAGTCGTAATAACCTATCAATATGCTGCTAACCAGAAACCTCATAAATAGACAAACATGCAATCAAATTGTAGACGGTGGGGCTCTCCCACTTAGCTTGAAGCTACCATTACATAACCCTGGAACCCACCGATACTCTTTGTTCCCCATTGACATAATCTTGCACAACCAACCTGCCAAATTTCTCGCAACCTTTCTGTTAAACATTTCATGGGCACTCTGAGTCACTAGCCATATTCACATATTCGATCCCTTACTGTTAGCCAGTAGAATTCTTCGCAGGAGTTTCGTCAACACCACACAACCGTTAACCTGCTCACCAGAGATAACTTACCTATAGAAATTCCATGCCGACACCTTCCAATGACGTTGCGCTGAGTACAATTACTACGAAATCAATAAGACATCCTGAGCCCGTGCTCATTCACCAGTTGTACAAATACGTTTACTCCCCATTGACATCAACTACAGGTGTGACAATACATTCCAACCCGAAGTCATGTTGCATTTCTCTTCATATCAAGCAGCTCATTTCTGTCGTATCCAACCTTTCTCCGTATAGCAGCCAATATTCCAACTTAAGCCCGTAGACCTAGTCACTGTCCACCATGAGTTCCAAATCACTCTAAACTTTCCTCAAAATGTGTAGTTATCCTACCACGTAATCCATATGCTACCTTGCAACTCTCCCACTTTGGTCAAACCCTCTCCTTTAAGCAACTACTCAACTTCTGTTTCTCACGCTTGGCCTTCTAGGAACCTAACCACCACAAGACACCTCCCACATGTTCTTCCTCATCCTTCGCTGCCCAGTTGTTGCCTTAAATCAAAATCTATCTCTGTAGCACTTGAACCAATCGATTGATACCAACTTTAAGCCTTTCCGTGGATCATCTTTCTCGAGCCATCAATACTAGGAACACCTCTTCAGTCCTGAACTACTGCACATCGCGGTCTCTTATAGCCGCCTCCCCGATATCATTTCACAATACTCTACCCCAAAGGCGAATTTGGCACGTGAGTCGCCCGTGCTGTTATGAAGTGTAATGTGGGCACAAGATGCCAAGTGATTAGGGTTCACGAATTGGGACCCGTAATTTGTGATTTTGAGGTTTGGTACCTCGTGGAAATTCTTGGATAAACCTGCTGTGAAAGCGGTTATTCCTATTGAGTTGTCACTTGTTTTCCTTTATTTGGTTTCACCGGATTTGAACTGTGTTCAGCTTACTCTACAATGTTATTACTGTTGTGTCTCGTTACCAACTGTTGCTTTTAGTTCCTATCACAAAATATTGTATTATTATAGTCATCATGCCTAGCTTTAAATTGATATTGTACCCTGTTAGTTCAACATTTATACTTGTTAAGGTTGTTTAGTCCAGTAGTGTCTTGACTGTTCCTCGTCAATACACCACCGAGGTTAGTTTTGATACTTACTGGGGTACCGCTGTGGTGTACTCATGCTACGTTTCTGCATATTTTTTGTGCAGGTCCAGGTGCCTCGGATGTTGTTGATTATTAGCTAGTTGATCGAGCATTGCTGTGGAGACTCAAGGTAAACCTGTCGTCGCGTTCACATGCCTCAGAGTCACATTTTTAAACTTTCTCTTGTACTGTTTATTTCTCTTTCGGAACAGTTGTATTTAGGAATTTTCTAGCAAACTCTATAGAGCTTATGAGTTGTACTACCAGTTTTGGGATTGTAAGTTTTGTATAGAGATTTCTATTTAATATTTAACTGTTGTTGGTTGAATTTTGCTATTAATTCAGTAAGTGTTAGGCTTACATAGTCCCTAATACTAGGTGCCATCACGATATCCTACAGAGAAAAAATAGGATCGTGACAGAGAACCACTAACATTGCTAGAAAATGCTGACGGTGTTTTGTAAATTGCTAACAGTGCTTTATGAGCAGCTATTGATGCTTTGTGACCCGCTAACGGTTCTTTGTGCACCGCTAATAACATGAACTACTAATGGCGCTAACGATGCTTTGAGAACCTCTAATGGCGCCTTGTGAACTGCTAACACCACTTTGTGAAGCGCTAACAGAGCTTTATTAACCACTAACTATGTGAACTGCTAGTGGCGCTAACAGAGCTTTATGAGCAACTAACGACACTTTATGAACCGCTAACAGTGCTTTGTAGTGGTTCTAATGACACGTCGAGGGTCGTTAATGGTGCTTTGTGAATCGCTAACGACGCTTTGTGAACCACTAACAATATAAACCGCTAATACAACTTTGTGAATTGCTAATGAAGCTTTGTTAACTGTGTAAATCGCTAATGGCACTAATGCTGCTTTCTGAGCCACTAATGACACTTTATGAACCACTAACAATGCTTTGCAACCACTAGTAGTGCTTTGTGAACCGCTAACAGTGCTTTGTGAACCACTAACAATATTTTGTGAACCGCTAACGACATGAATGGTTAACGATGCTAACGATATTTCAGAATGATTAATGGTGCTTTGTGAACCGGGAATGGTGCATCGTGAACCGTAAAGGTAAAAATTATCTTTCAAAGGCATTAAGTACGTAAAACTTGTCTTTAAGATGCGTTAAGTACGTAAAAACTACATTTAACTCATGTTAAGTACGTAAAAATTACTTTTAAGACGCATTAAATACGTAAAACTTACATTTCTCACGCGTTATGTACGTAAAATTTGCATTTAAGACATGTTATGTATGTAAACATTCCCTTTAAGACACGTTAAGTACGTAAAATTACTGTGAAGATAAATATTGCATTTAAGTACGTTAAAACTACCTTTAAGACGAATTAAGTACGTAATAACTACCTTTAAGACGTGTTAAGTACATAAAATTATACTTAAGACGTGTTAAGTGTGTAAAAACTACCTTTAAGACGCATTAACAACGTAAAAACTGCCTTTAAGACGCGTTAACTACGTAAAAATTATTTTTAAGAAGCGTTTAGTAAGTAAAAATTACCTTTAAGACACGTTGAGTACATAAAAACTGCCTTTAAGACGCATTAAGTACGTAAAAACTATATTTAACACGCGTTAAGTATGTGAACTGTTTTAAGATGCATCAAGTACAATGATGTAGCCACACAATGCCAAGGATGGTCAAGCGAACACACTTCGCCGGATGATTATAATGTGTGTGTGTGTGTGTGTGTGTGTGTGTATATATATATGTTAAATATTATTTTATATGGCTATATATTATATTTTGAACACCCTTAACACAATTGAGTGAGGTAATCCAATAATCAAGAGCGTTCAAAATGAGGTATTGTTCACGGATTTGAATCCCTATCATTTTTATTTGCTCATTTTGTTTGCCAAAATAAAATGGAGACCACCATGTGTGGTCTATTTAACTCTTTTTCAATCTAAAAAATTCCTAATAAATAACTCTTAAAACTTAAAATTTGTGTAAAACAAACAACTAATCTAAAAAGTTGCTTCTTAAACAGTGTTTATAATTTAAAATTCAAGCTCTACAAAACTTTCTTCAACAAAAACTCACTATATACTACAAACCCTCTCGAGTCTCTCTTTTCTTTGGTTTTATGCTTACTTTATTAGTAAATTTTGTAACGACCGGCCGGTCATTTCGAGAGTTGTAGCATCATTCCTCCATTTATTTTTCATTTTGTTCTTTACTATTATTTTATGACGTATCGGGTTAGTTGGTTTGGGTCCGGAAGGATTTCGAAATGAATTGAGACACTTAGTCTCATAATTGAAAACTTAAGTTGAAAAAGTTGATCGGATGTTGACTTATGTGTAAACGACTCCGTATTTGAATTTTGATGGTATAGTTAGCTCCGTTGGGTGATTTTGGACTTAGTAGCGTGTCCGAATTATGTTTTGGAGGTCCGTAGTGGACTTAGGCTTGAAATGGCAAAAGTTAAATTTTTGGGAAAATTTGACCAGAAGTGGACTTTTTGATATCGGGTTCAGATTAGGATTCCGGAAGTTAGACCAGGTCCTTAGTTTCATGTGTGACTTGTGTGCAAAATTTGGGGTCAATCGGACATTATTTGATAGGTTGCAGCGTCGGTTGTAGAAATTAGAAATTTCAAAGTTCATTAGGCTTAAATCTATGTGTGATTCGTATTTTGATGTTGTTTGAGGTAGTTTGAGGGTTCGACTAAGTTTGTATGATGTTATGGGACTTGATGGTATGTTTGGTTGAGGTCCCGAGGGCCTCGGGTGAGTTTTGGATGGTTGGCGGATCATTTTTGGACTTGGCATGTTGGTTGAAGATTTCTGATTTTTGTTGGTTCTGGTTTCTTCTTACGCATTCACGAGAATGGTCTCGCATTCGCGAAGTGTAAATGGAGGCCGAGGAAGGTTTGTTCTTCGTATTCGCGAAGAAGAGGACGCGTTCGCGAAGGTCTGGGAGGAGAGTGCACAATGAACGTGAGATGGGTGACGCGTTCGCGAAGAAGAGAAAAGGCAACTGGGGACCCCATGTATTTGTTCTACGCGTTCGCGGAGGTGAGGTCGCGTTCGCGATGAGAGGAGTCAGTAAAGGTCCGCGTTCGCGAGTGATTTATCGCGTTTGCGAAGAAGTGATTCTTGGTCAGAGGAAATTGTGCTTCGCGAACACGAGGGTGCTTCCGCGTTCACGAAGGAGGCGTACCTGGGCAGAATAAAAGATTCAAAAACGAGGGTTTTGAGTTCATAACACAAAATTGAATTGAGAGCTCGGTAGAAGGCGATTTTTGGAGAGATTCTTGTGTGGGTGTTTAGGGTAAGTGATTCATATTTGGTTTTGGTTAATTTTCATGATTATGCCTTTGATTCCATCATTTAATTTGTGATTTGGGGTGAAAAATTGGGGGAAATGGAGAAAAGTTCTTAGGCTAGATTTTTGAGGTTTTGAATGGGATTTTGATATCGGATTTAAGTAAATTTGGTATGGTTAGACTCGTGGTTGAATGGGCTTTCGGGTTTTATAAATTTTGTTGGATTCTGAGACGTGGGCCCGTGGGCCGATTTTGTATTTTTTTATATTAAAACTTCAAATTGTTCTTATGGAATTGATTCCTTAGCGCATGTTGATTGTATTGTATTATTTGTGTCTAGATTCGAGACGTTCGAAGGTCGATTTGTGAGGCAAAGGCGTATTGGAGTAGGGATTTTTCTCGGATTGAGGTAAGTAACAGTTATAAATTTGGTTCTGAGGGTACGAAACCCCATGTTATGTGTATTGTGATTTAGTTGGAGGTGACGCTCATGCTAGGTGACGGACGTATACCGTAGAAATTGTGACTTGGTCCATTCCATGGAACTGCGAAGTCGAATAATTTGTTAATTAGCTATATTCTCCCCATGTGTTAAAGAAATTTGACTGCAAATCATGTTAGTAATCATGTTTAGGCTATGTCTTGGTACTGTTGGGACCCACAGAGGCCGTGTACTTATTGAATTATGTGTTATTTGTTGTTTGTACTCAGTCTCAGATTCTAATTTCCTATCATATCTCAGACTCTATTATTCCTTGTTGATACATCATGTTATTGTTGTTTGGGCAGAATTTCTTTCATAGTTTCTGAGAGCCCGAGAGACTGGAGATATTGATGACTGAGAGAGGCCGAGGGCATGATTGTGAGGATATTAATGAGATCGGGCTGCACACCGTATCATGTTTCATTGATTTTATGCCATGATTTAGCTTGATATAGCGCTTGGGCCGAATGAGCCCCTCCAGAGTCTATACGCATCCCTAGTGAGCTCAGGTACCTACTAAGTGCGAGTGCCGAGTGCTGAGTGCCGAGCGACTGAGAGGAATGAGTGACTGTGAGGAATGAGAGATGGTGAGGTTGGAGAGAAGGGGAGGAGTGAGTGACTGTTGCTCTGAGTGGCTGCATTTGATTTCATTGTTGTTGCACTTAGCTGCCATATATCACTTCTTTTGTTGAACTGAAATTGAACTATAACTGTGTAGCTCGTCACTATCTTTCAGTTCCTTATTTAGTATTGTTACTTACTGAGTTGGTTGTACTCACGCTACACCCTGCACTTCGTGTGCAGATTCAGGTGCTTCTGGGCACAATGGGTGTTGATTGCTTGGCACAATTGACTTTTCTAAGAGATTTCAAGGTAGTTGCCCAGTGTTCGCAATCCTTATTTCTTCCTCCCTATTTTTCCTTACATTGTATTTGGTTTTTGGACTATCTTAGACAGTGTATTCTAGACTTGTGACAGTAGACGCTCATGTACTCCGTGATACCCCGATTTGGGAGTTGTTATTCCGCGCTGTATTTTGGGTCTTTCTATTATGCTTATGAGAAATTGCTATTTAAACTGCTTTAAACCCATTTTTGTCAAAAGTGTTAGAATTATTTGTAAATGTCGGCTTGCCTAGTACCATGTTAGACGCCATCTTGACAGGTCAGAGTTTTGGGTCGTGACTAATTTCTTTTATTGTCTTGTTTTATGTTAGTTTTGATTTAGGAAACTATAATTCTTTTGCAAGTATTTTAATTGCTTAGCTAAATATTGTGTAGTTTGATTTAAAAATTTTCGATGCACCTATTCATCAAAAAATTTATTGATTTATTTTAAGTTTGAACATCTTTGGCGAGATTCACGGCTATTTCACTGGTTAAGTACGTAAAAATTGCCTTTAAAACGCGTTAAGAGCATATAAATTATCTTTAAGACGTGTTAAGCACATAAAAACTGCCTTTAAGACGCATTAAGTATGTAAAAAATGTCTTGTAACTTAAATTCATTATGCCACAAATCCATGCAGCAAGACGGTGCGGTTTTAAATTCCTTACGGACAAATATTAATTACTGTCGATTTTTCTTGTTCCCAAATCTATATTTTTCTAACAAATTGAAGGTAAAATCTATTGTGCTAGTAACAAATTCAAAAAGAGTGAACCATTTCCATGCCAAAATGAAAAAATAAGGGATTTTTATTGATCATTCTTAATTATGATCCCAAAAAAAAAAAGGAAGGAAGTTTGCAGTAGCACCTTATGTGTTTTAACGTAACATGCCCTAATCAAGGGCTTAAATAAATTGAAATAGAGGGAGTTTTTTTCTTCTTCTTCTTTTTTTCCCAATTAATCCAATGTTCTGTTGACGACCGCCACGTGTACACTCTCTTTCATCAACGGCCAAGATCTTGCTGATTATAATCGTACGGCCAAGATATTTTACAATATTTATACCCACAAACTTCTAAAACCCTACTACTGAGTACCGAGTACTGACTGAGCTCGGGTTTAAGGAAAAGTTTTCATCAACACAACAAAGGTACGTTTTTTCTTCTGCAAATTCTTCCTGTATATCTGTCTCCCGTTACATAGATTGTTATTATTTCAATTTGTTTCATTTGTTGCCACAGTTGTTTAGTTTTAGTCAAAAGGTTAGGGTTTTAGCCATTTCCATTCTGTTTCTTGAATACCAGTACTAGTTTACTACAATAAGTCTTGGTTTTGGATTTTTTCACTTTTTATATGATCTTTTTAACTAGTTATGCCTGCTCCTCCCGGTACAAAATTGTTATTTTAGATATCAATAGTGAGCACATTTGGATGCCGATTGTTGCTAATTAAAAAAATAAACTCATCTTTTTAATTGTTTTGTTGGTGGGGTTGGTGGATTTTTTGAATGCTAGAACGATTAGTTCATGACCCGTCTATTTTAGTGATTTCCTGCTTTTAGTTATATGAAAAATGTGGAATAATTTCTATGTGCTCCCTTCACGCTATTTTATATGATTTTGTTTGACTGAACATGTTAATTTGCGCTAGTTATGATATTCTTGCAAGTGGAAGAACATTTAGAAATAATGCTTGGAAAGTTAATTTTAATGTGTTTGGTATTAGAATGAATTTGGATTCTTGAAGTTGTATTGAATAATATTGTTAACGGGATGGATCACATATTTTGGGATGTTCCAAAATGGAAAGACTGTCGTATAAATTGGGACGAAAGGAATATGAACTTAGAGAAAAGTAACGATCCGTTCTTTTTCTTTTATGCACTGGTTCATAATATCTAGTGCCTTTCAGCAGTTTATGGTGGAAATGGAATTGATTCTATGACCAAAAATTTCTTCTGTATCTAACATCTTAATGTTTATTTTAATGTTGATGTTTAATAGTGACTCTTGGCGTTCTGTTCTTTTCATAGGTCTAAAGATGGCTTTTATCAATAGAATTGGAAATATGCTTAAACAGAGTGTAAGCAGACATGCGAACTTGGAACTGCGTGCCTCAAGAACATCACTTTACCAGGCTATAAGAAGCATGTCTTCTTCAAAGCTTTTTGTTGGAGGTAAAAGGATTTTGTTCCCCGTTGTACGAAGTAGCTATGTTATTTTTGTTGCTCTATAATTGTCAACTATTGACTGCAGGTCTCTCATGGGGCACTGATGAAACCTCTCTGAAAGAGGCATTCTCACAACATGGTGAAGTGATTGAAGGTATTTGTCTTGTGAATTTACCTCTGTTACTGTAAAATTTTACAGTGGACTCCATAAGTGTGGTTCACAGAGCCTATGAAATTAATTTTTGTTCTGAACAAATTAGAATATATATCACTGAAATTGATGAAAGGATAAAATCTGTGGTTCGTGCAGCTAGAATTATTATGGATCGTGACACAGGAAGATCCAGAGGATTTGGCTTTGTTAGTTTTACGTCAACTGAAGAAGCAGCAAGTGCATTGACTGCCTTGGATGGCCAGGTAATTATGTCCAGGTTTCTTTCTGAACTGCTGGTGAGAGTTATTCTCGAAGAATGACAAACGCCTTCAGCTTTTTTATTTACCTTCACTTTTTGGTGCCTTTCTTTCATATTGTCACCAAATTGCTTTTGTCTATTTCTTCAGTCAAATGAGATGAATTTTTTCGAACTAGCTTTTTGAGACCAGGATCAGGTGATATTTATTTAACTTTTCAGGATCTCCATGGGAGACAGATAAGGGTTAATTATGCCACAGAAAGGCCTCGTGGCAGTTTTGGGGGTGGTTATGGTAGCGGTGGTGGATATGGTGGGGGAGATGGAAGTTTTGCAGGTGCTGGAGGTTATGCATCCAGCAATTATGGAGGTGGTGGTAACTACGGTACCAACAACAGTTATCCTGCAGGTGGTGGCAACTATGGTGGAGGAGTGGGGTATGGTAGTGGTGAAGGTGACAACGATGCTGGAGGTGTCGGACAAGGCAGTTTTGGCGGTGGATATGGTGGTGGGAATACTGGAAATTACAACGCTAGTTTCACACCGGGTATGGTGGACAATGGTGTGGAAGAACAGCTTAGTGCAGACCAAGGGACTGAATCTGTAAACGGTGATTTCACAGCGGGTGCAGAAGGAAGTTACAGGGATGACGATGATGAGCCAAATGGCTATGCCAACTCCAGGGGTTCATAATATGTCTTATCTTGCCATTGAGGCAACAAAAGTATATTATATTTCCAGCAGGGTTGCTACTGATAGCTTAGTTTATCTAGTTTTATGTATGTGTAGGATTAAACTCTAGCCTTTTTTACCATCTCTCTTCTTTCTTTTTAAACGGTGTTCATTTTAATGGAGCTCTCCCAAGTACCGATTTTAAGCATTGTGCAGTGCTAATCGTTTGCTACTCTTTAGTTTCTTTAGACATTTGGGCGTGTACTCGAACTGAAATTTGAACAAGAAATAGGTATTGTAATGTTAAATTGATTAGATCCTATAATTATTTAGTGTAAATGTTTTACTTTACAGTCGGTAGAGTTAAACACATACTTGGATCTTCAAGTTGTTTTTATTCTAACTTTTACGTTGATAAAGTTCTATAAACACTCATAACTTGCTGATTACCTGCGAGTTTCAATGGCTGCTTATTGTTACTAAATACACAGATAATTAGTTCAACGAAACGGGTACCATTTCTTTGTTTCGGTGAGATAAATTCCTTCAAATTTTCAGACTGAAACTACAAGCAACAGCATCAAAGAATTTCTGGTTACTTCCTGGAGGAAAGGATAATGGAAATACAAGGCTTTGTCCACAAATACATAGTCCTCAATACTACAGAACCTTCTCTTTTTTCCTCTTTTCCCCCTTGAAGTTGCCCCCCTCCCCGTCTTTTTCTTTTGGGGGGGGGGGGGGGAGAGATGGGTACATATTAAATATTTCACAGTAAACATGATCCTCAGCCAAGGAAAATCCACCAGCCAGTTCCAGGTCCATTGAAAACGACCATTCATTTTCCAGTTAACATTCAGCTGTTGCCAAAATTTTCAAGAGAAGTGCGTTGTTGCCAAAATTTTCAAGAGAAGTGCAATGATCATTATTAAACAGCCCAAAATGGTTTCGGAGCTGCTACCACATTTGAGCTGCTTTTCAAAGGTCTGTCAATTGCTTCATCAGTGTCATCGTCGTCGTCATCATCCCCATATTCCATTAGCTGGACTAAAGTATCTGAGATGCACAAATTGTATCAAACCATTAAATAATCGGCATGGAGTAGCGGGCAGGGCAGGGTGAGGGGGTGAGGATAGTAGTCAAGGGTGGAGGGAGGGGAGGAAAAAATCAGCGTGAAATGCTACTTATGAAACTTGTTTTCCCTACTCCCACCAGGGAAGTCATTTTTCTGATATTTTTTTCTAGAGACCAACCAGACATGAAAAAATTGGAAAACATTGTCTCCCTTCATACCACGTCCTTAGTAACAAGAAATGCAAGAAAAGGAAGGGGGTGATGAAGGTCTGTAGGTCTCACTAATATACAAGCCAAGCAAGAGTTATTTAAATAACAACAACAACAACAACCCAGTATAATTCCACTAGTGGGGTCTGGGGAGGGTAGTGTGTACGCAGACCTTATCCCTACCCTGGGTAGGGAGGCTGTTTCCGATAGACCCTCCCTCGGCTCCCTCCCTCCAAGAACTCCCCACCTTGCTCTTGGGGTGACTCGAACTCACAACCTCTTGGATGGAAGTGGAGGGTGCTTACCACTAGAGCAACCCACTCTTGTCTAACAAGAGTTATTTAAATCTTGAGACCAAAAAGCTAGAGTACTGGCAAATACCTGGAACAATTTTACATGGTGTTCTATGAGCTACATTGTTAGCATGCACTTTCTCTGTTGATGAATGAAACTTTGGTGGTGGTGGTGGTGAAGGCATCGTTCTAGGAGGTGGAGGTGCCATCGGACTGGATAATGGCTGAACCAACTTTTTCGGAGCCGCTCCAATGTTGTATCTATCACCTGCGTCTGACATTCGTTTCTGAGGCGTTGGGAGCTCTGAACCCTGCAATGAATTCTGACAACCAAAGGGGGAGATGGAGTCCATCCATAAAACTTATCAATTCAAGGAAAGGGAGGTAAAAGTTTTGAGTTTTTCGAAAACATACTTGAACATTCTTTTACTTGTATAGTAGCAGGCAAGTGAAGTTTAAAATAAATGTGTGATCCTAAGAATTATTGATTTCAACTTGAATAACTTGGAAGCGTGGGATATGCAACTTGACTTTTCTTCTATCACTTGCTACGAGGAGCTTAGATCATTATGTGTGGAAAATCAAAAAATTGCAGATGCCCAAAACAAAAACATTTTCAGAGTGAAGTAGAAATTGTTTGAAAGCCTCCCGTGCAGAATGTAATGTGACCTCAGTCTTATTACCCTTTGAATAGTTGAAGCATTATTGGATTACGCATGTGCATTTCAAATTAGTGTATGAACAATTGACAGAATGCCAAAACCAGAAGGGGTATGGTCTCTATGCATCGGAACCATAAAAAAGAACTGAAATAGCATGCAGCAACCCATGCCTCCTCCATATCCCAGAATCCTGTGAAACATACAAAGGTCCAACAGAGTTCCACTATCAGCCTGTTAGCTTCATACAAGGTCAGAGAAATTACCTGGAATATCAAGTAGAAAAGGTTAGACCAGAAATAAATATATGCATTTTATCTGAAAAATGTAAGGAAATTTGAGGAATTTCAGATGCTCAATTTGGAACAGCAATGTAATACAAATTTAAAGTGAGAACCAAGGAAGTCCCGTTCTTTGTCCCCCCCCCCCCCAACCCACCCAACAGGCAAATGTTACAAAATAACCAAAGCAATTAAGGGAAAGAATCAAACTAATAAACTCCTAAGGGGATGGATATAAGGCTCTTTAAATTAACTAGCAAATTGGAATTTCAGAGCCAGATCGGTATGCAGCCCATGGATTGCTAGTTGCCACACGTGAGGGCTGAATAGAAACTAAGATGTTCGGTGAAGGCAAACTAAGTTTAAAAGAGACCCAAAAATAGGAGAATCTGATAAAACCAGATTTTGCCTATCATCATGATACACAAGCTGCACTTCATCCTTTATTAATACCATTGATATAGTGAAGGCAAAGTAAGAATTTAATCACATACACAGGATACTCCTGTGCAGAAGACCACTCAAGCTGTAAGAAATAATTAAGGACATAACTTATTATACAACGAGGCAGATATACAGGCTATTGCTACGATGCCACAGTTTATGAAAGGTTGGTTTCAGCATAAATTTGGAGAAACCACAGGAGCTTCGAAAGTAGGTGAAGAGGCCCTCCAAATGAGGAATAGGAATCAATACAACTTCAGTGACCTCTCAGCCACAACCACTAAGGGAAACTTCTTCTTTTTTTTCTTTTTTTTTTGAGAAAACATGTATATATATAATCAACAGCACAAAGTTTGTGCTGGATACCAAAATATGGACATCACATCAGTGAAAAGCCAAAAACCTACAATCCTTGTTCTTCTAAAACTTTTAGAATTGAATCGGGGTCATCTACATATTCAAAGGTGGATCCAGGATTTTGGGAAGATGAGTGCACTATTACGAAGAGGTAGATCCAGGATATAAATTTTACGGGTTTAACCTTTAGTTCTTACTATTGCACTCATTAGCTTTTGGAATTATAAGTTCAAAATTAATTTTTCTAAAAATAGTAATAGTAATTTTCTTACATATATATCTAGTACTTTGTGTAGAAAATGGTGGAATTAGTTGAACCCATTGACAATATGTTACATAATCTACTGCTACTAGTTTTAATATACACATTTGGTTTAATTATATAAAATTTTACGGTGATAAAAGAAGAATAGGAATGTGTCAGACTTGGAAATTTTCAAAGACCAAACCAAAAAAAAAAAAAAAAGTACTTAATTAATACGCAAGAAGTGACACCGGACATGCCCGTCTCCCGTGGTTGTGCCCAATTCTAGAAAAACAAAAAGGAAAAATACAACAAGATTGACATAAGATTTGAACTCCCAACCTTACTTAGAGAGGTGCACCAAATAACCATTGCATCATACGATACTTTGAGCTTGGGTGTGTGCGCGTGCGCACACACACACACACACACACACATATAAGTATTTTTGAAAAAATATAACATTACTATACACGACCTAGGGAGGGGAGCATAGGTTCACATGCCCCAGGAACCCCCTTCTAGATACGACACTGTATATATTCTAATTTACACCAAAAACTAAGGGAAACTTGTTTTATACAAACTGACATCTTTTTTCAGTTATATCATCATTCTAGCAATCGATTAGCCAGATACCACATAGTGAATGGTCAAAGAGCAGTACTTGGAGAGGTGCTTTTGATCCGTTCAGATTAGTGATACATGTACGCCTCAATCTTCCACTATGTAGTTGGAACTGTAGTAGTGCCAGTACTCATATATAATCTACCTTTTTATTAATTTTGGATCATCTATCATTTTAGTCCTCATCCAAAAGAAAGGCTATTGGAGCAAAACTTTTTGCACCACTAGTGCCCCGTTGCATACTTCAACAAGCAGAAAATGATAACAGAAGAACCCCTGAATACTCCAGTCTAGATTCCTTTGCCAGAAATTATAACAAGAAATGCTTTCAGTGTTCATTTCTTACCAATATAATCTTCGCATCAAAAGCTAGTAAAAGGCAATTGCCTGGAGAGACCTTAGTATAGGTCAAGGAGATTTAGCACATACCTGGTTTACAGTTACTTGGCTCTTTCCAGCAGCCGGCAGCTCCTGAAATTTACGCTTCTGTGCAGGGCGCTTGTCCTTCTCAGAACCTATACTTATCTGTGAAGTGATGCTTGCTCCTGTTGTTGCCGGAGCAACTGTGGCAGTGACTGGAGAAGTAGAATGCCTAAGAGCCAAAGCAACTTGCTGCAGAGGAGTGGCTTGTGGATATATACCATCATAACCAATATAGCTTGTTCTACTTGTAACTAATTGATGAGGATAGCAACCAGTGGGAGGTTGAGATGGCACAGGATTCAGTGAACCAACAGATTGAGGCACTGTACCCTGAGAAACAACATTAGTCACACCTGCAGCTGCAGTCACGGGAACTGCTGCTGCTGTTGTGGAGCTCAGAATCTGTGCAGCTACATTGGCTGCAGGTATGTTATTGACTTCTGATTCACTTCCAGAACCCTGAATGCTGGCTAATGGTTGTGGTGGAGGTGGAACAGCACCATAAACCTTACAAGAAGAGACTCTGCACAATGACAGTCACAAAAATGAGGATTCGGGTATGTCTAACAACAGAAGAAACAGAATCATACCAAACAACAACCCATATAAACCTCTTCTGAACAAAATGCTGCAATCACATTTTATACACTCAAAGAAACATGCATACCTAGAAGCACCACACTCTGCACATATAGTATCCAAAAGATTTTCTGCCAAAAGCTTTGCACGCTCAAGACTTGCACTGTTATTGCTTGATATGAGTAAATGCAGAGGTTGATGCAAATCTGCACATAAAAAGAAAACATTCAAGAGGAATCTTTGTTATAACCAAGAAATCCCCCAGGGCCAGTGGTGCACAGTTGATAACTGATCTTGTCATGCTAACTACGGAGCAAGGGGAAAAATTGCATCAAAAATCAACAAATAGGCACCTTCACCCTGTTCTCCATCTGAATATCCCGTACCACGCCCTCGTAGCAAGACAGTCGCTCCAGTTTCATTTATAATGTGATTTATATACTGATCCTGCACTTACAAAAGCCAACCACCAGCACAGAAGAAAAACTCTCCAAATGGACGGAGATGTCAGAGAAAGCTCAGAACATTAGAATCTCTTGGCTTTCTATAAATTAGAATAAATTTAAGAAGAGTACATCAAGCATCAATGCATGCCAAACAGGGTGGGAAACAGATTACACAGAAACTACTGGAAAGAAACAATCATATAATTACTCAGACCAGAATCTGATCAATGAAGAGAAACAATAATTAATTGATTCCAACATCAGATCAATAACAGAGAAGTAACGACTGGTTGTACATTCCCGATATCTGAACTTGCAAGCAACTCATAACAAATAGAGAAAAGAAATTGAAAAGGCAAATGGATAAAAAATCATACAATAAAAGGTTCCGCCATTTTATGTCGCTAACAATGCGAGAGATTATCCGTTGAAAATTTCCCAAAACAGTTAACCCTCGACCATACCACCATAACTCAACAAACCAGGGAAAAAAGGGCAAAGTTTGATAGAGGGAGCTCACATTTGGTCCACGAATGCGCGCAGCAATATTTGCTGATGGATCAGCATCAAAGCCCAGGTAGACACAGGTGCTAAGCAGATGATTGACCTGATGGTAAAAGAGTTAGATGTTACAGTAATTTTCTGGGTTCAGCTCCTGTCAAACCTCACCAGATACTACTTACCTTCAATCCATTGTTAACAGTACCTTGCTTCAGCATTTCCTCCACTATAGCAGCAGCACGATCAACTGCTTTGATCCTCTCCAGTGTTGTTTCTAGCTGAACCAACCATAGTACATGTAAATACACCGTAACAATAACTTTACACAGTAAAGTGAGGTCAAAACATTAAGAACTTGAAAGATTACAGAGATAAGTCCCACTTCAATGAATGTCAATATTTCTTCATAATGTGACCCAAGATAAGTTCAACTTCCCTATGAGGAAATTTTTATCGAATATATCATCACCAAAAAGTTAATGAGAGCCCCCTTTTACATTTCTCTACTCAACTTTTCTTTTTTTAATTTGTTCCTAAGAAAGCAAAAGTTATTAGTGAACTTGTAACTCTAAACTTAGCCAAGTCAAACGTGAGCATTAAATTTGAGATGGATAGACAAAAAATGTAGACATTAAAAAACAAAAAATTAGAAAGGTTCAGAAATGTGCCACAGCTTTTGCTTTAAAAGAGAAAAGATTTTCCAAGATTCTACCGTCATATGTAGTAATTCGTATATATTGGATAAATCAGGAAAAAAACTAGCAGTAAATGAACTCTAAGCTAGAGAATAGAACAAAAGAAATATTGGTGGTAACCACTTCAATGATTGGAAAAACACAGAAACGAAACTAAGAGAAACAAGTTAACAATAGGCAAATGTGTTGAGTAATTAAAATGCTCACAAATGATTCATCTATGAAATTTGGTGACGGACAAACTTTATTAGCAATCTTCCTGAACCAAATGGTGCATCTTAAAAGCAAACAACTAAAATTGCTTACATGTGCCCCAGCAGAAATATGAAGGTAGAGGGGTTTTTCACCATCAGATGGTGCATTTGGAGGCCTGTATCTACCCCTGCAATAGCCAGGTTAAACAGGTATTATACTACAAATAAAAGCTAAACAATGAGCAAGATAAGACTTCATGATGTACTACCTAGTTATAACCACAGCACCCGAGCTCTTCTGAATCTGCAGAAACAATGATAATTAATCAATAAATAAGGTGCATAACCTTAATATAATCAGTATTTGCTTCTTGACTCCTCTTTAGTATTATAGAACCCATTAACAATATTCACCTCTTCCTGGGTTTGGCGCTTTGTGAGCCTGTAGCGAACAGCCGGATCAGCGTCATTAATGACAATTTCTCTTGCTATCAACTCATCCTGAATTTTCGGCTGCAATAGTTCATGATTAGAAAATCAGAAGTGACCCAAACAAAAAAGGAAGCTGATGTTAAACAACAGTATGTAGAAGGATAATGGGAAAATGGCATAAAGCGCATGGCAGATTCAATATAAACTCAAAGGACGCATAACAAACACATTAACTGTTGATTTGCAGTAGGACAACCGCAGGAAAGTGAACCAGAAAACGTGTTGATTTTGATGACAATATAAGGAGGTAGATAATGGGAAAAGGCTACTGACAACAGAAATAATGTCCGCCCCCAAAGAAAAAAAAAAGAGATGCACATGTTGGCTGATATGTGGATCATGCATTTGGATAATAACTCATAGAGCTAGGTAACAACCCTCAAGTAATAGGGGAAACCTTCCAAGCTAGAAAAGAATAAGCAGCATCTTCTCCGATAATCTTACTTGAATTAAGTTTTGGGCAACAATGAGAGGATGTTGCTGCACTGTAGTAGCACCAATAGCGGTAAGAGGATTCATAAAAGCAGCACCTAAGACTGGAGCTACACCGGGTAATGGGACACCAGCAAGAGATCCCATGTTTGCCACTGGAAAAATCCCAGATACTGCAACTCCATCTGGAACAAATGTCTCCGCAGGCTGATCCCACTTTCTCCTCTTCCTGGAAGATGTTGAAAAGTTAAACCACCAGAAGAGCTTACTTAGAACTTCTTATTAGACTATGAAATGTTGCCGACATGATTGAACATTTTTTTTTCTTATACTAACCAATCAATCAAATAATTTCATCGGTATGAGCTTCGCATCTAGTTTGCGTCACATGCCGGTACCAAGCGCACAAAAAGAGAGGATGGTTACTGTAGGTACACCAACACAAAACCAATCAAATTTATGATATGAATCTCAACTATGACTCAATCCTAAAGTAGCTGGGTCCAGTTATGTGAATCTCTATATCAATTCAGCTCTATTTGGCCCCAGTACATAATCTTTTATGCTTATTTTTTTCTGCTTCTGCAGCATAATGCAAACAACCCCACTAATATTTATTGTGTTAAACCTGATTCTCTAACAAAAACAAAAACTACTACTACCCCTTAGCCCCAAACAAGTTGGGGTCGGCTATATGGATTCTCACTGAACACGTTACTAATTTAAATCATCTAATGCCAATATTATGTTAATAAAAATAAAAAAGTATTAGAAATTCTGTATATCTCATAAATGTATAAATCTCTGAAAGGTTAAACCACTACTAGCGAGTATAAGATCTTCCGTGTGCAAATACTACTGCCATTACCTCAATACTAGTTGTTCCTATAGAGTTGCAATTGTATATACAAATTTAGCTGTCCAATTTTTTCAGCTTAGCATCAGACTAAAAGGACATGACAATCTCATGAAGCCAATAGTACATTAAAAGGAATAAACCGTGGAGAAGTAGACACAATCATGTGAATATTCAATCAGCTAGGCCAAATCCCAAGCTAGTGAAGGTATACACGATCAATCAAAAACATGATCAGGAGATAGGGAACAAAATTTAATCAATACGTGAAGTTTCAATTCTGACCTAAGTCAATGATATTAAGGGAAACTTAGATCTCAATTGAAGTGGATTGCCTTCGATAAATAAAATTAAAGATGAAAATTTTATGCACCTTTGCTTCGTTGATGAGGAATTGGAGTCTAAGGATTCGGAAGATGAAACTCTAGGGCAATTATCCTCCGTCATCGCTTAAGAAATTTCTAGTTCGTTTGATTGCAATGCTTCTTTTGATTCAACGGAGCGGAAGAATGATTGAATTTCACAAAAATAAGGATTTCAGACGCATCTAATTGTAAGAATTAGTGGCGTCGAGACTCCACATTGCATTTGGATTTCGGTGCGAACGGCCAAATGCTGAGGCGCTGCTTGCCAGGGATGTGAATCTCGTGGCATGCACGTGCTAAGAATTAAACGGTCTACTAAATATAATTTTATGCAATACTGAAATAACAAAGCTGGAATAGCTCAGTTGGTTAGAGCGTGTGGCTGTTAACCACAAGGTCGGAGGTTCAAGCCCTCCTTCTAGCGTTTCAAATAATTGTTTTTTTCTTTTTGGAATACCACTTGGAGTAGGATATTTATAGTATAAGGATAAGGAATATACATGATTAATTTTAAAATGCATTGTATATAGCCATATTACCCTTATCGATAATAAATATGGAATTGATTTCTCTCATCTTTAAGTTTTGTTCTTTCGAACAATTAATTTTAATTGCTTTAGAAAAGATATGAGCAATCGACAACAATTCTTTTTTCTTTTGTATTAGAAACTTTCATTTTGTTCATTTGGAATATCAATTTTCTTTCTTACCACAAAAGTTCGAATATGAGCAAATTTAATGCTCCAAATAACAAGCAAAAGATTAACAAAAGTCCTTCTTTGACAATTTGTGAGATTAGATGTGTAATTAAGTTGTTAAAGTTCATATATAGTAAGTGGGCCCTCTTGGCCACATGATCCATTTTCAAACTTGATTTGGCCAAGTTTTAATTATTGTAGGATTGACTTTCATGCTTAATTAGTGCTTAAGTAGGATTATAAAGTGAAAGGGGGAAATTCAGTCTTTATCTCTAATGTTTCACTTATTACACTTTGTAAGCCTAATATTTTCATATTTAAAATTAAAAAAATCCCCAACCCTTCCCGTCGTTTCTACCATCCCAATCCCCATTCCCACAGCTGAATCCTCCATTGCAGCTTGCTTTTCTTGTATTCTCACACATAAGTCGTCTCTCTTCTTCTCCATTCCTCTCAAAGCCTCATTCTTTTGATATATCGTTTAAGGAGAGGAAATCGAAAAATTGGAGATTTTTGGATCTGGCGAATTTGGGAATGAAATTGGTGGTACAACTGTTCACTATCCCCAAGAAGACAAGCTCGAACAATTCCTAAATTATAAATATTAAGATTCTTATGTCTAACTAATTAACTAACAACTTAAAATAGTAGATTAACAACTAAAGATAAGGAATATACGTGATTAATTTTAAAATGCATTATATATAGCCATATTACACGAGTGATTAAAGTACCCTTTTCGATAATAAATATGGAATTGATTTCTCTCATCTTTAAGTTTTGTTCTTTCGAACAATTAATTTTAATTGCTTTAGAAAAGATATGAGCAATCGACAATAATTCTTTTTTCTTTTGTATTAGAAACTTTTATTTTGTTCATTTGGAATATCAATTTTCTTTCTTACCACAAAAGTTCGAATATGAGCAAATTTAATGCTCCAAAAAACAAGCAAAAGATTAATAAAAGTCCTTCCTTGACAATTTATGAGATTAGATGTGTAATTAAGTTGTTAAAGTTCATATATAGTAAGTGGGGCCTCTTGGCCACATGATCCATTTTCAAACTTGATTTGGCCAAGTTTTAATTATTGTAGGACTGACTTTCATGCTTAATTAGTGCTTAAGTATGATTATAAAGTGAAGGGGGGAAATTCAGTCTTTATCTCTAATGTTTCACTTATTACACTTTGTAAGCCTAATATTTCCATATTTAAAATAAAAAAATCCCCAACCCTTCCCGTCGTTTCTGCCGTCCCAATCCCCATTCCCACAGCTGAATCCTCCATTTCAGCTTGCTTTTCTTGTATTCTCACACATAGGTCATCTCCCTTCTTCTCCATTCCTCTCAAAGCCTCATTCTTTTGATATATCGTTTAAGGAGAGGAAATCGGAAAATTGGAGATTTTTGGATATGGCGAATTTGGGAATGAAATTGGTGGTACAACTGTTCACTATCACCAAGAAGACAAGCTCGAACAATTCCTAAATTATAAATATTAAGATTCTTATGTCTAACTAATTAACTAACAACTTAAAATAGTAAATTAACAACTAAAGATACAAGATTAAGGAGGTCTAGAGTTATGATTTCCCCAATAGTCGGAATCCTTCCCACTACGTCTCCTATAATTTTGCCTAATTATTCGCTACTGATCGTGAGCACTTTAGGTGTCGTAATTCTCTCCCGAGCAACTACTACAATTTACTAGATATATTCTCTCGAACTACGCTAGCTGGCACTATCTTACCGCTTACTATGACCACGTCAAGACTTTGTTATTCTTAAACCCACCTTTAAGCCTGCCGTATTGATTCCTCATATATGTTAGGAGTGACATTGTTCAATAACTACCTAAATATGTACCCTTTCCCAAGCAATACATAATAAATAGTCATAGTCAATTGATGGTCATTCAATCAACAGAAATAAACATGTAGTTAAACAAGTAAAGAAATTCAAAGGCTAAATTATATTCAAACTTAACAAGAATTCATCTTCCAAAAGGTTCCATCAAAACCCTAAATGATAAATTAGCTACTCATATTAGTATGTGAAAATACAACACTAAAATTCATAACCAACAATAGAAAACATGAAGAAGAAAGGAAAAACTCGTGATTGAATCTTCATCCTTGCTCCTAGTGTATTCTTGCCTCCAAAGGTGTTGTGTATCCCTAAAGTAGTGTCTCCTCCTCCAACGTTATGTAAAAAGTATATTTAGAGTGTATTTATATGACCTAGGTAGGGTGGAGGTTCGTCCAATACAACCCAAAATCGGATAGGAGAACTGGAAGGCGCGTCAACTTTCGTGCAGTGCGCGACCACAAATGAGCTCCCACCTCTTTTAGTTTTGTTTTGCGAAGTGATTCGCGCCTTTGCCATACTTCATTGTTTTGCATCGCTTCTGTCTCATCTGGCGCGTCTGCCCTCGCGCGACGCACAGGCATAGACGAGCTCCCAATTTTGCTCCCTTGTATCTATTTTGCGATAATTCTTCTTTTACTCTACTTTCATCCGAACTCGTTCCTACACATAAAAATACATAATGAGCATATTTCACTTTAAAATCTATGTAACTTCCGCGACTCACACAAGAATTAATATGCAAATATACACAAAAATATGTACTTTTCATCATTTATCACCACCCCACACTTAAACTCTTGCTCATCCTCGAGCAACTTAAAATTAAGTGCATAGGCAAGAAATACCTTTCAAAACATACTCAAGCATCACACCAATGGCAATGGTTTATATCAACGCTTAGAACCCATCATATGCACTCTTCATACATTTTTCCATTTTTAGACCAATGCCAAGACTATTTAAAATTATTGTATGATTCTTCTAACATCCTAGCCTCAAAAATTAACTCCACTACATTCCTCTTTGTGACTCGCTTCTTGTGCAAACTAAAGATATGAGTTTCTTACCAATCCATTGTAAAGCATGTGCCCTCACCGACAAAACAAAGAGGGTAATCAGTTCGCACACTCCAATATGAATTCAAGTACAATTTAAGGACTCATAGAATGAAAGAATTCACTCTCTCTCACAAAGAAACTCATGTTCCCCCAAAGCTCATACCATAGGCTTGCCCGTAATGTAAGTCTCTACTAATTTAAGCTCGCAAAGTCTAGGATCAATTAGATCTTCATGGGTTATAATGTAGGCTAAGGGACGGGTAGGATAGATATGGATAATAGTGACTAACCCTCCTAAGCACTTTTAATACAATACACTTTAACTTTTAAGAATATCCTTTTCATGATCACTCAACATATCGCTACGACACCATAAATAACGTAGCCCATTGACTTTAAGCACATCTACATAAGCACTAGCACATATCAAAGTGAATTGGAGGGATTTTCCTTTTTTTTTTGTTCAAAATCTTTTCAACACCCTTCATAAATTGGTATTTCCAACTAGTAGCTCTCTTCATTCACACATGCACATTTTGGCCTTTCTATGATTCCACTAAAAAACTACCCAATCTCTTTTCCTTCACTTCTAGCGACTTAAGTGCTTTCGGAGGTAAAGGTTCAACAAGATTTAATTAAGAACAAAAGGGATTCGTCTTGTAATGTGGGTACCAAAGAAAAGGTTTACATGCTTAAACAGGCTAACAATGGATAATTTTATCACTGGTCGGCAATTAGCTCAGAGGCCAATCAAAGAAATGCCTATATCATTTTCTAGACTCGCAAAGCTTACTTATTTTGCTTCAACTCATACACAGGTCAAGTTCTAGACTAGCAAGGGACGACACATAGTACAACCAAATCTCACTTCACACAATGCACATAACTTACTCAGGACGGCTCAGACCCCACTCTCAAGTTAAAACAACTAGCACAGTCATAATATAACTCAATCACATAGGAGGTACATAATAGGAGTCAAAGGACGAGACCAAGTGTCAGAATAAGTCGCATATACTCTCAAGGCATATAGTCACAAGACTCAAGAAGAAAGTACTCAGCACAAATGCTTCAGCTCTAAGCCCCGACATAAAACATGTCAAAAAGCATAGATACTCAAGCTCTTCCCATTCCATTATCAATTCAAAAATAAAAAATAATGGACTTTTTTTTGTATTTTTCTTTGGACTTTAAACCCTCAAAAAAACTGTCTAGGAGGTCCATCGTCAGGAAAAGTCCAAAACTTTTTGCATACAAGAAAAAAAAAATTACTACCTGGTTCAAAGAGTCATCCCTTGAAAAAGAACCGTGGCCATAAGAAAAACCAAGAGGGATTATTTCTACCTAATTTTATTTATTTATTTGATTTTTGATTTTTTTTCAACTCACATAAAATAATATAACTAAAATAGCATAGAAAATCACCCAAACAGTCTCTTCACCCACACTTAAAATTGTGTATTGTCCTCAATGCACACCCATAAATACAAGATGGTAAAAGAAACTCCCTAGTAGGTCAAAGGCCGAAGTATTAGCAACTCATGGGGTACTCAGACTTCCCCCAGACTTGGTTCTTTGTGAGGGCACCCCACATTTAGTTCTAACCATCTCACTTGCTTTTGGTTTCTTCCAATGGATTTTCTTCTCATGCTCCTATAAAATAAAAAATGACACTACAAAAATAATACAATAAAATAATAAAAATAAAAGAAAGCAGTAAAGTTGGGTTACCTTCCAACAAGCGCTTGATTTAACATCGTGGCATGACGCGTATCACTTTTTGCTTCCACCTTGAGCATATGAATTGAACCCCAAGTTTTTCTTCAAGTTTATGATTATGCTCATGGGACGGTTTAAATTCTTGCGAGCCAAAAATTAAATAAATTATCATGCACTTTTTGGCTCTCCGCCGAGGAGTGTCACCTTGCCTAGATGACCTTGAAAATTTCAAAATATAAGGCTCATCTACCTCTTCCTTGGACTCCTCTTTATACTCGTAAAGATCCATTCTTATTTCACTGTCCGAACATAATGTAGAGAAGTGTTTGGAATGAGGTCCAACGCGCTAAAATACATGAACTTCAAGATTTTCAACATCCTTAAAACCAATCACACTAGAGTCAACTAAATTTGTATACTCAATGTCCTTGGTTGACTCTAATATTACTTCTTCAACATCGGCATCCTCAAATTCTAGCAGGTTAGAGTGTTGGTGTTCTACTTTGGACCCCTCCATTGGCACCTCAATTTCCATCTCTAATACACACTGCTCATGGCTACTATCCATAATATTAACATGTTGAGCATTAAAAGCTTCAATTAGTTGACTCACTTGAGCTTCCAAGTTGCGAATAGTTACATCTTGCCTTTGTACCCGCAGTTGTGTCTCATCATTCTTTTCCACAATGTACCTTAGCATATCCTTGATCTCTTTCAGGTTGTCATCCCCAGGTTCTTTGTTCCTGTTAACCTCACAAGAAAAAGTAGAACCATTATAGTGATGGGTTAGGGGAGGATAAGAAATATAAGCACAACCATGAAAGTGCCCATCTTGACCACCACACATATCACACACATTCCACATATAAGATTGAGTTGGTGCACATAACTCGCTCTCGAAAATATTTTGATAATTTTGGCATGGGTGGTTTCCTCCACAATATGTATAAGGAGGATCAAAAGTGGAAGTACTAACATCAAAACTCTCATAATTTCAAGATGCCATGTTTCTCAAATTACCAAGTAAAACAAAAAAAAATCAAATACTAGAAAACAAAATAAAAGTTCAAACTTGAAACCTAGCAATATGTACACCTACAGCTACACTGTTAGTTCCCCGGCATCGGCGTCAAAATTTGATCACGCCCAACTGTAGTCCTAAAAAGGATAAGCGGTTGCTGCAAATATAATCTGGTCTAAAAGTCTAAGTCGAATCCCACAGAGAACTAAGGTTTAGCTATAACTATTCACTATCACTAAGAAGACAAGCTCAAACAATTTCTAAGTTATAAATATATTTCTAACTAATTAACTAACAACTTAAAATAGTAAATTAACAACTAAAGATACTAAGGGTTGGAGACAAGATTAAGAAGGTCTAGAGTTATGATTTCCCCAATTGCCGGAATCCTTCTCACTACGTCTCCTATAATTTCGCCTAATTATTCGCTACTGATCGTGAGCACTTTAGGTGTCGTAATTCTCTTCCGAGCAACTACTATAATTTACTAGACATATTCTCCCAAACTATGCTAGCTGACACTATCTTACCTGTTATACCCTATATTTTCATATATAAAAGTGCGTCGTAAGCAAACTAATGTAAGACCAAAAATGAGATCATCTTTGGAAGTATATAAAGTAAGTTATCATATTACCTTAGAGGTTACAAATGTTGAAGATCATGAACAACAAGTACAAAGAGGGTTGGAAGGTTCAGAAGCTAAAGGAATTGAAGAAAATAATGTTTTGTCGAAAGTCGACAAGTTGGGAATGTTATAACATGTACTTTTGGGGTGAGACTAGGGTACTTAACATGATAAGGAGGTTATGTTATGATTTATGTTAGTCGTATGATAGTCGTGTGTTATGTTTTGAAGTCAAGCGAGTTGTGGAACAAAAGTCGATGAAAGTCATCACAAGTTACGTTCATAAGTTTTACTGAAACTTTGGGTCAAATGTAACTGCGATTTTCTTTGCTTTAGGGAAGCGTCTTCTTGAATGACCATTCTCTGAATTTCTCATGAATTTTCTTATGTTGTCCATTCCATTATCGCTGGAATGAAATCTGAAATTCTCATGATGACGACCATTGTTAAATCACTCAGTCCCTAATTCATTTTTAGTTTATCTTGTTCATCAGTCCATACTGATTTCTATTACTCTAAGGTCTAACTTTTCCTTCTGGTAATCACGTTAGAGTCATGAACTTATTTCTCGAAATGAGGATGACTTTATGGTCCATACTCTTTTGTTGTCACAAGGCATGTCGTCTCTCATCTTTTCCTTTACTTAACTATAGACTCTGTAATACTATCATTTCATTTTTTTTTCTACCATTGTCATCCATGTATCACATCTTACTCATAATGCTTTCTTATCTCTCTTCTTATTTCCCTGCTAATATTTCTGCCGATCGCTTTCTTTTGAAAACTTCAACAAGACATTCTTTTGCTTTTAGCTCCCCTTGGTTCATTCATTGGCTCTTCGGGTTGCCTAGCATTCTCTCTCTACTAGGGACGGGAGCCATACTAAGGTAATATTTATTCCTTCCAGGATTTCAGTGCATGTCTTTGAACATTCCAGTATTCATATCTAGCTATACTATTCTGGAGTGCACCATCTGGGTGTTTCACAAGAAGATTCATTAGCATATTTGCAATATCCCTCGAAAATGTCAACAAACGCAGACAATCCATCCATCATTTTGGGTTACTCTAACCCCAGTCAGATCCTGATATCCCGTCCTTCTCTTAAACTATATCTGTTAGCTCCCATAGGGAATAACTGAGATGGGTGTGGCCGGTTGTACATACCTCTGTTACCGTTGAAGGTAACTAAAAATGCTTATATTTCTCTGCCTAAGTTGCAAATATTGATAATCTTCATTAACTGGGTGCGCCGTACCCTTCTTCACCTTGCTTCTTTTACTTGTTGAAACTTGTATCTAGCTTCTAAATCTCTTATTCCTTTTTACCGTAAGAGTGGATAGATATTCTTGCCTTAGGGATCCTTATCAAGAAGCTTACACATCTTAGTATCCACATGTTCTACTGGAGACCTTACATTTACTCATCATAAGCATGGTGCAAAATCGAGTTCCTCTGACTCAATTCTTCCACAACCATATTCAATCCCTTACCAACCGTCTTTCTAGATGTCTGTATCATTGTATTACGAATATAATAGAATTTAGGAATCTAAATTCTTACAAGTTAGTTCTACCACACGATCTAGAGTAAGAAGAAAGAGTGACAGTCCTAAATGCCCTGTAGCCTCCTGCTTATAAGTGTGGTGCACGATACACCCATAACAAGACTCTACTAGACACGACTTGTAGACTCCCTAGGACAGAACTGCTCTGATACCACTTTTGTCATGCCCCGAACCTGGGGGACTAGACCGGCACCCGGTGCCTCACCTATCCTTGCGTACCAACTTGTGACTAAGGGACTATGAACATATAATGTCATACTTTGTCCATGGGCCACATTTCAAGACAATTGTGAATGCTGACTAAATATCAATATAAAGCTGGGCCGACAAGGCCGTCATAACAACTACGTCTGGAAAACTAACAAATTATACATAAAAGGCCTACAAGCCCAACATACTGCACTAACTGACATGATATGTCTACAAGCCTCTACTGATGGATATAATGTGATCGGAACATGGCCCTGACCTACTCATAACATATATACATTTATACACAAGATGTACATAGATCTCTAGACTCGGCAACTCCGAAGGGCATGGAGCTTACCGATCAAGCTGAACTCGGGCAACACCTAATGAGGAGTTCTACTAGTCTGTCTGTCTGAACCTGCACGCATGAAATACAGCGCCCCCAGAAAAAAGGACATCAGTATGAAATAATGTACCGAGTAGGTAAGGCAATATACTGAAAGATGAAACTGAAATGATAATATAATAACTGAAAGTAACTGAGAGTCAAAGATAATCTGAAGATATGCTCACCTGCTGATACTGACTCAAATCTCTCAATATAGTAAGTAAAATAGTTGTCCGACCTTATAAGGCTCGGTATATATAACTACTCTGCCGTAGTAGGCTCGCTCATAGGCGCTTGGCCATACTAGGCTCTGTATCTCAGCCAACTGGGCTTGCTCATAGGCGCTAGGCCACAATAGGCTCGGTATATAACTTACTATCTGATCTGAGGTTGCCCAATAGGGGCCTGCCCATCTATTATAGCTCGATGGTAATGAAAATACTGTAATACTGTAAATATAGGCTCTCTGCTTTCTTGACTGGAAGAAGACAATACTCAATTAAATATGAAGTCCCGATAAGAAGAATACTGTAATTTATGAGAGTAGGATAATGTATATAAATTCGGGAGTATGAACTTCTCTTTATGCCTTGTTATCAATCACATGTAATTACAAGATCATGCCAAAATGAAGGAAAGTTTAGCCTTAATATACCTGAGCCGATTCTCTTGACAATCCCTCAAACACACGTCAATTACGATAACACGTAATGGCGGATCGAAGTAGAAAAAAATCCGTATAATGTTCTTGATAAAGATTGTACCGTGCTCTCTTAGAATTGCAAATCTCATTGCGATTACACCGAATAGCTTCGTTGCAAATCTCTTAGAGTTGCAAATCCGAATTGAAGCTTAATCCGTCTCTTGCCATACTTAGAACCATACTTAGAATCATACCTTACTAAGGTAAATTTCTTAAACTTGTAGGATATATGTGAGCCCTACTTGATAGGGATTTCTTGGCCAAATAATGTCCAAATTATGACACCTAGCAACATAATTTAAGAGTCATTTGATTGACTACATTTTGCTACCACATTTTTGGCTTTAAGATTATCCAATAACTTAATTAACTTTGTTAATCCCCCACTAATTCAATAATTAATCAATTACCCATATAATTAAGAATTATCCCAAATTACTTAGAATACTACTCACTTTTAACACACTTCATGTACCTTATTATCACGGTCACGTGGTACCTTGTATGACACTAGTCCATAAATAACGGGTATTTATAGCCCGAACCATATTTTATCTCAAAATGCCAAACTTCGATGAAATTCACTTTCATCGATTTGCTTACCCTCTCACCTTCACGAATTTACTTATCACTTGCTTGAAATAACATAATACTTATAATCTCAAAATAATCTCATTCCCGAGCTTACATCGATTAACTTGCGATGGAACTTTAACGTACGAAAATGCGGGATGTAACATCTCATTTTCTAAGCTTCCATAAATTTATTTATTGCGTACTTTCACGCACGAAAACATGGGGCGTAACTGTCTATTTCTGATTTCGGCTTATAATTTTATGTTTTTCTTGTGGAATTGATTCCTTTAGCCTATATTAATTATATCGTATTGCTTGTGGCTAGATTCGTGGCATTTGGAGACTGATTCGAGGGGCAAAGGCATTTCAGAGTAGGAATTTGCGCTGTTTGAGGTAAGTAACAGTCTTAAATGTAGTCCTGAGGGTATGAAATCCCAGAGTTTTGGTATGATGTGATTATTTTAGAGTTGACGCACATGCTAGGTGACGGGCGTGCGGGCGTGCACCGTGGGGGATTGTGACTTGGTCCGTCCCGTGAGACTGTAAAGTCAAATAACTTATTGTTAATTACATGTTCCCTCTGTCTTCTAGAAATTTGACTACCATTCATGTTAGAAACCATGCTTAGGCCATATGATATCACTATCGGGACCCGCGGTGGTCAGGTACTTGTTGAATTAGCTGCTATTTGTTGTCTTGTGCTCAGTCACAATTTTACTTGCGTGTCATATCTCCGTTTCCTCTTGTTTTCTTGTTGATACTTGTTATCATCTCTTTTGGGCTGTTTTGTATGATTTCTGAGAGCCCGAGAGGCTAGAGAGGTTAGTGACTGATATAGGGCCTGAGTGTCGAGCTGTGAGCTATGTGAGTGTATATGGATCGGGTTGCACGCCGCAATGAGCCTTATGGCTATTTATGAATTATGGATCGGGTTGCACGCCGCAATAAGCCTTTTAGCTACTTATATGATTGGATCGGGCTGCATGCCGCATCGATATAACACTTGGGCTGAAGGATCCCCTCTGGAGTCTTACACCCCCAGTGAGCGTAGGTACCTATTGAGTGTGATTATTGAGGGCTGAGAGCCGAGTGTTTGATCTATTGAGAGCTTGAGTGATCGTTACCCTGAGAGGTTACATTTGTTTCCTTTGTTGCTGGACTTAGCTGAATTATGTCATTGTTCTGAACTTCTGGAAAATATTGTATCCGGTTTGTCTGAACTTAGTAAATGTACAACTGACTTAACTTATATTGCCGAAATTCAATCATTTCTACTTTCATTCCTCAAATTACTAAAGTGAACGGTAATTGTATAACTCGTCACTACTTCTCGGTTTCTTATTTATTTTTGTTACTTACTGAGTTGGTTATACTCACGCTACACCCTGCACTTCATGTGCACATCTAGATGTATCCGGTCAGGGAGGTCGTTGATCTTGTGCATGGTTAAGTATCGGAGATTCACGAGGTAGTTGCCAGCATTCGCAATCCTTGTCTTTTTTTTCTTGTTATCTTTCTTTTCTGTATTGGCATTTAGACACAAACTCTTGTAGACACTGTTTCTTAGACTGGTTGTTTAGATGCTCATGACTTGGTGACACCCCGATGTTTGGGGCTATTTTTCTGCGTTGTATTTTAAGTTTAACTCCTGTTTTTATGAAAATTCTGTCATATCAAGTTTTTGGTTTATTTTGTGAAATATTTGAAGTATTTTGGAAGAATCGGCTTGCCTAGTACCATCGATAGGCACCATCACGACAAGTTATAGTTTTGGGTCGTGACAGATAGTCATGTGTTATGTTTTGAAGTCAAGCGAGTTGTGGAACAAAAGTCGATGAAAGTCATCACAAGTTACGTTCATAAGTTTTACTGAAACTTTAGGTCAAATGTAGCTGCAATTTGCAACCAATATACTTGGATTTATGGGGTGTTCCACCCATCAAATTGAAGATCTATGAGTCTAGTTTCTAAATCATTGAACCGTTTGTCAATACAACATTGGAGTAGAGAGATATATGCATTTTTGTGAGACTGTGCAAACTGCTAGGTGACAAGTAGGTGTGTCACCTACTTGCTTAAATGAGAGTTCGAAAATGGGCCAGTTCAGGTCATCCAAAGAGGCCTTTTAAAGGCCTATTTCCTTCATATATTAGATTGATAATAGGGCATAATAACCAGACATAAGCTCTGCAAAATTCCTCCCAAAAATTGCCCACAAACCCTAATTGATTTTCTCTCCCTTTCAAGTTCTAATTGGAGGTAAAACCTAGAGTTTGAAGAACCAAGTTAGGAGCTGAGTTATCCAACAAATAAGGTAAGTTTACTGCTCTCTTTCATCCATTTTTGTCTGTTGTAAATTCATGGTTAAGTCATTCTATATTTGTAAGAACTCACGGGATGGTGATCGTAAGTCGTGAGTTTGAGTTATCCATTTGTAGCAGACTATTTTGTGGACTGTTTTGTGTTGCTGTTGGGCTGCATGTTTTACTACTATTTTGTGGCATTTTAGAGAAGGAAGGGTGTGGATAAACACCACATAAATGCAAGGTGGTGGGCTGGTCATTCGTCGTAACATTTTCGGGCTGTTTGACACTACTATGGTGGTCATTTTGTGTATGAAGAGATTGGGGTGTGTTGGGCTATTTTATAGTATTTGTGGTGTATATAAGGATGGAAAATAATGTATATAGGTTGTTATTGTTGTGTTCTTGTGTTGTTGGTGTTATCTTGAATTTGTAGGAAGTAAGGATTATAGGGGAGATGCTGCCCGTTTTAATACAAAATAAGCTTGTCGTTCGTTGTGCGATAGTTGTACCTTTCATAACTTAATGATGGTATTATTATAGTTGTTGCATATTAAGGTTCATAGAGGAGAGTTCAACTTAGTGATTGGAAAGATTGTGATAAGGTATGTTAAGGCTAAGCTCTTCGTTCATTTTGGCATGATCCGTAACTACATGTGTTTGATAACGAGGCATAAAGAGAAGTTCATACTCCCGAATTTATATACATTATCCTAGTCTCATAAGTTAAATTATTCTCCCTTATCGGGACTTTATATTCAATTGAGTATTGTCTTCTTCCAGTAAAGAGAGCATATGGTCTATATATATAAAGTATTACAGTATTTTTACCACCATCAAGCTATAATCGGTGGGTAGGCCTCTATTGGGCAACCTCTGATCAGATGGTAAGTTATATACCGATCCTACTGTGGCCGATCGCCTATGAGCGAGCCCGGGATGGCCGAGATATAGAGCCTAGTACGACCGAGCGCCTATGAGCGAGCCTACTATGGCCGAGCAGTTACACATACCGAGCCTTATAGGGTCCGACATTTATTTTACTTACTATATTGAAGGAGTTGAGTCAGTATCAACAAGTAAGTATATCTCTAGATCATCTTTGACTCCCAGTTACTTTCAGTTATTATATTATCAGTTCAGTTTTAGCTTTCAGTTATTTTATTACCTTACATACTCGGTACATTATTTTGTACTGACGTCCCTTTTCTGGGGACGCTTCATTTCATGCGTGCAGGTTCAAATAGACAGATGGGTAGACCTCCTCAGTAGGTGTTGCCCGAGTTCATCCTGATCAGTAAGCTCCATGTCCTTCAGAGTTGCCGGGTCTAGGGTTTTGTGTACATATTGTGTATATATCTTATGGGTAGGTCGAGGCCCTGTTTCGATCATAGTACATCCATTAGTAGAGGCTTGTAGACATATCCTGTCAGTTAGTGCAGCATGTTGGTCTTGTAGGCTTTGTATGTATATTTTGTTGGTTTGTCAGCTGTAGTAGTTATGACGTCCTTGTCGGCCCATCCTTATATTGATGTTTAGTCAAAGCTAGTTTTCGTTCTATTTTATATTTTGCTTCGCAAATTGTCTTGCAATATGTTCCCATGGCCAAAGTATGACATTGTATGTTCAGAGTCCCTTAGTCGCAAGTTGGTATGCTATGTTAAGTGAGGCACTGGGTGCCGGTCTCTCCCCCAGGTTCGGGGCATGACATTACCGCTCACTATGACCACGTCTAGGCTTTGTTATTCCTAAACCCACCTTTAAACCTGCCATATTGATTCCTCATATATGTTAGGAGTGATGTTGTTCAACATCTACCTAAATATGTACCCTTTCCCAAGCAATACATAATAAATAGGCACAGTCAATTGATGGCCATTCAATCAACAAAAATAAGCATGTAGTTGAACAAGTAAAGAAATTCAAAGGCTAAATTATATTCAAACTTAACAAGAATTCATACTCCAAAAGGTTTCATCAAAACCCTAAATGATAAATTAGTTACTCATATTAGTATGTGAAAATACAACACTAAAATTCATAACCAACAATAGAAAATAGGAAGAAGAAAGGAAAAACTCGTGATTGAATCTTCATCCTTGCTCCTAGTGTATTCTTGCCTTCAAAGGTGCAATGTAACCCTAAAGTAATGTCTCCTCCTCCAAATTTATGTAAAAGGTATATTTAGAGTGTATTTATATGACTTAGGTAGGGTGGAGGTTCGTCCAATACAATCCAAAATCAGATAGGAGAACCGGAGAGCGCGTCAACTTTCGTGCAATGCGCTACTACAAATGAGCTCCCAACTCTTTTAGTTTTGTTTCGCCAAGTGATTCCCGCCTTTGCCATACTTCACTATTTTGCATCGCTGCTATCTCATCCGGTGTGTCTGCCCTCGCACGACACACGGGCATAGACGAGCTCCCAATTTTGCTCCCTTACTTCTGTTTAGCAATAATTCTTCTTCTTTTACTATACTTTCATCTGAACTCATTCCTACACATAAAAATACATAATGAGCATATTTCACTTTAAAAATCATGTAACTTCCGTGACTCACACAAGAATTAATATGCAAATATACACAAAAATATGCATTTTTATCATTTATCAATAGATCAGAAGAGCTCCCAGATATTGTCAGTCAGGCAACTGGAGATGAAGGTTTGGTGGCCTCTTTAGCTACATAACACAGACACCCTGATGGTATTGGTTATTTCCTTGGGAAATATTTCGACAACAAATTGGATCTAATAAAACAGTTGGAGGTTGTTTATGTGAAAATACGTTTTATGTTTCGTGTGAAAAATAGTACTAGTAAATTAACTTCGTGGCATGCCGAGATATGAGTTGCCTATGGAAGTTATGCACTTTAATGTACGAGAGTTCTGATAGATTTTTTATTACCAAGTACCATGGCGAGTACACATGCGGGGTACATCACATATCAAGCCATCATCCTAACACGTTGTCAAAGACTTTGAATGCATATTACCAGGAGCGGTTTGTTAATGGCAAAGGCCAATCCCCCTCAGATCTCAAAGATGCTATATTTGCATATTTTAACCAAAATATTGCCTATTGGAGGAGCTAGAAGGTAGGTGAAATAGCTAAGGCTATGATCAGGGGTACTCGGGAAGAGGGGTATGCTTTGTTGGAAGCGTATCGCCATGTTATGATGTCCTATAATGAAGGAAGTATTGTTGATTTGAAGGTTAATGATAAATTATATTTTAGATATTTTTCTTATCTGTTGGAGCTTTCATTGGGGGATTCGTGCATATGAGAAAGATTATTGGTGTTGATGGGACATTCCTGAGTGTCATGTATGGAGGTTGCTTGTTGTATGATGTGGCACAAGATACATAGAATTACATTTTTCCAATTGCATTCTGTGTAGTTGATAAAGAGTGCGATGATTCTTGGACCTACTTTTTGAATAATTGCGGCACATTGTTGACGACAGTGATGAATTGTGCATTATCTCTAATCGGCATTTGCCTATTGGAAATGGCTTTTTAAAAAAAATTACTACCGCTCATCATGGTTTTTGCACGCATCACATTGCTGAAAATATGCGCAAGAGGTTTTATTGTGGAAATTTTGTTAAGCTTTTCTTTTCTGCCGCACAGTCAGATAATACTAAGGAATTCTTTGACCATTTTTAGCAAGTGCGTGATAAAAGTAAGGAATTAGCTGACTTCCTCGCAAATGAAATTGGGTTCCAAAGGTGGGGCAGGGCCTTATGTTCAGGAAACTGATACGATGTGTTGACAACAAATATTGCATAATCGCTTAATGCAATGCTTAAGGATCAAAGAGACTTCCTGATCATTGGATTATTCAATCATATTGTTCGAAAGTTTGCAGAAAAGTTCGAAGAGAGACGTACTGAAATAAAAAAAATATTTGGACCCTCTTTGTTCCTTCTCCTGAAAAGAAGATTAGGAATAATATGGTTGTCGACGATGCGCTCTGGGTGCATTAATTAGAGAATAACTTGTTTAGCGTCATCGGCCACGATAGGGATGTAGTAGTTGATCTGCAGTTAAACATATGTTCTTGTTATCAGTTTTATTTGGAAAAATACCATGCCCACATATAATGGAGGCTTTGAAATTGAGCTTCAGGGATGGATATGGTTCCTCCATTTACGAGCACCCCTCTCCGTTCTATAAGGTTTTAACATATTTGGCTGCATATGAAGGATCCATTCACACAATACCAACATAAGAGAAATAGGTGGTGTTTCACGAGATTCAGTCCACAAAAATACTTCCACCCAATGTCGAGCCTACAAAGAATAGAAAAAAGACTAAGAGATGGCCAAACATTTTAGAACCTCGTTCTTCTGGCAGCAGGAAATAAGGCAAAAACAAATGTTCCATTTGCAAAGAACTTGGCCACAAGAAAACCACTTGTAAAGTATTGTTACAGTATTCTTGATCTTTTAGCTACTGGTATTGTAATAAAGATAATTAACTCTTTTAATATTCTAGACTTGTTGTTTGTAATCACTTAATGTTTCTACTATCAACTGCTGCATTGTACATCATAGACTATTATTTTATTGTCAACCACCATAATTATCTATTGTAGACCTATGATCTAGAATCAATCCCCCTTATTTTAAGAAAGAGTCATGTGACCAACTTGTCTCATAGGCTACTTTTTTTTAATCAACCACCCACATTATCTATTGTAGACCTATGATCAAGAATCAACCCCCTTATTTTAAGAAAGAGATATATGATCAACTTCTCCTGTAGACTACTGTTTTATAATCAACCACCCACATTGTCTATTGTAGACCTATGATCTAGAATCGAACTCCTTATTTTAAGAAGGAGTCATGTGGCCAACTTATCCCATAGACTACTGTGTTATGATCAACCCCCTCATTCTATCTTCAAACACCTATAATCAATTGTAACAACCCGACCGATCGTTTTGAACTCTAGCATGTCATTCGGTGGTTTGAAATCTTGAGTAGCTTCATTTCATTTATTATGACTTGCACATGTAGTCGAATTAGATTTTCAGAAAGATCGGAGTTGGTTTGGAAGAATAATTCTCCATTCGGAAACTTTAAGTTGGAAGAGTTAATCAAGGTTTGACTTTTGGTTAAATGACATCATATCAAAGTTTTGATGGTTCCGTTAGGTCCGCATGATGATTATGGACTTAGATGTATGTCCGAATTTAGATTTGGAAGTCCGTAGGTTGATTTGATGCTTTTTGGCAAAAGTTGGATGATTAAAGGTTTAGAAGGTTGATAGGTTTGATCGAGAGTTGACATTGTTGATATCCGATCCGAATTATGGTTTTGGGATTTGGTATAGGTCCGTTGTGTCATTTTGGGCTTGCATGCAAAATTTAAGGTCATTCCGGTTGATTAGGTATGGTTCGAGATGAGTTTTAGAAGTTTAAAAGTTCATTAGTTCATTAGACTTGAATTGATGTACGATTCATAGTTTTGATGTTGGTTGGTGTGATTTGATACCTTAGATAGGTTCGTGTTATATATTGGGACTGATTTGTGTGATTGGGCGGGGTCCCGGGGTCCTCGGGTGTGTTTCGAATATGTTTTGGATGTGTTTGGGTTATGTCGCGCTCTTATTTGATGTTTTGGTATCGTTTATTTGGGCATAAAGAGTATTATATTAAGCAAACGACCTTTGACTTGTGATTAAAATGAATCATTAGATCCGTATCATAATTACGGAACCATAGCAATAAGTATCGTCGAATTTCGAGGTCGTACGAGAGAGTGATGCACATTTTCATCAGGGTGTCAAGGTGTTTTCGAAGATTGATTTGAGGTCTGGTTACTATTAATTGAAGATTGGGAATCGGATGTCCCTAAGACGGATTTTTGGACTCGGTATGGGCATTATGAGTTCCTAGTAGTGTCATTTGGGTTGACAAATGCCCCAACAACATATATGGATTTGATGAACTGGGTATTCATGCCCTATTTGGATTTGTTTGATCTTATTCATTAATGATATGTTGATCTACTCCCGCAGTCTAGAGGAGCATGAACAACACCTTTTGATCGTACTTCAGACTCTGAGGGATAGTCAGTTATATGCCAAGTTTTCAAAGTATGAGTTTTGGTTAGACTCGGTCGCCTTTTTGGGGCATGTGGTATCGACATAGGGCATAAAGATGGATCCTAAGAAGATCGAGGCAATTCAGAACTGTCCTAGACTTACTTCAGCTACAGAGATTTGGAGTCTCCTGGGTTTGGCGGGTTATTATCGCCGGTTTATGAAGGTTTTTTTTATCCATAGCAGCCCCATTGACTAGATTGACCCAGAAGGGTGCTCGATTCAGGTGGTCGGATGAGTGTGAGTTGAGCTTTCAGAAGCTCAAGGATGCTTTGACTACGGTGCTTGTGTTGGTGTTACCCACAGGTTCAGGATCCTACATGGTGTATTGTGATACATCTCGTATTGGGCTCGGTGTAGTATTAATGCAAGATGGCAGGGTGATTGCATATGCGTCACGACAGTTGAAGGTTCATGAGAAGAATTACCCTATTCATGAATTAGAGTTGGCAGTCATTGTTCATGTGCTGAATATTTGGAGGCACTATCTTTATGGTGAGTCGTGTGAGGTATTCACGGATCATCGAAGTCTATAGTATTTGTTCAAGCAGAAGGATCTCAACTTGAGGTAGATGAGGTGGTTGGAGCTATTGAAGGACTAGGATATCACCATTTTTTATCACCCCGAGAAGGCCAATGTAGTTGTCGATGCCTTGAGTAGAAAGGTTGTGAGTATGGGTAGCCTTGCGTATATTCCAATTGTTGAGAGGCTGCTTGCATCGGAAGTTCAGGATTTGTGCAATCAGTTCATGAGGTTAGATGTTTCAGAGTCCAATCGTGTTATAGCTTGAACAGTCTCTTGGTCTTCCTTGTATGAGCGTATTAGAGAGCGTCAGTATGACGACCCCCATTTGTTTCTCCTTAAGGACACGATACGGCACGACGGTGCCAAAAAGGTTACTGTTGGAGATGATGGGGTTTTGCAGATGCATGGTCATATTTGTGTGCCCCATGTGGATGGTTTTCGTGAGTTGATTCTTGAAGAGACTCACAGCTCCCGAAATTCTATTCTTCCGGGTGCCACTAAGATGTATCAGGACTTGCGGCAGCATTATTGGCGGAGGAGGATGAAGAATGATATAGTTACATATGTAGCTCGCTGTCTGAATTGTCAGCAAGTAAAGTACGAGCATCAGAGGCCTAGTGGTTTGCTTCAGAGTCTAGAGATTCCTAAGTGGAAGTGAGAGAGTATTACTATGGATTTTGTTGTTGGGCTCCCACAGACTCAGAAGAAGTTCGACACGATATGGGTCATATTGGACAGGTTGACCAAGTCGGCACATTTCATTCCAATGGCAGTTACCTATTCTTCAGAGCGGTTAGCTGAGATCTACAATTGCGAGATCGTCCGTCTTCATGGTGTGCCTGTGTCCATCATTTCTGTTCGAGGTGCGCAGTTCACCTTGCACTTCTGGAGGGTCGTACAGTGTGAGTTAGGCACGCGGGTTGAGTTGAGTACAACATTTCAGCCCCAGACATACAGACAGACCGAGTGCACAATTCAGATATTGAAGGATATGCTTTGCACTTATGTTATGAATTTCATGGGTTCTTGGGATCAGCTTTTTCCGCTTACGGAGTTTGCCTTCAACAACAGCTGCCAGCCGAGAATTCAGATGGCTCACCTGTGAGGCATTGTACGGGAGGCAGCGTCGCTCGCCTATTGAATGGTTCGATCTGGGAGAGGCTCGATTGTTGGGTACCAATTTGGTCAGGATGCCTTGGAAAAGGTCAAGATTATTCAGGATCAACTTCGCACAACTCAGTCTAGGCAGAAGAGTTATGTCGACCGTAGAGTTTGTGATGTTGCATTCATGGTTGGAGAGAGGGTATTGCTCCGGGTTTCACCCATGAAGGGTGTGATGAGGTTCGGAAAGAATGGCAAGTTGAGCCCTAGGTATATCGGACCCATTGAGATTCTTGAAAAAATAGGTGAGGTGGCCTACAGACTGGCATTGCCACCTAGTTTATCAGCAGTCCATCCAGTGTTCCATGTGTCAATGCTCTGCAAGTATCACGGTGATCCGTCCCATGTGTTATATTTCAGCTCAGTCCAATTGGACAAGGATTTGACTTATGAGGAGGATCTAGTGGCTATTCTAGCCCGGCACGTCCGACAGCTGAGGTCTAAGAGTTATCCTTCAGTTCGAATACAATGGAGAGGTTAGCCGATCGAGGAAGCCGAGTTCGAGTTGGACATGCAGATTAGATATCCACGACTTTTCACCAGTCCAGGTACCTTTCTATGTCCGTTCGAGGACGAACATTTGTTTTAGAGGTGGAGAATGTGATGACCCGATAGGTCATTTCTAGTTTTAGCTTGTATTCATGTGTTTTGAGACCTTGAATAACTCTGTTTAGCCTTCCTCGATTTACGTGTGCATGTCTCTTTCCGGAAATGTTTATGTGAAAATTTGATAAAAATGTGAAATTTAGCCTTAAAAATAAATTGAGTTGACTACGGTCAACATTTTTTGTAAACGGACCCGGATCAGTATTTTGACGGTCCTGATGGGTCTGTATCTTGATATGGGAATTGGGCGTATGCCTGGAATTGAATTCGGATGTCCCTAACTTGATTTAATGTAATTTGTTGAAAATTAGTAATTTGAAGGCTAAAAGAATTTCTAAGTTTGACCATAGGTTGACTTTGTTGCTACCGGGTTTGGATTACGGTTCCGAAACTTGGTATAGGTTCATTTCTGTATTTATGACTTGTGTGCAAAATTTAGTGCAATCGGAGTTGATTTGACGTGATTCGAACGTCCGGGGTGTAAAATTACATATTCTTGAGTTTCTTTGAAAATATCATTCATTTTGATGTCTGATTCGTAGTTCTAAGTGTTATTTTAGTATTTTGATCATGTGAGCGAGTTCGTATGATTATATTACACTTGTGTGTATATTTGGTTTGGAGCCTGATGGGATCGGGTGAGTTTCGGATAGGCTACAGAGTGATTTTGGACTTAAGAAATCTGCTGGTTTTGGCTGTTGCTGGTGTATGGCCTTTTGTGCTTTGCGATCGCGAAGGGGAAACTATGATGGGGAGGAAACTACTCATCGCGAATGCGAGGAGTTGGTCACGAATGCGTAGCAGTGGTGGGTCTACCCTTTGCGAATGTGGCTATTCCTTCGTGAACGCATAGTGTTAAGAGGGGGGGCTGGGGAATTAAACTTTACTCTACGCAAACGCGATCCCATGCTTGCAAATGCGAAGGCAAGGGGGGCTAAGCCTACGCTAACTTAGAGGGTTGATTGCGATCGCGATGGCCAACTGGGCAGTGCTCTTCGCGAAAGCGTCAGGTGTCTTACGAACGTGATTACCACCTGACGCCTAGTCATTTAAACTTCTAAAAATCGCGATTTCACCCATTTTTCACTATCTTCTCATTAGAGCTCGGTCTAAAGGCGATTTTGAAGAGAGATTTCATTCGCACTTTGTAGGTTAGTGTACTTTAACTTGTTTTCTTCCATTTCCACCAACACCCATTAATTTCTAACCTTAATTTATGCTCCTTCATGGTAGAAAATTAGGGATTTGGGTAGAATTGTGGGGTTTTATAAAATAGAGATTTAGACCTCAATCTCGGGTTTTGACCAAGCGAGCCCGGGTTGACTTTTGTTGACCTTTTCTGAAATCATTAAAGATTGAATCTTTTTCACCAATGGGTAGTTTCTAAAGCTTATTTTGAATTGTTTGAATGATATTTGGTTAGATTCGATTGGTTTGGAGGCGAATTTTAGAGGGAAGCCCCCGATTGAGCTTTGATTTGATTGCAGAGCGAGGTAAGTGTCGTGGTTAACCTTGACTTAAGGGATTAGAACTTGTTTGCCTATTTGCTACATGTTTAATATGTGGGTACAACATTTATGTGAGGTGACGAGTAACTATGCATTGTTGTTGAGTTAAAGTATTCAGGTGGAACTTGTTTCCTTGTGATTTATTGCCTTTTTAATTATGATATCCATGCTTAGGTTATATTATTACTTATTTGATCATTCCTTCCATAATTTGGAAGTTGAAGTTTGGTATCTTGGCATCATATTTGGCGTTAGATACATTCTCCGCATTATTTATTTCCCGAATTTATATTATCTTTATTACATGATAAGGAAGAGTGTTAAAGTACGAAGGGTGATGCCGTGCCATTTATATCATTTATTCATTATTTTATGGCGAGAAATAGAGTAAAAGCACGAAGGGTGATGTCGTGCCATCCATCTCATTTATTCATTGTTACATGGTGAGATCGAGAGTAAAAGCACGAAGGGTGATGCCGTGCCATTTTATTTTACTTATGTCATCATTTCATTGTAAGGAAGAGTGTTAAAGTATGATGGGTGATGCCGTGCCATTTTTATATCATTGGTTTATCTGTCTTCATTGATTGATGATTTATTTGGCTATTACGTGATGTCATTCATGCCATAGTTGTCGTATTTTCCCATTTCGTATGTCCCCTCCCAGCTGTACATTGTTAATCTCTATTTTTGTTACTGCTTCGTATATATATATACTTGTACATGTTTATTTACGTAGGTGTCTTGTCATAGCCTTGTCACTACCTCGTCGAGGTTAGGCTCGACACTTAAGGAGTACATTGGGACGGTTGTACTCATACTACACTTTTGTACTTCTTGTGCAGGTGCGTCGGCTAAGATCATTGCATACGGAGACTTGAGGTTGATCTTCTGCGTCCGCAAACCTTGAAGTTCCCTTCCTCTCCCTCTTTTACTGTTCATTTCCTTCGAAACAATTGTATTTATTTCAGACTCTGTTTGTAGAACTTCTAGTTGCTCGTGCGCTCGTGACTCCGGATCTTTGGGAGTAGCTATTATTACATGACTTATGTTGGTACTGTATTAGATTGAGTTCGTATCTCTCGTTATTTATCTCACGTCGGTTTGCCTAGCAAGGATGTTAGGCGCTATCACGACCCCGGGGTTGGGATTCCGGGTCGTGACACATGTACAAATAATGTTTGTGAATGTAAGAAGTATTAAGTAGTTGCCAAGGAGTACGAACACATCAATTAGAAGTTGTACAAAACGTTATTAGAATTGTACCTTAAATTTGGCTCTATTTAATTGGCTATTGAATCTTCTGTTGGACACGTGTATTGCCATTCTTTCTTAGTTGCTCTTTTTTCCATTATAATTTCCCAAACACTTTCCTCTTTGCACTGACAAGTGTTTCTAAAATTTTGTTTGTGTGGAAGAACTGGATTACACCTTCTCCACTCCACTGATTTTCACCCTCCATACCCATTTGTGCCATTTTCCCTTCTTTAGACCATTCATATCTCCCTCTTTCTCGGTATGTTACTTTCTTATTTGTTTATTTATTTTTCTCTATTATACGCCTACCTCACAGACATGATATTTGCTTTATGTTCTCCCTTTCTTCATATTACAAGTTGGAGTTGCAATATTTGCTAAGTTTTATTCTCTGTGCATAAAAATTATACTTCTGCAGATCAATTAATGTGTAAGGACAGGGGCAGATCTACTCATTGAATTTAAGTGCTCGAGCACCCATTAACCTCGGCTCCGTGTATATATAATTGTATAGAAAATTTGCGAAAACGAATATAAAAGAGCATAAAGTACCCCGGAGACAAAACGTTTAATGGGTGCTTTGGTTAAGGGAGGGTGCTGGAAGTTTACGAAAATTGAATGGGTGAGGGTTCGAATCCTTCTCCCAACAAGCCTTTTTTAAAACTGACAAATTATTCCCTTTTTTCTCCTCATATTATCAAGCTACTTTCACTTTTTTCATTCTTTCCCATTTTCACCCGCCGCTGTTTTTATCCAATAATATTTTTTTGAATTCCTTTTTGCTGACTGTTTTATTTCTTCTTATTTTACAAAATATAATTCACTCTAAAGAAAGAAAAATAAAAAGGACTCCAAAGTTCGGCCCTTCTGAAGATGAGCAATTCCTCCCGAAGGGACAAAACCATCAATCTTTTTTCTTGTCAGTTACGTTATCTATCACAATTTTACGGCGTCCATAATATTAATACTATGAGTTTTCTCGTTAATGTTTTTCTTCACCGTGTTCAAATAGTTATGCATTTATGCAATATGATTGCTAATAACTTTACTTTAAATTCCTATATCCGCCACTATGTAAGGAACCTTATGTACAAAGAGAAAATGTTTAATTTCTAGAGCCAGAACAATTAGCTGGCCAAATCAGGAGAACAGGTTGATTTCAAAATTTTCAAATTTTAAGCCCTTGAGGTACATTGCACATTCTTATCAGCCCCGTTAAATTTTTGATCTATTCTTTTTAAACAAGAATTTCAGTGTTGTGTTTTTGTTTGTATAATGATAACAGTGAATTATTAATTTTGATGTTTTATTTGTACTAAGCAGTTCTTCTTGGGTAAGCACTGCAACTTTAATAATGGGATATAAAATTTTGAAAATTACTTCACCTCTAGATTCAACTTTTGTAAAGTGATATGGATTTCTTCTAATTTTGCTTGTGTATCGACTTGGTGCACACTGAAGTATGAGGTTTCTAATCTTTTTAGTTCTACCCCTCAATATTGAATCGCCCTAACATTATCAATTTTGTGAAAGCGGTTGCTAAGGAAACAATGTGCTTTCTTTATGTTTTATTCATGGTTGTATAGATGTGCCACATTTATCAATTTGTGAAGGCAATTGTCAAGGACACTGAATTAGGATGCTTTAAGTTGCCATAGGCACCATAGAAGCTTATATGATAAGACAAAATTGCTTTTAGTTCTCATTTATGGTTCACAACTGAATTTACCTATGATTTCCTCACTCTCGATTAACATCGCTTGGTTTTCTGATTGTAATTTTGCTCAAGTATGAAAGTACAAGGGGGTGAATTGACGATTTTTATTTTCAGTATTCTAAGTATATGACTATTTTACCAATTAGTCGACTAGAGGTAAGAACAAAATAATAATAATGCAGAAATAAAGTGCAAGAAATAAAGACACCAGAATTTTTATAATGGTTCGGATTCAATGTGAATCCAATGTCCAAACCCATTGGGTTGCAAGGGTGATCTCTTTCAGTATTTGAAGTGTCTCGAGTACAAGTTGGTTGATGTATCTTTACACCAACAACTTAGTTTCTATGTCACTTTTCCCTTCTTGATATAATCCCTCACCAATGTTTATCTCCTTTTCTTCTCTCACTAATTACACACCAAATTTAAAAAGAAGTACAATGCTTGTTTGGAGTAGAACAAAAAGAGTGATAATGGTTCGTTCAAAGTATATCTGCTTCAAGCCTGGAATAGATGTATATATACTTCGTGAGACGTTCTTGATTCTTGATTGACACGAATCTTGAGAGATTACAAACCCAAGGGAATTGATCCTTGAACCAAATCGCAAATTGATTCTTTCCAAGAATAAGGTTAGGTTTCAGTTGATCTTCCTTAACTTGTGACCTTGACAAGCTTTTCTTCTGCTGGGCAAATCTTTTCGTTACTTGAGTGATTGATGATGGATCCATGATATCAGGCTTTAATGATCTCCAATGTAGAACTTTGCACTTTTATTTTCCTTTGATTTTGGGACCTTCCTATACTAGCTTCCGTCAATTATCTATCAAATCATTGATTGATTCTTCTTTCGAATTTTTGCTGCTTCTTCCATTTTCATAGATAGTCATTGATACTTTTTCTTTTCTTTGTTTCCGTTGATGGATTGTTTCCCTAGTCCATGCTTGAATGATATGGAGTCTTGATGTCTTTGTTTTATCCCTTGTGATCCTGCACCAAATGTTATATATTATTTTTCATCATTGAAACTCCTATTTAACAATCTCTCCCTTTTTGATGATGACAAAAATAATATATATAAATAACAATTTACTTCTCTGTTGGCTTGCTCTGCTGTAGTCGACTCACCCTCAACAGGTGTTGCATATGCTTCAGTCGACTCCCCCTCCCCCTCAACAGGTGTTGCTATTTGTCCTGCAATGTATGACTATCTCTCCCCCCCTGACATCAGCAAAGAGGGGATATGCATATATACAATTGAAATTAAGTAGAAACATGTACATCATAGGCATATATTTGCAAATTATAGGCATGCAGAGTTTAGCAAAAGTAAAGAAAGTATCCAACGACTGGTTATCCAGTCCAAAACAGCAAAATGGCAAAAGAAAATTGTCTGAAACATCCACAACTAACGACGCAAGAAATAAGTGAAAGTGTTGTAAATCGCCTCCTTTAGACGCTCAAAGCTGCCATTAGCTGAAACTGTCACCCCATCAATCCTGTCATGTACTTCCTTGAAGGCTTTGACTGCGTTTTCTGCAAGTTTGAGAATTTTGACCCTTATCTTTGAAACGTTGGACCCAGTCTCTTTGGAAATGGCATGGATGTCCCCAACCATTGATTGAGTTGCAACAAGAAGGTCTTTGATGATGGTCAACTTGTTGTCAATAGCAGTTAATTTTTCTACAAGATCAAGATTACCTATACTATGATGGGAAACATAGGCTTTGATCTTAGAATCAGGCTGAACATTCTTGGCTTCACCTTCCTATTTCTTCACCCAGGAACCCTTAGTACACACATACCCCATACTGTCAAAGGCTCTAGAGTTGTAGGACTTTGAAACAGAGACAAAGGAGTATTCTGAGATAGAGATGTTGTGGACTTCCAAGATGTGGGTGATATCCATACCATAGGGTAGACTGGTGGGATCTTCAGCACTTTCAATCATGAAGTTTATAACCCATGAGGACAATTTAACCTTAAGTTTGGTCACAAGACATTAGACAAGAAAGGTGTCTCGTTAAGAGAAGGTGGAAAATGAGCCAGCGCGAGTAAGACGAGTAGTTGCAACAATGTGGGCCAGAACTCGGGTTTCGAAACTAACATCACCGGGACCTATCTGGTTAGGAAGGGAATCAGATGGACACTCAGCAATACAACGCTATTCTTGATCAAAAGAAATTTCAATATCATGAGGCCAAGTATTTTTGAAAAGCATGGAAAAGCCAAAGCACTTACACTAAAAAATTGAGTCAAACATAGCACAATAAAGGATAATGCGTTTTCCTAGAATTAGGGATTCTAACTTATCAGGTTTGCTAGAATGAAGATTGGCATTAAACATTCTAACTAATGGTTCATAAACTTTGGGAGGGGGTACAAAGAGGAATTTAGACCATCCTTGGACCTTGAAAAATAAACAAATCCTTTACCTTACAATTGAGGGCCTGATGGTAGGCTATAATCTCGTATTGTAGTCGCTTATTACACTCTAATTTACTATACTTTAATAGAGTTTGAGCTTTAATCGCTAGTGTTTTGCACTAATTATGAGTTTTATGCCTTGTAGGGTGTGATTCCATGTTAAGGTGTATTTTTGGAGCTAAAATAATTATTAAAAGACTTTGAAGTCTGAGTAAAAGTTCAAGAGATAAATTGGGATTGCGTTCAGAGGTCGAAAATTAAGGAAAATGAAAGAAAAAAGTTACATAGAGATGAAATAGTGCTGCCACGTTGGGCAGGCCAATGTAGGTCACCTAGTGACTATGCAATTCAATGTTGTAGCAGAAGGCAAGAAAACCAAAGACTTTGATGATGAGGCTTAATATCACATGCCTAAAGACGTGAATGACTAGGAGTTGGACAAAATTCCATCAGGCAATAACTTTGCCAATTTTTCTGAAGAATCCTACTAACGCAACACACTATGCGACACTCACCGCGCCACATCTGTACAAAATATGCCTGCATCTTCAAGTGTTGATTTCTCTGACCAATCCCACTACCACCTCGCATGGCGCGTCTCCCCATGCGGCATGCCTGTGTATTATTTACAGAGTATTTTTCCTATTTCGCGCAAGAGAAGGTGGTTTCGTTTGGGCCCAACCTTACTTAGTATAAATATATGGGAGAATATTTTTGAGAATAATTTTTGACCAAGAGAGAGCATAAAGCTGCCGTGGACGCCGGGTTTCATCTTTTCTTCCACCAACCTTAGTAATTTTTATGTTTCTTTGAATGATTTGTTGTTTTGCTACCATGTTTATGTGGAGCTAAACTTCACGTTCTAGGGTTGTGGTTTTTTCATGACTATTGTTATTCGAATATTGATTTTTATTTCTTAGTTTATTGTATTAGTTTATTTATTCAATCATGCGCTTAATTATTTGAATGCTTGATCACCAATTGAATACTATCTATGAATCTAGAATTGAACTCGAAAGTGAGAATTCTAGATTGCATATAGGATTGAGTAGAGCAAGTTCTTGAACCTGGGCATCGGGGAATGGATTCGCGGTTAGGATAGACATATACCTAATTTCCTTGCTTGGTTGATGTACAAGAATTATACATGCGTTCTTGTTAGTTCTAATTCCATAGACATATAGGCGTTAGGTTAGCTTGAATAGGCGAGTAAGAACTCGACAGATTCTTATGATTGATATTAACCTTGTCAACCAATAAGCTAGATAAATTAGTTAGTCAATTTAATTGAACAATACAATACGAATATTAGATAGCCCATAACCCTAGATCATTTTCAGTACATTGATAACATAAAAATCTACTCTTCATCTGTTCAGAGTTCGTTATTTATTTTCTTTTTAGTTTAATTACTTTAGCATCATAATTTTTGGGTTTAATCCTTGCTTATATAATTAGGATAGTATGATCTAGTTAATAGTTGATAACAAGTCCTCATGGGTTCGACACTCTATCTTATCACTTTATTACTTGACGACCGCGTATACTTGCATTTGCGTTTGGCCGCAACAAGTTTTTGGCGCCATTGCCGGGGACTTAGATTAGCTATTTCTCTAGATTAGATATTTATATTTTTTATATTTTTAGTTTAGTTAGGATTTTTATTTATCTTGGAATGAAAATTGTTCGAATGATGATTATTCTTATTTTGATGATCCTTGTCCATATTGTGGAGGACCCCACTAATGGAAAAATTGTCAGAATATTTCTGGGACCGAGTTGTGCGCATAATCTCAATTATTTGAGTGGAATATTTGTAATATATGTGGTGGTCAAGGTGTTCCTTGGGATGGTTGTCCTAATTCTTTATTTCCTTCTCTGAGCCCATGTTATGATGTTTCTAACAATGTTTGTGAGTTTGATATGGGCAATAAAGTGCAGGATTTGGAACGTGATGCATACATTAAGGATATTTTGAGGCAAGTAGCAGAGCATCGTGATGAACTAAAAAAAGATATGAAAAGAATGAGGGAAGCAATCATAGGAATGAAGGCCAATTTGGAAGAATCAAATGAAGAGAGCGAGTACCAGCAAGAGGAAAATTTTGAAAAAGAGGAGATATTGAGTCAAACTTGGCTCGTGGAACAAGTTGAAAAGTTAGAAATATATGAGGCTCAACATAAGGAAATTACAAATGAGATGAGATACTTTATAGAAGGAAGAGCTGAACTGGGACAAGAGATCGATAAATTTGGCACTGCTATTCACGACTTAGAGGCTCAATTGAATGCAAAGGTTGATGCGTCTAATACCTAACAAAATAGTTATGAGTTGTGTGAAGCTAAAAAGAAGCTTATACACCAAATTGAGGAGCTAAAAGTGGAGAGCCAATCATTCGTGCATATTTTTGTTAATGATGCCCATGTTGAGAAAAGTAAACTAGAGCCATGCGAGGAAACATATAATGTTATATTTGAAGACACTAGTGCATGTAAGTATGAGGATGTAAAGAGTAATACAATTTTAGAGTTAGGGCGTATTGGTCCTCATTCCATACATTTTTCAACATTGTGTTTGTGTAATGACCCGACCGGTTGTTTTAAGAGTTAGAGCCCTGAACCCCTATTAACTGCTTTTCTCATATATATTTCTGCTATTGTGACTTGATGGGATGATTGGTTTTGAGTTTCAGAGTGTTTTGGGACACTTAGTCCCTAAATGAGAGCTTAAGCCTTAGAAATTGGACTGTAGTCGAAACTATGTGAAGACGGATCCGGAATGGTATTATGTCGACTCCGGTAGCTTTGTTGGATGATTTTGGGCTTAGGGGCGTGTCCGGAATATATTTTGGGGGCATGTAGCTCATTAAGGCTTGAAATGGCGAAAGTCGAAATTTTGGAGTTTTGGACTGGTAGTGGAAATTTTTGATATCAGGGTCAGAATCTGATTTCAGAAGTGGGAGTAGGTCCATAATGTTGAATATGACTTGTGTGAAAAATTTGGGATCAATCAGACGTGGTTTGGTTGGTTTCGGCATCGGTTGTCAAATTTAGAAGTTTCAAGTTCTTTAAGTTTGAATCAGAGGATGATTTGTGATTTTTGCGTTAGTTGATGTGATTTTAGGACTCGACTAAGTTTGTATGGTGTTTTAGGATTGGTTGGTATATTTGGTTGAGGTCCCAGGGGCCTCGGGTAAGTTTCGAGTGCTTAACGGATCGAAAAGTTGGATTTGTGTTGCTGCTGAAGTCTTTATGCATCTGGTATTTTCGCACGTGTGGTGGAGAGACCGCAAATGTGGGATCGCACGTGCAGAGAGGCAAGCATAGAAGCGGAAAAGTAGGGGAGTGCCAGGGGTCGCAGGTGCGAGGTGAATTCCGCATCTGCGATGCCCGCATATGCGTTAGGGTCATCGCATGTGCGCAAGGTCCGCAGAAGCGAAAGGGATTTCCGAAGACGCGCACGCACAGGTGCGGCCCTTTCATCGCAGGTGCGGAGGAAGAGGAGGTAAATGAAATGCACAGATGCGCCATTTGGACCGCAGGTTCGGTATCTGCAGGTGCGAGAAACCCCCGCAGGTACGAGGATCGCTGGGCAGAAAAGGGGATTTCAAGGGTTTGAAATTTCATAACACAAAATTCTATTTAGAGCTCGGTGGGAGACGATTTCTCGAGGGATTTTGAAGGAGAACTATTGGGTAACTAATTCTAACTCTATTTTGATCATAATACATTAATCTATTATTGATTTCCTCGTCTAATTAAGGAATTTGAGGGTAGAAGTTCGGAAATGGGGGAAAAGGTTCCCCAATTGAAAATTTGAGATTTGAATGGGAATTTGACGTCAGATTTAGATGATTTTTGTTTGAGTGAACTCGTGAGTGAATGGGTGTTCATAATTTGTAATATTTATCTGATTATGAGATGTGGTCCTGGGGAGACGTTTTAGGCATTTTTCCTAATTTCACGCCTTAGCTTCGAATTAATTAGTTAAATTAGGCACTTGTAGTTATATTTACATTATGCAACTAATTTGATTAGATTCAGGCCATTTGGAGTCGGATACTCATGGCAAGAACGTGATATCAAATTGATTTGAGCGATCGAGGTAAGTGGCTTACCTAACCTTGTGTTGGGGACTTTCCCCTTAGGATGTTTGATATTAATTGATGTGTGGGTGCCGTGTACGTGAGGTGACGAGTACGTACACTGGCTATTATTGCAAAAATCCCATTTTTCCTTTCTAAATCATAAATTGTTTTCCCTTATTAAATTGCACTAATACATTTAATTGTTTAGCTTAGATTAGAGAAGCATGCTTACGTGTTTTAACTACCTATTTGACATTCCGTGCGCCATGCTTAGTTAAGTCCCTACTTTCCTTATCTGTGCTCATTGTAAACTATATAACTCGATGCCATACCTGTCATTTCATCTTGTGTTGCATATTTAAATTGGGACTACAGACGTATTCCGGGAGATCCCCCTGTCTTGCATAATTAAATTGAGACTACGGACATATTCCGGGAGATCCCCCTATCTTGCATGTTTATTTTGGGACTATGGACGTATTCTGGGAGATCCCCCAGCACTGCATATTTACTTTGGGACTATGGACGTATTTCGGGAGATCCCCCATGTACTACATATTCATTCGAAACTACGGGACGGTATCCCGAGAGATTCCCCATTGTGTTTACCTTGTTCTGAGCCGAGGGCTCCCTTAACTGTTAAATTTTCGAGAATTTCTTTAACTGTGTTACCGTAAACTTTACTTATATCTTTTACTATTTGATTAATTATATTTACTCCGTGGGGTCTTGACCTGACCTCGTCACTACTCGACTGAGGTTAGGCTTGGTACTTACTGGGTACCATTGTGGTGTACTCATGCCCTTTCCTGCACATGTTTTCTTGTGCAGATCCAGGTGCGAGCTATCAGCCTAGGGGTTAGTGCGTGCTGCTGATTCTAGAAGACTTCAAGGTACTTCTTCTTGCGTCCGTAGATCATCAGAGTCCCCTTCTACTCCCTCGCTTAGAGATTTTCCTTATTAACTTCAGACTTTTGGATAGAGCTACATAGATTATAGCAGCTTGGACTTAGTGATATTCCGGGTCTTGGGAAATTATTTTGTATATACCGAGTGGTACTACTTTTGGTTATTCACAATATGTTGTTTATCTTTAAAATGTTGTATTTTCTTTACATTTTTCGTAATATTAGGCTCACCTAGTCATAAAGACTAGGTGCCGTCACGACACCTTAGGGAGGGTTAATTTGGGTCGTGACAGTTTGAATGATGACATGGAAATCGAGTCATCTGAGCCTTTGGACGAGGAACGGGGTGCTTACATTCTTGAATTCGTCGTGGCAGAGAGACATAATTACATACCTCATCCGAAGGCCAAGAAGTGTAGAATCCGATATTGGTTGCTTGGCCCAATTAAAGTTGTCACACCGTCCCTGGAGCATAACAGAAAGCTTGAAGCCAAATTAGGGGCTCAATTCATAAGTTCGAGGTGGAGGCAAAAAATACTTCAAGTCATGCCGCGACGTTAAATTAGGCGCTTGATGGGATGCAACCCAGCTTTACTGCTTTCTTTTATTTTATTTTTATTATATTATTTTTGTAGTGTCTGTTTTTATTTTGTAGGATAATAAGCATAGGGAGCAAATCCATAGGAAATGCGCAAAAGCCATCTAGATAGTTGGGACTAAGTGTGGGGTGCCCATACAAAGGACTATACTTGGAGGAAGTCTGAGTACCCCATGAGCCGTTGCCTTTTAGGGAAGTTTCTTGTCCACCCTCATTATTGTTTTACTTTATTTGTGCATTAGGGACACTGCACTCTTTCAAATGTGGGGTGGGAGAATTCCTTTAATTCATTAGTAGTATTATATTAGTATGTTAATTTCTTAGTTTTTTTAGTTTCATATTTTTGTGTTTTATAGTTGTGTAGTATTTTAGTAGCTCTGAAGAAAAATCGAAAAAAGAAGAAGAAAGAATTAGAAAAATTGGACTTTTCCCGACGATGGATCTCCTAGACAGTTTTCTTGAGGGATTTAAGTGAAAAAAAAAAGATAAAAAGATTTTCTTTTGTTAGGCAGTGTAATAATTCTCCATTTGTTTTTCTTTGTGTCGCAGTTCTTTTCCAAGGGTTTTGTTTGAACCGGGTATAGTTAGTTTTTATTTTTTTTGGTTAGAAATAGGAAAACTTGTGCTATGAGTTGAATTGAAGCAATAGTTCTTGACTTTGTTATGCCTTGAGAACAGTGAGCACTTTGGTTGTGATGCTTAGGCTCAATTTTTGACTCTTGTATAAGTATCTTAAATTGTATGATCTTAACTTTACTTAACTGCTTTGGCTAGAATGTCTTGATGAGTCCAATCTTGAGTGAGTTATGTGCCATGTTGTGTGTAAGGTTTTGTGTTATTCTACGCATTGCATTTGATGTCTAGAACTTGTCCCGTGTGTTTGCAAAGTGAAATAGTAGTTTTGTTCAGTCTTGGAAGTGATATAGGCGTTTCTTTGTTGAGCCAGATATGTATATTTTATCTATATTTTACCCGCCTAATTGTTATGTATCGTAGTTAACCCCTTTGAGCCTGTAATCCTGTTTCTTTGGCAACCACATTACAAGTCTTACCCATTTGTTTGAATTAACCATCTCTTTGAACCTTTTCACCTCTCATGAGCACTTGAATTGCTATGAACTTTGTAAAAGTTGAAGTGTGGGGTGGTTGGTTTGGCTTTTGAGTGGAACTAATGAAATAAGGAGAAATGTGCAATGTTTTGAAAAAGTAAGAGTTTCACTTGAATTGAAAAAGAAATAAAAATAGTTGTATTGTTGTGAGAAATATTCCTTGATAGTGGTGACTCTTGATGTAATTGTGCTTAAAGAAGTATGGAGTTAATATACATTGATGTGAAGGTGGAGTTATGGTTTGACATAAGTATGGGGTTTGAATGTTAAAGTACATGTATTAAAGTGCTTACGGAGGTGTAGTCACTCGTATATCCAAATGTATCCTGCCCGACCCGCAGCCTACATTATAACCAATTAAAGTCCTACTTGATCCTAGACTGAATGAGCTCGATTAGTAGAGTAGTACACTACGGACAAGCCTATGGTTCATCTTTTGTGGCATATGAATGTTGTTTCTGAGAGTGAGTTAATTCTTTCTATCTTGAGTTCTTAACTGTTTATAAATTTTATTGTGTGGAACTACTCTCTTTTGTTGTGTGAGGGCACTTGATTCATGAAGGAAAGCTAATGTCATTGACCTCTATGTTAGAGTAAGTGAGTGAGTTGTAAATAATGCGTGGTACTTGTGAGTCAAATCTTGAGGTGAAGATGTTACACTATTGTGCTTAATCTATTTTAAATATTCTTGGTGTGATGAGTTAGGAGAGTTGTTTAATAAATTTGTGTCTATATAAAGTCTGGTTTGATTGCTCGAGGACGAGCAATGGTTTAAGTGTTGGTTGTTGATGGTAAGCTATAAACTAATATTTTAGTCGCTTATTACACTCTAATTTACTACACTTTAATTGAGTTTGAGCTTTAATCGCTAGTGTTTTACACTAATTGCTTGTTTTATGCCTTGTAGGGTATGATTCCAAGTTAAGGTGTATTTTTGGAGCTAAAAGAATTATTAAAGGACTTTGAAGCCTGAGTAAAAGTTCAAGGGTTAAATTGGGATTGCGTTTGAAGGTCGAAAATTGAGTATGTACAAGGAAAATGAAAGAAAAAGGTTACATAGAGATGAAATAGTGTTGCCACATTGGGCAGGCCAATGTAAGTCACCTGGTGACTATGCAATTCAATGTTGTATCAGAAGGCAACAAAACCAAAGCCTTTGATGATGAGACTTAATATCACATGCCTAATGACATGAATGACTAGGAGTTGGACAAAATTCCATCAGGCAATAACTTTGCCAATTTTTCTGAAGAATCCTACTAACGCAACGCACTGTGCGACGCTCACCGCACCGCTTCTGTACAAAATATGCCTTCATCTTCAAGTGTTGATTTCTCTGACCAATCCCACTACCACCCCGCGTGGCGTGTCGCCCCATGCGGCGCACCTGTGTATTTTTACAGAGTATTTTTCCTATTTCGCGCAAGAGAAGGTGGTTTCGTTTGGGCCCGACCTTACTTAGTATAAATATATGGGAGAACATTTTTGAGAGTAACTTTTGACCAAGGGAGAGCATAGAGCCTCCGTGGAGGCCGGGTTTCATCTTTTCTTCCACCAACCTTAGTAATTTTTATGTTTCTTTGAATGATTTGTTGTTTTGCTACCATGTTTATGTGGAGCTAAACTTCACGTTCTAGGGTTGTGGTTTTTTCATGACTATTGTTATTCGAATATTGATTTTTATTTCTTAGTTTATTGTATTAGTTTATTTATTCAATCATGCGCTTAATTATTTGAATGCTTGATCACCAATTGAATACTATCTACAAATCTAGAATTGAACTCGAAAGTGGAAATTCTAGATTGCATATAGGATTGAGTAGAGCAAGTTCTTGAACCTGGGCATCGGGGAACAAATTCACGGTTAGGATAGACATATACCTAATTGCCTTGCTTGGTTGATGTACAAGAAATATAGATGCGTTCTTGTTAGTTCTAATTCCATAGACATATAGGCGTTAGGTTAGCTTGAATAGGCGAGTAAGAACTCGACAGATTCTTATGAGCGATATTAACCCTGTCAACCAATAAGCTAAAAAAATTAGTTAGTCAATTTAATTGAAGAATACAATATGAATGTTAGATAGCCCATAACCCTAGATCGTTTTCAGTACATTGATAACATAAAAATCTGCTCTTCATTTGCTCAGAGTTCATTATTTATTTTCTTTTTAGTTTAATTACTTTAGCATCATAATTTTTGGGTTTAATCCTTGTTTAGATAATTAGGATAGTATGATCTAGTTATTAGTTGATAACAAGTCCTCGTGGGTTCGACACTCTATCTTATCACTTTATTACTTGACGACCGCGTATACTTGCGCGTGCGTTTGGCCGCAATAGGGCCTCCACGTCATCAAGATCGATTACTCTACCATGAGCAATGGGATTGTGTTTGGGAGAAACAAAGAAATCCCTATTTGGGGTATCCGAAAAATTGAGGTTGGACTCTAGAGAACTCGAGAGGTCTACTTTGGATTTCTTGGGGTAAAAGATTTAAGGGGGTCTTCCATGGGCCTTTTGCCAATAGCTTTTTCTCCTATTCATAGAGAGTGGTCAGATGGTTCTGCCTGAGAAGAGGCAAACCCTTATGAGTGGTCAGACTCTAGGTCTACTTGTTCTGGAGGCTGAGAAGAGGGTTTTCCCTTTGAACAAGTACTTTTTCTAGTGGAGGCAGAAGGATTCTTGGAGTGTTTAGCCATTGGAGAATTTTGAAGAAGAGTTTCTGAGTGATAAGAAAAATGAAGACAAGGGAGGATGGTTCGGAGGATTAAAAAGAAAGGATTTTGATGGTTGAGTACAGGAAAGGAATGGGTGTCAGTGAAGGGTCATGATGATTGATTTTCCTTTCTTGAAATATGCGACTAATGGGAAAAGAGAGGGAAATCAGAGGCGCTTAATTAATGCGTACTTATAGAGAAAATAAAAGTGAAAACGTTAGACACGCAAGAATTAAAATTAACGCATAGGTTCTAATTTTTATGGTCAAGAGAAATAATGCCAAATAGTTCTCTTAGGAAGCAAAATCTATCTTCAAGTAAAGGCTTAGTAAAAATGTCTGCTAATTGATCAGTGGTGCCAACAAATGATAATTCTATATCTCCCTTAAGGACATGATCTCTAATGAAATGATGTTTAATATCTATATGCTTAGCTCTAGAATGATGCACATGATTCTTTGAGAGACATATAGCACTAGAGTTATCACAAAATATTTGAATAAGTTTAAAAAATAGTTTATAGTCACCCAGTTGATGAGACATCCATAGTAACTGTGCACAACATTTCCCAATGGAAATATATTCCGCCTTAGTTGTGGATAATGAAACTGAGCCTTGTTTCTTACTGTTCCATGATATTAATGCCTTTCCCAATAATTGACATGTTCCACCGATGCTCTTTCTGTATTCCTTATTACATGCAAGATAAGCATCTGAAAAACCTTCAAGCTTAAAATTGTTAGAACGTGGGGTACCATAGTCCATATGATATAGTTCCGATGAGATAACGATTATACTATTTACTGCAGTCAGATGCGATTCCTTACGGGCTGGCTGAAACCTGGCACATTTACACACACTGAACATAATATCTGGTCGACTGGCAGTCAAGTAAAGCAAAGATCCAATCATTCTAAGATATTTAGTTTCATCAACTGGATTTCCTTTTTCGTCCTTGTCGAGACTTCTTGACGGGCTCATTGGTGTGCCAATTGCTTTAGCACTGCTCATGCCAACCTTTTGAATTAATTCCTTTGTATATTTCGTCTGGCACACAAAAGTTCCTTCTTCAAATTGTTGAATTTGAAGTCCAAGGAAAAATGTAAGCTCTCACATCATACTCATTTCAAACTCACTTTGCATAAGACTAGCGAATTCCTTGCACAAAAGAGGATTAGTACTTCCAAAGATAATATCATCAACATAGACTTGAATAATAAGATTACCTCCTAATGATCTTTTGATAAATAATGTAGTGTCTACTTTACCTCTTGTAAAGCCATGATCAAGTAGAAATGAGCTAAGTCTTTCGTACAAGGCTCGTGGAGCTTGTTTGAGTCCATACAGAGCTTTAGTTAACTTATACACGTGGTAAGGAAATTTTGAGTCTTCAAAACCAGGAGGTTGTTTTACATATTCCTCCACATCAATAAAGCCATTTAAAAAAACGGTTTTGACATTCATTTGGAAAAGTCTAAATCGTTTGAAGGATGCATATTCAAGAAGAATCCATATAGACTTTAGTCGAGCTACTAGTGCAAAGGTTTCATCGTAGTCGACTCCTTATGTAACGACCCGACCGATCGTTTTACTTTCTAGAACCTTGTTCCCCTAAATAAGACTTCTCGTACATGCTTTTACTGATTTATGACTTGCGGGGATGGTTGGTTCGGGATTTGGAAGAGTTTGCGGTGGAATCGGAACACTTGGTTCCTTAAGGTTGGCCTGAAAATCCAAGTTTGAATTCGATCAACATTTTGAGTAAACGACCTCAGAATCAGGATTTGACGGTTCCAATAGGTTCATATGATTATTTCGAACTTGGGCGTATATTCGGATCAGGTTTTGGATGACCCAGGAGTGTTTTGGCACCCAATAGTGAAATTTGGTTCTTGAAGGTTTTATGAGTTCTTTAAAATTTGGTTTGGAGTGGGTTTTGGTAATATCGAGATCCAAATGGAATTCCGAGATGAGGAATAGTTCCGTAGTGTCATTTAAGACTTTCACGCAAAATTTGGTGTCATTCCGAGTAGTATAAGTACGTTTCGGCGCATTAGAAGTAAATTGAAGAACTAGAAGTTCTTAAGTTTGATTCAATTGATTTTAGGGTGTGATTCTCAGTTTTAATGTTGTTTTGGGCGTTTCGAGAGTTCGAGCGAGTCCGTTTTCTGATTTCAAACTTGTTGGTACGTTCGGACGGGGCCCCGGGGGCCCCGACTGTCAATCGGACGAGGCTCGAACCAAGTTGGAATTCGGAAGCCAAAGCTGAATCTCCAGCTGCTGTCATAATTGCTTCTGCGCTTGGTCAGCAGCAGGTGCTAGCCCCATGATCGCAGATGCATCCTAGCATAGGCTGCCCAGCCATCGCAGAAGCGGAAGAAGGACCGCACCTGCGAAAGTGCAGGTGCGAAGGCAGGCATCACAGGAGCGAGCGATGTCGTAGATGCACGTCGTTTGTCGCTGATGCGTGGCCGCAAGTGCGATCACCTGGGTGCAGAAGCGAGATGAGGCAGCATGGATTTAGTCCACACCTGTGCGAGTTGTCCATAGAAGCGGAAGTCGCTGAAGGGCAGTGATGTTTTAAATCGGGGTTTGAGCACTTTATCACACTTCTTACTCTTCTTGGGGGCGATTTTGGAGCTGGTTAGAGAGGGGATTTCCATCAACTAGTTGAGGTAAGTAATTCCTATCAAATGTGATTTAAGTACATGGTTTATGGGTACGTTATAACATGTAAATTAGTGAAAATTACGAGTTTAGATTAAAACTTAGGTTTTTGATAAAAATGAGATTTAACAACGAAATTCGTTATGAAATTTAGTAAAAATCATATATTTATGTTCCTAAGGTTATGGGTAACAACTTTCTTTAAATATTTCCGAAATCCGGGCACGCAGGCCCGGGGGTAAATTTTAGGAATCTTACAATTTAGGTTGGGTAATCACTTAAATGGTGGAATTATGAACTTTTGAGCATAGATTGATTAGTTTATGTAATGTTTGAATAGCTTCGAGTCGTTTGGCGTCAAATTTGGAGGTTTAAGCACGTTCTTGAATTGGGAAGTTGGCCTTAAGACGAGATAAGTCTCTTTTCTAACCTTGTAAGAGGGAAATTACCCCATAGGTGAACTAAATTAATATGTGTTATTGTTTGTGGGAGACCACATACGGCACGTACGCACGAAGTGACTAGAGTCCGTACGTAGCTACTATTCCTATTATGTCTGGGTAGTCTTAGGCTTACACCATTCCTTGTTGATATTGTTATTGCTTTATGTATATTGTTTGCCTTGAGAAGGGCAGAATGGAGTGTGCTTATTAAATGTTTCAAAAAGAATTGGAATTGAGGAAAACAATAATGGGATCTTAAAAGTTTTCATTTGAATTTCGTATTTTGAAAAGAATGGGAGAGTACTATAAACATATATGAGATCTTTGTGTAACCGCGTCACATGTATGATTCGCGAGCGGGGTAATTTCGTAAATATATGTTTGACCGTGTCGCATGTATGATTCGCGAGCGGAGAAAATAGATGCATCTATGGTTCGCGTCGTTCGACCCTTGGCAGTGCACAGTTTATATATTTTGTTGGATTGGGCCGTATGACCTCGGCATAATTGCGCATGCTAATTATTTGGAAATTCTCCATGATTTATTCTTTTTAAATGCCTTGAAATGTAAGTTGCTAAATAGTATTACTGAAATTTATGTTATAATTATGAAAGAAGGACTTATCTCTTCTTGTTGTTGAACTGACAGTATCATTCATGATATCCATGCTTAGCATAGTACTTTAATTATATTATTATTGGCCTAGTAAGTGTCAAGTTGACCCCTCGTCACTACTTTTTCGAGATTAGGCGGGATACTTACTGATAAATATTATTTATATACTCATACTGCACTTATGTACTTAATTGTACAGGATCTGAGGCTGGTGCATCTAGTTACCCGCCCGGCGCGTATACTTGATCTTGGACCGAGACTTCACAGTGAGCTGCCCCTTCTAAGCCGTTCAGTAGCATGCCAGAGTTTCTCTTTTGTTTTTATCTGTCTATTCTGTTTCATACAGTAGGGTAGTCATCTTTAGTATATTCTACTAGTTGCCCACACACTTGTGAAACCAGATCTTGGCACGTATTAGTAGACTTTGATTTTTGGGTTGTAATTCAACAGTTTTAACTGCTTTCAGATGTTTCCGTTTATTTGCCTTAAAAATACTTAATTTAACAAATGTTTTAAAATAAGTAAAGCTAAATGGAAAATCACTAAGTTGTTCACTGTTGGTTTGTCCAGCAACGGTGCTGGATGCCATCACGGCCTGACATGGAGTTGGATCGTGACAACATGGTATCAGAGCTCTAGGTTCACGTAGGTCTCACAAGTCATGGTCAGGCCTAGTAGTGTCTTGCGGATCAGTGCAGAGACGTCCGTACTTATCTTCGAGAGGCTATAGACTGTTAGGCAACTATTCTTTATTCATCTCCTCTCGTGCAATTGATGGTATACTAAGTTTCTTCCTTCTATTTGAGGTAGCATAGATGGCTTGAGTTACTGAAGGATTATGACATCACCATTCTTTATCATCCAGGCAACGCAAATATCATCACGGATGCCTTGAGCAGGAAGGCAAAGAGTATGGGTAGCTTGGCATTTATTTAAGCGGAGGAGAGGCCATTAGCTTTGGACATTCAGTCCTTGGCTAACAGACTTGTGAGGTTGGATATTTTAGAGCCCAGTCGAGTTCTTGCATGTGTTGTTGCTCGGTCTTCATTATTGGGGCAGATCAAGGCCCGACAGTTTGATGACCCGCACTTGGCATTTCTTAGAGAGACGGTACTACAGGGTGGTTCCAAGGAGGTTTCTATTGGTGATGATGGTGTTCTGCGACTCCAGGGCCATCTATGTGTTCCTAATGTCGGTGGCATGAGGGATAGGATTCTAGAGGAGGCACACAGTTCTCGGTATTCTATTCATCCAGGTGCTACAAAGATGTATCGTGACCTGAGACAGAACTATTGGTGGCGGCGGATGAAGAAAGACATAGTGGGGTATGTAGCTAGGTGTCTAAATTGCCAGCAAGTCAAGTATGAGCACCAAAGGCCAGGTGGCCTACTTTAGCAGATGACTATACCTGAGTGGAAATGGGAGCGCATCACTATGGCTTCATAGTTGGATTGGCGCGGACCTTGTGGAAGTTTGATGCAGTTTGGATCATTATCGACAGATTGACCAAGTCGGCACACTTCATTCCGGTTGTAACTACATATACTTCAAAGAAATTGGCCTAGGTTTATATTAGGGAGATAGTTTGGTTGCACGGTGTGCCTGTTTACATCATATTAGATAGAGGCCCTCAGTTCACTTCACATTTATGGAGAGCCGTACAGAGTTAGGTGGGGACCCGTGTAGAGATCAGCACAACATTTCATCCACAGACCGACAGGCAGTCAGAGCGGACATTTCAGATATTTGAAGACATGCTGAAATCATGTGTGATTGACTTTGAGGGACAGTGGGATCAGTTTTTGCCTTTGGGTGAGTTTGCTTACAACAACAGTTATCATTCCAGCATCGAGATGGCCCCATTTGAGGCTTTATATGGTCGGCGATGTCGTTCTCCCATCGGGTGGTTTGAGCCCGGCGAGGCTAGGTTATATGATACTGATCTGGTGAAGGATGCCTTGGAAAAGGTAAAGTTGATTCAGGAGCGACTTCACACAGCACAGTCCGGACATAAGAGTTACGCGGATCAGAAGGCGTGTGATGTATCATTTATGATAGGCGATAAGGTTCTCTTGAAAGTCTCACCGATGAAGGGTATTATGAGATTCGGAAAGAAGGGCAAGTTGAGACCAAGAATAAGAGGCCCATTTAAGGTGTTGAAGCGAGTTGGGGAGGTTGCTTATGAGCTTGCTTTACCTCCCAGCCTATCCGGGGTTCATCCAGTTTTTCACGTGTCTATGCTCCGGAGGTACCATGCCGACCTGTCACATGTGTTAGACTTCAGCACTATTCAGCTAGATGAGAGCTTGGGCTATGAGGAGGAGCCAGTTGCTAGGCAGGATCGCCAGTTGAGTTCCAAGAGGATTTCTACGGTAAAGGTTCAGTGGAGGGGCCAACCAGTCGAGGAGGCGACCTGGGAGTCCGAGGTGGACATGCGGAGCAGATATCCACACTTATTCAGCACTTCAGGTATGAATCTAAACCAGTTCGAGGTGGAGAATGTAACGACCCGACCGATAATATTTCTTTCTAGAACCCCGTTCCCCTAAATAAGACTTTCCGTACATGCTTTTACTGATTTATGACTTGCGAGGATGGTTGGTTCGGGATTTGGAAGAGTTTGGGGTGGAATCGGAACACTTGGTTCCTTAAGATTAGCTTGAAAGGCCAAGTTTGACTTCGGTCAATATTTTGAATAAACAACCTTGGAATCGGGATTTGACAGTTCCAATATGTTCGTATGATGAGTTCGGACTTGGGCGTATGTTCGGATCGGGTTTTGGATGACCCGGGAACATTTTGGCGCCCAGTAGTGAAAATTGGTTCTTGAAGGTTTTATAAGTTCTTTAAAATTTGGTTTGGAGCGGGTTTTGGTAATATCGAGGTCCAAACAGAATTACGATATTGGAAATAGTTCCATAGTGCAATTTAAGACTTTCACGCAAAATTTGGTGTCATTCCGAGTAGTATAAGTACGTTTCGGCGCATTGGAAGTAAATTGAACAACTTGAAGTTCTTAAGTTTGATGCAATTAGTTTTAGGGTGTGATTCTTAGTTTTAATGTTGTTTCGAGCGTACTGAGAGTTTGAGAAAGTCCGTTTTCTGATTTCAAACTTGTTGGTACGTTTAGACAGGGCCCCGGGGGCCCCGAGTGTCAATTGGACGGGGCTCAGACCAAGTTGGAATTTGGAAGCCAAAGCTGAAGCTCCAGCTGTTGTCATAATCGCACTTGCACTTGGTCAGTCGCAGGTGCGAGCCCCATGAGTGCAGATGCATCCCAGCATAGGCTGCCCAGCCATCGCAGAAGCGGAAGAAGGACCGCACCTGCGAAAGCGCAGGTGCGAAGGGAGGCATCGTAGGAGCGGGCAGTGTCGTAGATGGGCGTCGTTTGTCACTGTTGCGTGGCTGCAAATGCGATCACCTGGGTGCAGAAGCAAGATGAGGAAGCCTGGATTTGGTCCACACCTACGTGAGTAGTCCACAAAAGCATAATCACATGTGCGCCAATTTAACCGCAGGTGCGAAAGTCGTTGAAGGGCAGTTATGTTTTAAATCAGGGTTTGAGCACTTTTGCTCACTTCTTACTCTTCTTGGGGGCAATTTTTGGTGCTGGTTAGAGAGGGGATTTCCATTAACTAGTTGAGGTAAGTAATTCCTAACAAATGTGAGTTAAATACATGCTTTATGGGTAGGTTATAACATGTAAATTAGTGAAACTTACGGGTTTAGGTGAAAACCTAGATTTTTGATAAAAATGAGATTTAACCACGAAATTCGTTATGAAATTTAGTAAAAATTATATATTTATGTTCCTAAGGTTATGGGTAACAACTTTCTTTAAATATTTCTGGAATCCGGGCACGTGGGTCTGGGGGTGAATTTTAGGAATCTTGCAATTTAGGTTGGGTAATCACTTAAATGGTGGAATTATGAACTTTTGAGCATAGATTGATTAGTTTATATAATATTTGAGTGGCTTCGAGTCGTTTGGTGTCAAATTCGGAGGTTTAAGCGCGTTCTTGAATTGGGAAGTAGGCCTTGAGATGAGGTAAGTCTCCTTTCTAACCTTGTAAGAGGGAAATTACCCCATAAGTGAACTAAATTAATATGTGTTGTTGTTTGTGGGGGGCAGGTACGCACAAAGTGACAAGAGTCCGTATGTAGCTACTATTCCTGTTATGTCTGGGTAGTCTTAGGCTTACACCATGCCTTGTTGATATTGTTATTGCTTTATGTATATTGTTTGCCTTGAGAAGGGCGGAATGGAGTGTTCTTATTAAATGTTTCAAAAGGAATTGGAATTGAGGAAAAAAATAATGGGATCTTAAAAGTTTTCATTTGAATGTCGTATTTTGAAAAGAATGGGAGAGTACTATAAAGAATTTTGAGATCTTTGTGTAACCACGTCACATGTATGATTCGCGAGGGGGTAATCCCTTAAATTTATGTTTGACCGCGTCGCATGTATGATTCGCGAGCGGGGAAAATATATGCATCTATAGTTCGCGCCGTTCGACCCTCGGTAGTGCACAGTTTAAATATTTTGTTGGATCGGGCCGTACGACCTCGGCATAATTGTGCATGCTAATTATTTGGAAATTCTCCATGATTTATTCTTTTTAAATGCCTTGAAATGTAAGTTGCTAAATAGTATTACTGAAATTTATGTTATAATTATGAAAGAAGGACTTATCTCTTCCTGTTGTTGAACTGACAATATCATTCATGATATCCATGCTTAGCATAGTACTTTAATTATATAATTATTGGCCTAGTTAGTGTCAAGTCGACCCCTCGTCACTACTTCTTCGAGGTTAGGCAGGATACTTACTGGGTACATATTTTTTATGTACTCATACTACACTTATGTACTTAATTGTACAGGATCTGAGGCTGGTGCATCTAGTTACCAGCCCGACGCATATACTTGATCTTGGACCGAGACTTCACAGTGAGATGTCCCTTCTAAGTCGTTCAGTAGCATGCTAGAGTTTCTCTTTTGTTTTTATCTGTCTATTCTGTTTCATACAGTAGGGTAGTTATCTTTTGTATATTCTACTAGTTGCCCATACACTTGTGACACAAGATCTTGGCACGTATGAGTAGACTTTCATTTTTGGGTTGTAATTCAACAGTTATAACTGCTTTTACATGTTTCCGTTTGTTTGCCTTAAAAATCCTTATTTACCAAATGTTTTAAAATAAGTTAAGCTAAATGGGAAATCACTAAGTTGTTCACTATTGGCTTGTCCAGCAACGGTGCTGAACGCCATCACGGCCTGACATGGAGTTGGGTCGTGAGACCTTCTTGCTGTGAGTAACCTTGGGCTACTACTCTGGCTTTGTTTCTCCCAACCTTTCCATCTTCATTTAGCCTATTTCTGAAAACCTATTTGGTTCCAACTACAGTAGCATTTGTAGGCTTAGGTAGCAGTTCCCAGACTTAATTTTTATCAAATTGATCGAGTTTCTCATGCATTGCTTGTACCCAGCTAGAGTCTTTTAATGCTTCCTTAACCTTCTTTGGTTTGATCTGAGAGATGAGTGCTACATTTGTCTTTTTCTATTGAGCTTCCCTAATTTTCATTCCTTCACTTGGATATCCTATGATAAACATATGAGGATATTCCGGTTCACTTCTCCACCCATTTGGACGTGTTGCAATCGTATGAGTAGTTGACTCCTTCTGTGATTCTGGTTGATTATTGACAGGTTCATTAGTTGACTCTATGACACTGTCTGTATTATCAGTCGACTTTTGTGATTTGCTTGTTTATGATGTTTCTTGGCTGATATCTTCATCACTTACAATAATTCCTTTCTCGGCCGTAGTATTATTTTCATCAAATATGACATGTACTGATTCTTCTACATATAAAGTACATTTATTATAAACTCTAAAAGATCTACTATTTATGGAATAACCCAGAAAAATACCTTCATCACTTCTTGGATCAAATTTTCTAAGATTGTTCTTACCGTTGTTGTGGATGAAACACTTGCTGCCAAAAGGATGAAAATAGTCTATGTTAGGCCGTTTACCTTTCCAAAATTCATATGGAATTTTCTTCAAGATAGGTCATATAAGACATCTATTGAGAGTGTGGCAGGCTGTGCTTAATGCTTCTGCCCAAAAATGATTTGGCAGGGAATGTTCCAATATCATTGTTATGGCCATATCTTGTAGAGTTCGATTTTTCCGCTCAACTACTCCATTTTGTTGAGGTGATCTTGGAGCTGAAAAGTTGTAAGTATATCCTTAATCGTTGCAGAAATCTTCAAATGCCATGCTTTCGAATTCTCCTCCATGATCACTTTGGATGGTTGTAATATCGTACCTTTTTCTCTTTCAACTCATTTACAGAAAATCTCAAAGTATTTCAAAGCTTAATCTTTATGAGATAAATGTAAAACGTGAGTAGTCATCAACAATAACAAAAGCATATTGTTTTCCTCCAATGCTAGCAGTTCTGGTAAGTCCAAATAAATCCATGTGAAGCAATTGTAAGGGCTTGGTGGTAGACACAATGTCTTTGCTTTTGAAGGAGTTTCTAGTTTGTTTACCAATCTGACATGCATCACATACATGATTTCTAGAAAACATTGAGTTTAGGAAGACCAATAGCTAAATCATGCTTGGAGAGTTTTTCAATTAGATGCATTCTTGCATGAACAAGTTCTTATGCCACAACCATGGATCATCAAATATAGATGCTAAGCAGATGTGACTATCTAGATTTTTAGTGCCATCAAGAATGTAAATATGTTCATACCTTTTTCCTAGGAGTATTATTTTACCTGACTCATCTTCAATAGCGCATCTTGTTTTCCTGAATTTAACTTTGACCCCGAATCACATAGCTGACTTAAACTCAGGAGATTACAGTTGAGTCCATATACAAGATATACTTCAGTAATATCACATTTGTTATTGAATAGAACTGTGTCGGTGCCAACTATCTTTCCTCTTGAAATATCACCAAATTTGACACTTCCTTCATTTATCTTAGTAACTTCTTTGAACGGGTTTTTGTCACATGTCATGTGACTGGAACACACACTGTCTAAGTACCGTTTTCCTTTGTGGCTCTTTCTGTGGTGTTCCTGCAAAATAGAATTATCACTTTCTTTTAGGTAACCAAGCTTGCTTGGGTCCTTGTTGGTTAGTTCTACTAAGATCAGGATTGTTTTTGGGTTTCAAAATCCATCCTGTAACATTAGAGTTACGAAATCGACAAAAAGAATATTTATGTCCAATTTTGTTACAGTAATGACACATAGAGGTTGATCCAGTTTTTGATCTACCACTTGTGTTAGTATCTGTTGACTCCGTTCTAACCAGTCCTTTTCCAGTTGACTTGTAAGTTGCCTGGTTAGACTTGACAGAACTGTGACTGGTGTACTTGCGCATGCCATTAAATTGCATTTGCAATTCCTGAACTTTATCTTGAAGTACATCTCTTTCAATTTCACAGACTTCAAGATTAAGTTCCTAGTCTTTCTTTTCCCTATTGAGTCTCCTTAGTTCATTCATCATTTTTTGAGACTCTTTTAGGGTAAGGCCAAGAATATCCTGCAATTTATTACATCTATCGCAGTTATAAGATCTTACCTTGCTTGTTTCACCTCGTGCCATGAAATAATTTTCAGTATCTTCTTTGCATTCATAGTCTGATGTATCTTCATAGGTCTAGCAACCCAAGTATATATTCATGTCATTTTCCAAGATGGTCATGAAGCACAATTTTGCTATTTTTCGTGTTCTGAACTGTCTTCATCACTCCAGCTTCCGAAAGATTTGCTTTTATTGAATCCTCTAGAGACATTTCTTTTAATATATGGGCATTCAGCTTGAACATGCTCATATCTTCCACACTTATAACATTTTCCATCATTCTTGTCTTGTTCATTGTATTGCCTGGTTCGCCTGGGTAGCATCCTTCCTCTTCTTGTGTTTCTATATCTTCTCATTAAACCATCCATGTTTTTTGATACCATGACAATCTCTTCTTCAAGAGCTTCTAGGTCGTCATCAATATCATTTTCAGGTCTGTCAGTTGTAGCTTTGTTCTCACAATCTGTTAAGCAAAAAGTGTAAGACTAGCTCTAATACCAATTGAAAGTACAAAGGGGGGGGGGTGAATTGACGATTTTTATTTTTAGTATTCTAAGTAGTTGACTAGTTTACAAATTAGTCGACTAGAGATAAGAACAGAATAATAATAATGCAGAAATGAAGTGAAGAAATAAAGACACCAAGATTTTTATACTGGTTCGAATTCAATGTGAATCCTACATCCAGACCCCTTGGGTTGCAAGAGTGATCTCTTTCAGTATTTGAAGTATCTCGAGTACAAGTTGGTTGATGTAGCTTTACACCAACAACTAGTTTCTATGTCACTTTTCCCTTCTTGATACAATCCATCACCGGTGTTTATCTCTTTTTCTTCTCTCACTAATTACACAGCAGATCTACAAAGAAGTGCAATGCTTGTTTGGAGTAGAACAAAAAGAGTGATAGTGGTTCATTCAAAGTATATTTGCTTCAAGCCTGGAACAAATGTATATATACTTTGTGAGGCGTTCTTGACTCTTGATTGGCACAAATCTTGAGAGATTACAAACCCAAGGGAATTGATCCTTCAAATTGATTCTTTCCAATTATATTTCCGTTGATCATCCTTGACTTGTGTCCTTGACATGTTTTTCTTCCACCAGGCAGATCTTCCATTACTTGAGTGATTGATGATGGATCCCTGATTTCGGGCTTTAACTATCTCCCGTGTAGAACTTTGCACTCTTATTTTCCTTTGATTTTGGGACCTTCCTATACTAGCTTCCATCAATTATTTATCAAATCATTGATTGATTCTTCTTCCGGATTTGCGCTGCTTCTTCATTTTTCATAGCTAGTCATTGATACTTTTCCTTTCCTTTGTTTCCATTGATGGATTGTTTCCCCTAGTCCGTGCTTGAATGATAGGGAGTCGTGATTTCTTTGTTTTATCCCTTGTGATCCTGCACCAAATGTGATATATTATTTTTCATCATTGAAACTCCTATTTAACAAAGTATATCTGTATTTACGCATTAGGTTACTTTAAAACGTGTGTCATTTATTTGCATATCGTTCAATTGCATTTTGATACCCTCAGTCAAAATTTCATCCCGTTTGGACATAAGAAATTTTTCACTTTTTTTTCGAAAATTTTTCCTTTTTTTTCGAAATCAGCATTTGGTCATAAATTTTTCAATTTTCACTTAAAGATGCATTTTGGAATTTTTCAAAAATTTGAAAAACTACAAAAGGCTGATTTTCAAAATTTTCACTCATATCACTCACAAAACTTCAAAAACCACCCAAAATTATATTCATGTCCAAACACAACTCTAATTTTCAAATACCATTTTCACTTGAATTATTTTTTTATTTTATAAAATATAACTCAAAGTAACAATATAGAACAATGAAAAACAAGCTAAGAGATATAGAGAGAAAGTAAGGAAGAGAGATTCTTATTTCTTCTTCAATTGTGTGTATTTTCGTAGGAAAATTACAAGGCCTTTATATAGGCATGAAAAGTGAAGAAAAATATGCTATTGAATATGTCATTAAGCATTTGATATGAAGATCACGGAGGAAGATAATGGAGGAAGAGTAGACATCCACCATAATCATGGAGGAAGAGTAGACATCCACCATAATTTGATTTTTTTTATAACACTCCCCCGTGGATGTCCATAGATAATGTGCCTCGTTAAAACCTTATTAGGAAAAATCCTCTACAAAAACTCTAGTGAAGGAAAAAGAGTACACATGTTTATAAATACGCCTTTTGGTTGCCCCGTTAAAAAATTCAAGAAAAACCTAGTGGGACAAAACCTTGTAAGGGAAAAAGAGTATAACGCGTATTAACTCCCCCTGTTAAGAGCATCAATTCACATCCTTAAGCCTTCGCATCCCACTCTTGTACACTAGTTTCTTGAAGGTTGACGTCGGTAGAGATTTGGTGAACAAATTAGCCATATTATCACTTGAACGAATCTGTTGCACATTGATATCACCATTCTTTTGAAGATCATGTGTGAAAAATAACTTTGGTAAATTGTGCTTTGTCCTATGTCCTTTTATAAATCCTCCCTTCAATTGGGCTATGCATGCTGCATTGTCTTCATACAAAATTATGGGTAGTTTGTCACACTTCAAACCACATTTGTCTCTAATAAGATGTATTATAGACCTCAACCATACACATTCTCGACTTGCTTCATGAATAGCAATTATCTCAGCATGATTAGATGAAGTAGACACGATTGATTTCTTAGTCGATCGCCAAGATATGACAGTGCCTCCACATGTAAACACATAGCCTATTTGAGATCGAACCTTGTGTGGGTTAGATAAATACCCAGCATCGGCATAACCAACAAGATCGGGACTACAATAATTGCCATAAAATAATCTCATATTGGTAGTTCCGTTTAGATACCACAATATGTGTTTGATTCCATTCTAATGTCTCCTTGTAGGAGCAGAGCTATATCTTTCTAAGACATTAATTGAAAAAGTTATGTCAGGCCTTGTAGTGTTAGCAAGATATATTATTGCACTAGGATATGGTACTTCAGGACCAAGAATCTCTTCATTCTTTTCTTGAGGTCAGAACGGGTCCTTATTCACATCAAGTGATCGGACAATCATCGGAGTACTTAATGGATGTGCTCCTTCCATGTAAAACCGTTTCAATACCTTTTCTATATAGGCAGATTGATGAACAAAAGTCCTGTTTGCCAAATTTTCAATTTGCAAACCAAGACATAATTTTGTCTTTTTGAGATCTTTCATCTTGAATTCCTTCTTTTAATAATCAATTTCCTTTTGGAGTTCTGTAGGAGTTCCAATAAGGTTTATGTCATCAACTTATACAGCAAGTACAACAAACTCCGATGTTGTTTTCTTTATAAAAACACATGGACAAATGGCATCATTTATATAACCTTCCTTTAATAAATACTCATTAAGGCAGTTATACCACATTCGTTTTTATTGTTTTAGACCATACAAAGATCTTTGCAATTTGATTGAAAATATTTTCCGGGACTTTTAATTATGTGCGTCAGGCATTTTAAATCCCTCGATAATTTTCATGTATATCTCATTATCAAGTGAGCCATAAAGGTAGGATGTAACCACATCCATTAAATGCATGTCAAGATTTTCATGAACCACAAAACTAATGAGATAACGGAACGTTATAGTATCCATAACAGGAGAATAAATACCAGGCATTTGTGAAAATCCTTGTGCAACAAAACGTGCCTTATACCTTTGTACCTCATTTTTCTCATTCCTTTTACGTACAAAGACCCATTTATACCCAACAGGCTTAACACCATTAGGTATTTGGACTACAGACTCAAAAACTTCACGTTTTGCAGGTGAAGTTAATTCTGCCTGGATAGTGTCTTTCCATTTTGGCCAATTATTTTTCTATCTATATTCATCGACAGATTTGGTTTAAGATCCTCATCTTGTTGCATTATTTCAACAACGACATTATAAGCAAAAATGTTATTGATAACAATATTATTTCGGTTCCATCTTTTTTTCGTTGAGACATAACTTATTGAGATCTCTCCATTCTCATCATTTTCAGGTACCTGAACCTCCATTGAGGTCTTATCATTTGTTATGTATCTGTGCTCTTCTTGAGCCACTACCTTTGGATTATGATCATTTGTTCCTTTACTTTTTCGAGGATTTTTATCCTTAGAACCGATTGGTCTATCACGTTTCAAGCATGGTTTAAACTCATTTGCTTTAATTGATTGTCCTACTGGGATATCAACTCGAATTGGAACATTAGCAGCTGGAATATGTGACTTAGTCACCCTTGGTAGGTCAGTGAATGCATCTGGCAGTTGATTTACAATATTTTGCAAATGAATTATCTTTTGAACCTCTTGTTCACATTGATTTATTCGAGGATCTAAATGAGATAGTGATAATACATTCCAATCTATCTCTTTTTTCAGTTGCTTATTTTCTCCTCCCTAATGTTGGGTATACTGATTCATCAAAATGATAATCAGAAAATCTTGTCGTAAATAAATCTCCAGTCATAGGCTCCAGATATTTTATAATAGAAGGAGATCCATACCCAACATATATCTCCAACCTTCTTTGGGGACTCATCTTTGTGCGTTGTGGTGGATCAATTAGAGCATATACCGCACAACCAAAGATTCTAAGATGGAAAATATTTGGCTCCTGACCAAAAGCCAATTGCAATGGGGAGACTTTATGATAACTTGTGGGCCTTATCCGCACAAGTACTGCTGCATGCAAAATAGCATGACCCTATACTGAAATGGAGAGTTTTGTTCTCATAAGCATTGTTCTAGCAATTGATTAGAGGCGTTTGATCAATGATTCTGCTAGATCATTTTTTGTATGAATATGAGCAATCGGATGCTCAATTGTTATCCCAGTTGATATACAATAATCAGTAAAGGCCTGAGATGTAAACTCACCAGCATTATCAAGACGAATTGTCTTAGTTGTATAAACTGAAAATTGTACTCTTTGTTTTATTATTTGAGCCAACAATCTCGCAAATTCCATATTGCGAGTTGATAATAAGCACACATGTGACCATCTTGTAGATACATCTATCAAAACCATATAATATCATAATAGTCCACATGAAGGGTGAATGGGCCCACATATATCACCCTGTATACATTCCAGAAATGTAGGGGATTCCATCCTAACTTTAATAGTTGATGGTCTAATAATTAATTTGCCTTGAGAACATGCAGCACAAGAGAATTCCTTAAATTGAAGAATCTTTTGATTCTTTGTTGAATGTCCATATGAATTCTCAATTATTTTACACATCATAGTAGAACCAGGATGACCCAACCGGTCATGCCAAATAATAAAATTATCTTGATTAGTAAACTTCTCATTTACTAGGGCATGTGTTCCAATCCTGCTAATACTTGTGTAATATAAGCCGGAGGAAAGAGCGGGTAACATTTCAAGCACATATTTCTTACCCGACTTTATTGTAGTAATATAAAGATATTCAATCTTTTCATTATTTGTAGTCTCAATGTGATATCCATTTTGGTGAATATCTTTTAAACTTAGTAAGTTTCTTTGAGACTTACTACAATATAATGCTTCATTAATAGCCAAATTTGTTCCTACGGGTAGTAATAAATTTGTTCTTCATGTGCCTTCAATTAATTTTGTACTGCCAGATATTGTATTAACATTGGCTTTTTTTATCACCAAATAAGAAAAATATCTCGTATCTCTTAAAATAGTATGTGTTGTAGCACTATCCAAAAGATATATATCATTTTATTGATCTTGGATCTAACTGAAGACTGGAGAATTTTCATATTCTTCATAAATAAACAAAAAGTAAATCATAAGAAATACGAAAGACTATAAATAAAAGAAACATTAGAAATTACACGAGGAATGTAGAAACTAGCATATATGATGTTTTAGGAAAGTACACTAAGAAGAACAAATTACATAAAGACATAATATGAAAATAATAACTTTTCTTAAAGCTTTATTCCCCAGTAAGATAATCACTTCTTCATTCAATAACCTCAGAGAAGTCTCCAACTTCTAAATGAGTAATATTTGCAACGCCTCCAAAATCATCATCTTTATATGCAAGATTTGCCTCAGCATCATCATATTTGTTTAAGGAACCTGCTTTATCATCATTATTTTAAAAAGTCAAGTGTGTCTCCACATTGTTATCTTTTCTTTTATTGGATGCTTGATAAAGTTTGACAAAATAGTCAGGTGTACGAATAACACGTGCCCAATGACCTTTCATACCACACCTGTGGCAAATATTAACTCTGCCTTTTAAAGGATTATTTTGAGGATCCTTATTGTTCTCTTGTTTATTTCTACCATGATGACCATAATTATTTCATCCATTTCCATGTCCATGTCCAAGTCCATGACTATGGCCACGGCCGCGACCACGATAATGATTTTGTCTTCTTTCAAACTTTTGAGTAGCTGCTACCATATTCGCTTCGGAAAATGGTGCAGATTCAGTGGGACGTGCTTCATGATTTTTTATTAAAAGGGTATTATGTTGCTCAGCCACCATGAGGCATGAGATTAATTCATAATATTTCTTTAAACCCTTTTCACGGTATTGTTGCTGCAATACCATATCTGAGGCATGAAAAGTAGAAAGAGTCTTTTTCGGTAAATCCTTATCATTCACAATTTCCCCACATAATTTAAGTTGAGAAGTTATCGTGAATACATCAGAATTATATTTACTTACAGTTTTAAAATCTTGTAACCGTAAATGAATTCATTCATATCGAGCTCTTGGCAATATCATTGCCTTAAGATGGTCATATCGTTTCTTCAAACTGCTCCATAATTCAAATGGATCTTTTAGGGTTAAGTATTCAGTCTTTAACCCGTCATCGAGCTGATGACGAAGAAAAATCATAGCATTTGCTTTATCTTGGCCTGATGTTTCATTTTCTTGTATAATAGTATTTTCAAGAGCTTTTGCAGCAAGGTGGATTTCAGCATCAAGGACCCATGATAAATAATTTTTTCCGGAGATGTCAAGTGCTACAAATTTAAGTTTTGATAAATTCGACATAATGAAAACAGAAAGCAGAGTGGTGGTAGCTAGTGTGTGCCGGATCGGACTTGAGTAGAAGCTAATTCGTGCTGATAACGTTTTATGAAATATAACTCAAAGTAACAATATAGAATAAGGAAAAACAAGCTAAGAGATATAGAGAGAAAGAGAGGAAGAGAGATTTTTATATCTTCTTCAATTGCGTGTATTTTCCTATCTATTACAAGGCCTTTATATAGGCATGAACAGTGAAGAAAAATATGTCATTGAATATGTCATTAAGCATTTGAGATGAAGATCATAGAAGAAGATAATGGAGGAAGAGTAGACATCCACCATAATCATGGAGGAAGAGTAGACATCCACAATAATTTAATTTTTCTCATAACATTTCACTTTTTTTTGGTATTTTACAATTCTTATGTCCAAACACCCACTTTGTGTTTATCGAGAAAAATTAGATACAATGTATGATTTTTTGAATTAAACTAAATTGTGACAGCTACTTTAACAAAATTGAAAACTACTTGCAACATGAATTCAGACAAACAAGGGCAATCCGTTGCATGGACCTCAAAACACTAAGGGGTCGTTTGGTAGGGTGTATAAGAATAGTGCGGAATAAGGTGTATTAGTAATGCATAGGTTAGTAATGCAAGCATTAGTTATGCAAATATTATTTCTTATCTACTGTTTGGTGTGGTCTATTAAAATTATAATGTATTGCATAATTTTTAAGAAAAATATCAGTTTACAAAAATGCCCTCCATATTCTCAAGCTTTAAGGAACTTTAAGGATAATTTTGTCTTTAACCATATTTATGCATGCATTAATAACCTTGGTATTACTAATGTCATGGTTTTCTATGCATTACTTATACATAGAATAATTAGTTATACAAATGTTGAAAAAATGTACCAAACAAGGTATTAGTAATGCATAGAGCTAATACTTGCATTATTTTTTTTAACACCTCCTACCAAACGACCCCTAAGGAACATCATCGCACATCATTGCGCTGACAGATATATGCTCGTACTAGATATGCACAAATTTCCGCAGAGAGAAAGCAATTATTTTTATCGCAACTGCAAGCTAAAAGAGCTGAATTTAAAAAGTGGCTACACTTGCATCATTCAAATAATGCACTATCTTCTTCAGAAGCTAATAATCATTATGGAAAACGAAGTGTACTTGCAATTTCTGTCCTTCATTGGCTTCTGAGGAAGGTAAGAAAAGTAAATATTTTCTTCCTTCTCATAGAAATTCCTCTATTAAAAAAATACATATAAATGCGCATAATGTCGTTGTCGTATGTGTATATATGTATATTTGAAAAGGTCATGCTTCTGCAGCTACAAATACAGCTGATTGCTTATCTTTGAAGTAAGTGAGTCCTGAAAAACTTCAAAATTCTAATTAAACTAATTAGTTATACATGTGAAGCAAGCAATTGTCCCACGGGAACTACTGTTAAGCACCGTGAATTCCAAGACTTAAAACATTAGCAATTGATAAACCCCTGGTGAGTTGAATATTCCTTGGTCTGTATGGTTCAGAAAGTTAAATTTTGGAGCTAAAAGAGTAAGAGAGTTAACTGAAAATTGTTCCCCAAAAAAACCGGTACCATTTCCAGAAATTGAAGATGATACAGCTTTTCAATATTTTTTGATATGTGGAGAAACATAACATATTATGCAGAAAAGTGTAACTCATTAGTGATCGGAACGAAAACAGAGATAGAATTAGCGTTGTACCAAAGAATTTCAAGTATTCGTGAAGAGCTATCAGGTTAGCTAAGTTTTTTGGAAAAAACATGTTTACTGTTCATAGGCAGGGATGGTTTTCTGGTAGTGATTTTACATGGGACCTAAAGTAAAATGATCAAGTAGGTCTTCTGGTGATGGTTTTACTTCTTTACTGTGCATTTCGTCTAACTTCAATTTGCTTCATTGTCCTCTCTTTGAATCATCTATTGATAAGTAATCCTATAGTGAATTACTCCAACCTTTCGATTTTCTTCATTATCCTTTGCTTGAATCATCTACTGGTAATGAGTTGATGCAGGATACAAAGGCATTTTGTACCGGTGGTGATCAGTTGTAGGAAGTGAGAGCAAAATTTCAATAATAACACTGCTACAATAATATTATTTGTAAGTAAATACACGAATTGGCTTGAGTCGTGCTGGGCACTGTACTAAGAAACTATTTCAGTAGTGTGAAATGTCTCTCCAAGATTAAACAAGCCTACCTCTATTAGGGAGGATACAGGAATCGGCAAAATATTAAATTACAAACCCAGCTATTTAAACGAGAGAACAAACAAAGTAGACTACAAATGTTTTAAGGAGGAAAGAAAAGGAAACTGAAGAGGACGAAAGAGGCAAAGTAAAATATACTGATCTTTATGGCTATTTTGAAGGCCTATTTATAGGCTAAGAAGCTTAGAGCATGACAAGTGTATGACACTTGTTTTGAACTTTCCATGCAAGTTGCCACATGGATGGACATTTGTCCACTTTTTGGAAATATTACAACATTTCCCCCACATATTTTCAAAAAATTCATACAAAGAGGAGATTTTGCTGTTCAACGAGGTTATTGTAAGTCAGAGATTTTATCAATCACATTTCGATCCTCATAATTTTGATGTTCAATACGGTTTTGCGCCACTAGGCCATGCGCGTGCCTGGTTATTCATGAGAGCTCTAGAGACTAGGCCAAAATCTCATAGGAGCGGCCCCACTCCACTTTCATATAGGTGAATTCATCAAGTGTATACTGCTTTTAAATACACCATCCGAAAGGAATATGAATTTCATTAAGAGTTATAATTCATTCTCTCAATTAGTAGCAGTCAAGCACTCTCTTTTAGTGTTTCAGTGTCAATATTGACTTGTTATTACCCATATGAACTTACTTCATGGGATCTCCAATCACATAGGTTGGGTTACCATTTCTATTGATAACATGACGGCCTTAACCCCATCTCTTTTGAAGTTTGAAGAATTAATTTTCTTCCCACAGGTTTAGTCAGAGGATCGGTCAAATTAACTTCTGACTTCACATAATCAATGAAAATTATTCCATCTCTCAGCAGCTGCTTTATGACATCATGCCTCAATTTCATGTGTCTACTTTTACAATTATAAGATTTATTTTTTGCTATAGCTATTGCCGCTTAGCAATCACAATGTATAGACACAGGAGGCAATACATCCTTTATTAAAGGGATATTAGTTAAGAAGTTTCTTAGCCACTTAGCCTCAGAACCAGCTAACTCCAGAGCTACAAACTCTGATTCCGTAGTCGATCTAGCAATGATCGTCTGTTTAGCTGATTTTCACGATATTGTACCACCACCAAGGGTGAATACATAACCACTAGTGGATTTTGTCTCATCTGAATCAGAGATCCAGTTTGCATCACTGTACCCTTCTAAAGTAGAAGGAAATCTACTATATAGGATACCATAATTCATGGTTCCTCTAAAATATTCCATTAGTCTAGCTAATGCAGACCAATGCTCTCTGTTGGGAATATGAGTATATCTACTCAGTCCACACACAACATAGGCTATATCAGGCCTTGTAAAATTCATTAAATGCATCAGACTCGCAATAATCTGAGCATATTTAGACTGAGCAACTGGATCACAATTATTCTTTTTCAATTGAAAATTAGCATCAAAAGGAGTGCTCACAAGTGTGACATTAAAATATTCAAACTTATTAATAAGTCTATCAACATAATATTCTTGTGACAACATTATTCCATCTTTACTCCTTATAACTTTAACTCCTAATATTGTATTTACTTCACCCAGATCTTTCATATCAAAATTAGCAGACAAGAAATTTAGTACTTTTCACAATATTTAAACTTGTACTAAATATAAGCATGTCATCAACATACAAGCATATTATCACATAATCATTGTCTACCACTTTAGTATATACACATTTATCCACCTCCACTGAAGAAAAATCGTCTCTCAATAAGACTTGTTCAAATTTTTCATACCACTGCTTAGGAGCTTGTTTAAGGCCATAAAGAGATTTAATTAATTTATAAACTTTATTTTCTTGTCCAGGAATGACACAACCTTCAGGTTGAACCATATAAATTTCTTCTTCTAAATCACCATTTAAATAAGTTGTTTTGACATTCATTTGATGGATAAAAAGCTTATGGATAGAAGCTAAGGCAATTAAAACTCGAATAGAAGAAATTCTAGTCACTGGTGCAAACGTATCAAAATAATCTATATTTTATTTTTGAGAAAATCCTTTTGCTACTAACCGAACTTTATATTTATCTAAAGATCCATCAAGATTAAATTTCTTTTTGAAAATACATTTACAACCAATAGCCTTTGCACCATGAGGTAAATCTGTTAAAATTCAAGTTTTATTGTTTAAAATAGAATCGATTTCAACTTTTATTGCCTATTTCCAATAATTAGTTTCTGAAGAAGTTATAACTTCAAAATAATTTGATGGTTCACTATCGACAAGAAAGGTCTGAAAATCATTTCCATAAGAAAAATATCCTTTCCTAGGCCTTTTACTCCTTCTCAGTTCTGTCACGACCCGAAATTCTCACATTCGGAATCGTGATGGCGCCTAACATTTCACCTCCTAGGCAAGCCAACATTAGAATATAACTAGTCATTTTAACAAAATTTTAAAATAATTAATAACAAGGAAACAAATGCGGAAATAAAGTCTGAAATAAAGTGAATAATTCATAATAATCGCGATATCTAAATACCATCCCATAACTGGAGTCACAAGTGCACGAGCTTCTAGAATAATACAAATAAAGGTGTGAATAAAGTTCAAGTTGTTTGAAATATAATACACAGTTGTGATAAGATAGAAGGGGACTTCAGAACTGCGAACGTTGCGCAGTTATACCTCAAGTCTCCACTGGTAACTGTATCCGAGCAAATCTGCAGTACGTCGTTGGGACCAACTCCGAAATCTGCACAAGAAGTGTAGAGTGTAGTATCAGTACAACTGACCCCATATACTGGTAAGTGCAGAGTCTAACCTCGATGAAATAGTGACGAGGCTAAGGCAGGTCACTTACATTAACATGTACGCAATAATAATAACAACAACAATAATAGTAGTAAGACCGGTAAATAATATCAATAATTAAAGTCAATTCAACAGTCTTAATCCCTCAACTTGTTTTCATTGCGGTGTGCAACCCGCTCCAACAATATAAAGTTAAAATAAATCTGTCATGGCGTGCAACCCGATCCCCCAATATAAACTTTAAATAAATTTGTTCCGGCGTGCAACCCGATCCCCTAATATATTTATTTTCATTTCCGCTGCAGCGTGCAACCCGATCCCCCCATATATTTAAATAACTCTTAAATGTAATAACATACTCCAACTCTTAAATGTAATAAAAATACTCCAATAAATACCACGTTCAATGAAAAACTATTAAGCATCAAGGCATACAATAATTATAATTCATTTATGAAATAAACAATGATAATTAGCAATTAATTGTGGAAATTAGGGTGAAAATAGGCAGTATAATATTTAATATGCTAAATGTCAAGTAGCAATTAAGATACATAAATCAAATAAGCACGTGACAATTATTACAGGAATTCAAGAATTAATATTTGACAAGAAATAGGTAAAAAATAATTATTATAACAATTAATTTGTGTCTTAAAATAATTTAAGATGTTTAAATAATTAAGCAAACAATTAAATTGACAAAGTATATGCACTCGTCACCTTGCCTATACATCGTTACACATGAAATTCACATAGAAAATAATTTAAGGGTTCTATTCCCTCAAGTCAAGATTAACCACAATATTTACCTCGCTTTGCAACCAAATTCAAGAATCCAATAAACCTTTGTCTCGCGAATTCTTGTCCAAAATCCTCAAATCTAATCATAAAAAAGTCAATATACTCAATATAAATCGTAAGAATTAATTCTATATGAATTTACTAATTATTTGGATTAAAATTCGAAATTTATTTCAAAAATCAATTGTGGGACCCACGTCTCGAATTCCAAAAAACTCAGGAAATCCGAACACCCGTTCCGATACGAGTTCAACCATATAAAAATTATCAAATTCCGACATCGGATTGGCTTTCAAATCTTCGTTTTACATTTTTGGAAGATTTTATAAAAATCGAATTTTTCTTCCATAAATTCACGGATTCATGATGTAAATGAGTATGAAATCATGAAATATAATCAACATAGGATAAGGAACACTTACCCCAATTTTTTCCCATAAAAATCGCCCAAAAATCGCCTTACCCGAGCTCAAAAACGTGAATAATGAAAAATGGGGAGAAATCCCATTTCCAGAACTTAAGTTCTGTTGTCCAGATCTTTACTTATCGCGATTGCGTAGAACAATTTCTACCCAGGTCCATTTTACTCTTCGCGATCGCGAAGCACAATTTGCACAGGCTGCCAATTTGCACTATGCGAACGCGACATCCCATATGCGAACGCGAAGCATAACCACGTAGACCTTCGCGATCGCGGACCGCTTCATGCGAACGTGAAGAACAAATTTGAGTGCCCCAACTTGTGCCTTATTTCCTCTTCGCGGACGCGATCAACTCTACGCGTTCGCGATGCACTGGGAGCTAACCTTCCGCGATCGCGTGCCTATCTTCGCGAACGCGAAGGGTAAAAATCACGGCTCATAATTTTCTCTTCGCGACCGCGGGAATGGCTTCGCGATCGCGAAGCACCATGCACCAGATGACAGCTGTAGCTTAAAAATAAGATTTTTTCCAAAGTTTAAAAGGTCTGTAGGCTATCCGAAACTCACCCGAGCCCTCGGGGCTCTAAATCGTACATGCACACAGGTCCAAAAATATCATACGAACTTACTCGCACGATCGAAACACCAAAATAATGCCTAGAACTACGAATCAGACACCAAATAAAATAAATTTTTTAAGAAAACTTTAGAATTTCTATTTTAACAACCGGACGCCCGAATCACGTCAAACCAGCTCCGTTTCTCACCAAATTTGGCAGACAAGTCATAAATATAGTTATGGAACTACACCGAGTTCCGGAACTAAAATACGGATCCGGTATCAATAAAGTCAAACATTAGTCAAATCTCTTAAGTCATTACACCTTTAAACTTAAAAATTTTGACAACATGTGATAACTCGAGTTAGGCACCTCCGAATTCGATTACGGGCATACGCCCAGGTCCCAAATCACGATACGGACCTATCGAAACTGTCAAAATACTGATCCGAGTCTGTTTGCTCAAAAAGTTGACCAAAGTCAACTCAGTTGAGTTTTAAGGCTCTATTTCTCATTTTAATCAATTTTTCATATAAAAACTTTCCGGAAAATTATACGGACTGCGTACACAAGACGAGGAATGATGAATAGTGTTGTTTGAAAATCATTCCTATAAGAAAAATATTCTTTCCTAAGCCTTTTATTCCTTCTCAGTTCCTCATTAGAGGTAATTTTATTATTTGTTTCAACAGGTGTATGAGAAATTTTATCAGACAGTGGATAAATATATTCAAAGAACTCAGCATTCTTTGTCTCAATTATAGTATTGCAATCAAGCACATCACTTTTTAAAACAAGAAATCTATATGCAGCACTATGTTCAACAAATCAAATAAGTATGCAATCAACAGTTTTAGAACCTATTCTTCTCTTTGTAGGTTCAGGCAAAAGGACTTTAGCAAGGCACCCCCACACTTTTAAATATTTCAAGTTAGGTTTATAACCCCTCCACAATTCATACGGAGTTTTGTCAGTTCTTATATGTGGTATTCTATTTTATAAGTGACATGCAGATAATATAGCTTCACCCCACAAATTATCAGAAGTATTAGAACTAACTAACATAGAGTTCATCATCTCTTTATATGTTCTATTTTTTCTTTCAGCTACTCCATTTGACTCGGGTGAATAAGACGGAGTTACTTCATGAATAATTCTATTCTTTTCACAAAAATCATTTAAATAAAAATATTCTCCACCTCTATCAGATTTAATTCTCTTGATTCTTCTACTAAGTTAATTTTCAACCTCAGTTTTATAAGAAATAAAAGCATTAAAGACATCATCTTTATTTCTAAGCAAATACAACTTAGTATATCTAGTAAAATCATCAATAAAAGTCACATAATATCTTTTACCACCTCTAGTCATAGTCTGCTTCAAGTCGCCTAAATCAGTGAGAATTAAAGATAATAATTTAGTTTCTCTATTTACGGAAAAATAGGTCTTTCTAGTACTTTAATCTTCATCACATATTTCACACTTGTCAATATTATTTGAGTCTAAATCGGATATTAATCCAAGTGACTGCATTTTCTTTTTATATGCGATATTAATGTGTCCTAATCTAGCATGCCATAAAGAGATAGACTCAATTATATAAGGAGAAGCATATACATTTCCATTGATAACATCATAAACATTAAGTACAAAGAGTCCTTGGTTATAATAGCCCTTTCCCACAAACACATTGTTTTTGGTCATTATGATCTTATCAGATTCAAAAGACACTTTTACTCTGACTCTTCCCAACAAGGATACAAAGATCAAGTTTGCCCTCATAGTAGGAACATGCAGTATATCAACAAGGGCTAAAGTTTTTTCCGAAGTGAGTTTCAGGAAAACTTTACCCTCACCCAAGACTTTTGTAGTACTTGAGTCTCCAAGGTAGACCTCTTCTCTATCATCCTCTACAGGAGTATAAGAGGAAAATGCTTCTCGATTTGCACAAATGTGCCGAGTAGCCCTAGAGTCTACCACCCATTCTTTTGCATGTGCTACAATGTTTACTTGAGTTGCAATAATATCACGTCCTTCAGCTAAGTTAGACTTAGGAGTATTAGTTTTTCCTTTGATTTCCTGCTCTGTGCCTGCACTGTGAGGCATGATGTCCTAATTTTCTACAAACAAAACAAGAGCCTTTTTTTTTCTTTTAAGGTTAGGATTTTTAGGCTTGTAACCTTGAGACTTATTCTCGTACCTTTTGTGGTTGTTGTTGTTGCTTTGCACTAAGTTTTCTTTAAGAGATATCATCCTAACTTTGGCGGATTCTTTTCTGTTGGAATCTTCAATTAGGATGTAGGTCACAATTTCCTCAATAGTAAAATTTTTCTATTTGTACTTTAAGTTATTTTTGTAGTCACTCCATGACTCAGGCAGCTTCTCAATTAGCACTCCAGCAAAAAACTTTTCTGGTAAAAATATCCTCTCGGCCTTAAAGTCTTCTAACAGTTTTTGAAATTCATTGATTTGTACGTTTATCTCTTTATCATCTCTCATTTGCCACTGATAAAATTTTTCTACTACAAATTTTTGTTTTGTAGCATTTTCAGCAGTGAGTTTTTTAATTAAGACTTCCTAGATAGCTTTTGCTTCTTTTATAACTGCAATATACGCCAAACAGTTCATTAGATATAGTTTGCAATATGGTATGACGGCATACCTTGTCGGAATGTTGCCATGATTTCACTATTTTATTATCAGTGTCTGGACTAGGTTTTGGATGCAGAGTGCATGTGCAACACCATGGACATCAAGCAGTGAGAAAATACGTTCTTGCCAACACTTAAAATTTTCATTGGCGAAAATTTTGATATTCGACACATCTAGAAATGGCCCGGCATATGATAGTGCAACTGGAACTGGGGCAGCGGAGGTAGCGCCAATATTGATAGTATCAATAGTATTTTCAGCATCAGTGTTGTTTGCCATAGTTTCTTAGATTGTAGGAAGTGAGAGCAAAATTTCAATAATAACACTGCTACAATAATATTATTTGTAAGTAAATACACAAATTGGTTTGAGTCGTGTTGGGCACTGCCTAAGAAACTATTTCAGCAGTGTGAAATGCCTCCTCAGGATTAAACAAGCCTAACTCTATTAGGGAGAATACAAGAATCAGCAAAATATTAAATTATAAACACAGCTATTTAAAAGAGGGAACAAACAAAGTAGACTATAAATAGTTTAAGGAGGAAAGAAAAGGAAACTAAAAAGGAACGAAAGAGGCAAAGTAAAATGTACTTATCTTGATGGCTATTTTGAAGGCCTATTTATAGGCTAATTGAGAAGCTTAGAGCATGACACTTGTTGTGAATTTCCCGTGCAAGTTGCCACATGGATGGACATTTGTCTACTTTTTGGAAATATCACAACATCAGTCATTAAGATGTAAGAGGATGGCTGTGCTGATTTTGTACTGTTGATAAATGTCTAATGTGTACAACTTCGTAACAAAGGAAAATTACAGAAAAGCAATATGGTATTCACTTAAAACAATTGTACTACTTCTATCTCATTGTACTTTTCCTGTTCAAGGTACCGTAACATGAATCAGAAGGAGATGATTTACCAGATGTAACAGAGTTCAATTCTCGGATTGGCTGTGTCTAAGATCTGATGTTTACATGAGCAGTTTTGTTAGCCATTTCTGGTGTTATTTTGTTTTTGTCATATGTGGAATGTCTGTTACCTATGAAGGCGTTCTCAGTGTAAACTCAAGTACATATATGACATACTTTTGCATCAATCTATGCAAATATTTATAGTTGTGTTACTGTATCTTCAGGCAAGTATGTGAATTTTGAAGGCTCTCTCCTTAATTGAGGGTTGGAATTAGTACTTGGCTGATTGTGACAACTTAGATTTGATGTGACATTATTAGTCCTATCACCTATACACCTTTGTAAAGCAGGATAGCTGATGCAATGATTTTTCATTATCTATTACTCTATATACTCTATTATATTATGGCATCTCCACACCTCAACCATTTCACATACTCCTATATGATATCTGCTTGCGTCAATCATATCAGCATATAAGCTTATGCAATTTTAGCTTTATGTTTTTATATGCGCTAGTATTTTTTTCGCTCTTCGTCAGCATTTTTATTCTTTACACTATCTTCATCACCAAATGACTACGCAAGTTCATTAATAGGAAACATAAAATGTTTGGCCCGTGCATGTGTGTGTTGCACGTTAATAATGACACGTGATGGTTTAACTATTTAAATCATCTGAAAATCGAAAAATATTATTATATTAGTATAATACGTGAATTCAAAATAAAATGACATCATCAGAACTTACACAAATGATCAATTTAGTCATGTCAGTTAGATAATTAAGTATTATAATTTAAAAGTATTTAATTTGATAGTATCTTACCGAATATTTCTCTGTAGATGATTTTGTTTTTGTATATGTTTCCTTCTAATGCTTTGGCTACTCTGCCATAGCCATAACTCTTGTTGTTGATATTGATATTCCTCTTGAAAGTGCAACATATAGTTGTTTGTGCAAAAAAACATATTGTGATTGTCACGACCCAATTTGACAACCGATGCCGAAACCAATCAAACCACGTCCGATTGATCCCAAATTTTGCACACAAGTCATATTCAATATTACGGACCTACTCCAGCTTCCGGAATCGGAATCCGACCCCGATATTAAAAAGTCCACTACCGGTCAAAATCTCCAAAAATTCAACTTTCGCCATTTCAAGCCTAAATAAGTTACGGACCTTCAAAACTCAACCCGGACATGCCCCTAAGTCCAAAATCATAACGGAGCTAACGGAACCGACGAAATTCCATTCTGGAGTCGTCTTCACCCAGTTATGACTACGGTCCAAATCCTAAGGCTTAAACCTCCATTTAGGGACTAAGTATCCCAAAACACTCCAAAAACCAAAATGAAACCTCCCGGCAAGTCACAATAGCAGAAATAGATATGGGAGAAGCAGTAAATAGGGGATCGGGGCTATTACTCTCAAAATGACCGGCCGGGTCGGTACATCCTCCCCCTCTTAAAATAATCGTTCGTCCTCGAACGAGTATAGAGACATACTTGAAGTGGTGAAAAGATGAGGATAACGGTTGCGCATATCCTGCTCGGTCTCCCAAGTCGCCTCCTCGACCGACTGTCCCCTCTACTGAACCTTCACGGAAGCAATGTTCTTTGACCTTAGCTTTTTGACATGCCTGTCTAAAATAGCCACTGGCTCTTCAACATAAGATAGATCCTTGTCCGCGTAACTCTTTTGTCTGGACTGGGCTGTGCGAAGTCTATCCTGAATCACCTTAACCTTTTCCAAGGCATCCTGAACCAAGTCTGTGTCCAATAATCTGGCCTCGCCCGGCTCGAACCAACCTACTGGGGACCGACACCGCCTACCATACAGAGCCTCATATGGTTCCATCTGAATGATGGACTGATAACTGTTGTTGTAAGCAAACTCCGTAAGTGGAAAGAACTGGTCCCAAGCACCCCCAAAATCTATCACACAAGCGCGGAGCATATCCTCCAGTATCTGAATAGTGCGCTCGAATTGTCCGTCCGTCTGAGGGCGAAATGCTATGCTCAACTTAACCCGAGTACCCAACGCATGTTGTACAGCTCTCCAAAACCGTGATGTAAACTGCGGACCCCGGTCAGAGATGATAGATACTGGTATGCCATGAAGCCTGACGATCTCACGGATGTAGATTCGAGCTAGCTGCTCGGAAGAATAGGTAGTCATCACAGGAATGAAATGAGACGACTTGGTCAGCCTATCCACAATCACCCAAACTGCATCAAACCTCCGCCGAGTCCGTTGGAGTCCAACAACAAAATTCATAGTGATCCTCTCTCATTTCCATTCCGGAATCTCCAACTTCTGAAGCAACCCACCTGGCCGCTGATGCTCTTACTTCACCTGTTGGCAATTTAGACATTGGGCCACATACTCTACTATGTCCTTCTTCACCCTCCTCTACCAGAAATGTTGTTTCAAGTCCTGATACTTCTTTACGGCACTCAGATGAATAGAGTACCGTGAACTGTGAGCCTCCTGGAGAATCAACTCACACAAACCATCTACATTGGGCACGCATAGCCTATCTTGCATCCTCAATGCACCATCATCTCCAATAGTGACCTCCTTAGCATCACCGTGCTGGACCGTGTCCTTAAGGACAAGCAGATGGGGGTCATCATACTGACGCTACCTGATACGATCATAAAGGGAAGACCGCCACACAAGTCAATACTCGACTCGACTAAAAAATATCCAATCTCACAAACTGGTTGGCTAAGACATGAACATCCAACGCCATGGGCCTCTCTGCTGCTGGTAGATATGCTAAGCTCCCCAAACTCTCTGCCCGGCGACTTAAAGCATCGGCCACCATAGTGGCCTTCCCAGGGTAGTACAAAATGGTGATATCATAATCCTTAAGCAGCTCCAACCACCTCCTCTGACAAAAATTAAGATCCTTCTGCTTGAACAGATGCTGCAAACTCCGGTAATCGGTGTAAATCTCACAAGGAACATCGTACAAATAATGCCACCAAATCTTCAAGGCATGAACAATAGATGCTAACTCAAGGTCGTGGACAAGATAGTTCTTTTCATACACCTTCAGTTGTCTAGACGTGTAGGCAATCACCCTACCATCCTACATCAATATCACGCCGAGACCAATCCGCGAGGCATCACAATATACAGTATAAGACCCCGAACATGTAGGCAATACCAATACTGGGGCTGCAGTCAAAGTTGTATTGAGCTTCTGAAAGCTCTCCTCACATTCCTATGTCCACCTAAACGGAGCACCCTTCTGGGTTAGCCTGGTAATAGGTGCTGCAATAGATGAGAAACCTTCTACAAATCTACGGTAATACCCTGCCAAACCAAGAAAACTCCGGATCTCCGTAGCTGAGGACGGTCTGGGCCAACTCTGCACTGCTTCAATCTTCTTTGGATCCACCTGGATCCCCTCACTCAATACTATATGACCCAAGAATGCCATTGAGTCTAGCAAAAACTCACACTTTGAAAAATTTGCATATAACTTCTTTTCTCTTAAGGTATGAATGCGTATTCAAGGGCTTAATTGTTGATATCAACTATGGTCATAAGTGTAGTGTGTTGAATTGCCAAAGGTTCCTCCATTGTATGATGCGTTGCATGCGTTGTTTGGTTATCAAGGTTTTAGATTTCTCGAGGACGAGCATGAGCTTAAGTGTGGGTGGTGATGTTAGGCTAAAAATCCATGTTTTTGCATGTAATTTGTCTTGCATTATACCTCAATCTTGTTAACTTTGGTGTAAATATTTGTGACTCGAGCTTAATAATGGTATTTCCATATGTAGGAGTCAATTTGAAATGATTTGGCAAGCTTACATGCAAAGTGAAGTAAAAAATAGAAGAATTTGGAGGGAGTATGATTTTGGTGCCCAGGTTGACGCCAGGCACCAACCAAAACGCCAATGGCAGAATAACACAAAAGTGGAAAACATTTCGGTGTCCAGGTTGGCGCCAGGCTCCAAGCAAGACGGTTAAGGATGGATTTCGTCCTAATTTGGCTAGGACTTGGTAGTTTCGACCCTACACGCCCCCAAAATGTATAAAAGGGGTTCTAAACCTATTTCTTACGGGAGAGACATTATTGGAGAGACAAAAGGCTATGGGAACACTTGGAAGCAAAGAATCACAAGAGTTTTCTCTTTTGTTCTTCCTTAATCTATATTTTAATGCCTTTCAATTATTATCATGATTGCTAGTATCGTTATGAGTAGCTAAAATTTCTAATCTAGGTTTTGATGGAACCTATTGGAGGATGATTTTCTACTACATTTAATATAGATTTGCCTTTGATTTTTCTCTACTTGTTCATCTATATTTTCGTTGTTGTTGATTGCAGAGCTCTCAATTAACTGTGCCTATTTAGTGTGTATACTGCTCGAGAGAGTACACATTTAGGTAGTTGTTGAACTACACCACTCCTAACGTATTTGAGAGATCAATACAGAGGGTTTAAAGGCAGGATTAGAGATAACGAAACCTTGGTGCGATCATAGTGAGCGGTGAATTAGTGTCAGGTAGCGTAGTTCGAGAGAATATGTCTAGTAAATTATGGTAGTTTCTCAAGAGAGAGCACCAAAATTTTATCACGCCCAACTATGCCTCCTAAGAGGTCTAGCGATCATTGCAAATATAATCTGGTTTACAAGTCCAGAGTCAAATCCCACAGAGAACTAAGGTTTTGCTACAACTGTCTACTATCAATAAGAAGACAAGTTTGAAGAAATTCTGAAATTATAAAGATTGAGATTTTATTTCTAACTAATTAACTGACTAATTAAAGTAGTAAATTATAACCTAGAGATACTAAGGTTTGGAGAAAAGATTAAGGAGAGGTGTAGAGTTACGATTTCCCCTATTGTCGGAATCTCCCTCGCTACGTTTCCTATAAATTCGCCTAAGTATTCTCTACCGATCGTGAGCACTTTGGGTGTCGTAGCTCTATCTCGAGAAACTATCACAATTTACTAGACTTATTCTCTCAAAATACACTAGCTGGCACTAATTCACTGCTCACTACGATCACACCAAGGTTTCGTTATCTCTAATCCCGCCTTTAAACCCTCTGTATTGATCTCTCACATACGTTAGGAGTGATGTTGTTCAACAACTACCTAAATGTGTACTCTCTCTCGAGCAATATACACACTAAATAGGCACAGTTAATTGAGAGCTCTTCAATCAACAACAACAAAAATATAGTTGAACAAGTAGAGAAAAATCAAAGGCAAATCTATATTAAACGTAGTAGAAAATAATCCTCCAATAGATTCCATCAAACCCTAGATTAGAGAGTTTAGCTACTCATAACCATACAAACAATCATGATAATAATTGAAATCATTAAAATACAGATTGAGGAAGAACGGAAGAGAAAACTCTTGTGATTCATTGCTTCCAAGTGTTTCCGTAGCCTTTTATCTCTCCAATAATGTCTCTCCCGTAAGAAATAGGTTTAAAACCACTTTTATACATGTTGGGGGAATGCAGGGTCGAAACTACCAAGTCCTAGCCGAATTAGGACAAAATCCGCGCTTAGCCGTCTCGCTTGGCGCCTGGCGCCAACCTGGACACCGAAAGTTTTTCCACTTTTGTGCTATTCTGCCATTGGCGTTTTGGTTGGTGCCTGGCACCAACCTGGGCACCAAAATCATACCCCTTCCAAATTCTTCTTCTTTTTTTTACTTTACTTTGGATGCAAGCTTGCCAAATTACTTTAAATTGACTCCTACATATGTAAACATCATTATTAAGCTCGAGTCACAAATATTTACACTAAAGTTAACAATATTGAGGTATAATGCAAGACAAATTATATGCAAAAACATGGATTTTTAGCCTAACATCATCGGGTTTGGACCTCATTTGATAAATGAGTGCACGACAACCTCCTTGGTGGAGGGCATGGATATTTCTTGTATTCGGGCTTATGCTCAGACACTAGAGGATCGTAAGCGCCAGCAAAGGACAGATGGGGAGCAGGATAGGGGCCAACATAAGAGGGCGAGATTTGTAGGGTATTCTGATGACTTTAGAGGTAGAATCAAGCCCCAGTATTCGAGGAGTTCGACACCACCTGTAGCTAGTGCTCCTCCATAGTTTCAGAGGCCTCGGTATGATCGATATACCTATTCTGGTCCAGGTCAGAGTTCATGGGCATCAGGCTTACAATATCATAGGGATACTAGTTAGACGAGACCCCCAATACCTCGTTGTGATCAGTACGGCAAGGCTCACTTTGGACTGTGTCGTCAAGGTTCCATATTGACATCTACAAAGATCACAAGAGTTTACAATACATTTTCAAGAAGAATGAGTTGAATTTGAGGCAGCGTAGGTGGCTTGAATTAATAAAATACTACGATGTCGAGATATTGTACCATCCCGGTAAAGCCAATATTGTGGCAGACGCTCTCAGCCGTAAGTCAATGGGAAGCTTAATGCACATTGAGGCATGTAGACAAGGGTTGACTAAAGAGTTTCATCAGCTCGCCAATATGAGAATCGGATTGTTAGGCTCTAATGACAGAGGTGTTACTGTACAGAATACAATAGAATTATATGGGCCAGATTTGATTCACCAAGCCATTGAGAAGGTGAAAGTGATACAAGAACGACTAAGGATGGCACAAAGTAGGCAAAAGTCTTATTCTGATGTCCGATGTCGTGATCTAGAGTTTGAGGTTGGTGATTGGGTTTTCCTAAGGATCTCACAGATGAAGGGTATTTTGGAAAGAAAGGTAAGCTGAGTCTGCGGTATATTGAGTCGTATAAGATTCTTCGACGAATTAGACAGGTTGCTTATGAGTAAGAATTGCCATCCAAATTGGAATTTGTCCATCTGGTATTCCATGTATCTATGTTGAGGAAATGTATTGGAGACCCTTCTCGGGTCGTACCTATAAAAAAAAGTATAAGTTACGGAGGATATATCATATGAAGAAGTGCCAGTGGCTATATTAGATTGACAAGTTCGCAAGCTGAGAACAAAGAATGTAGCTTATGTCAAAGTATTGTTAAGGAACAAGAATGCGGAAAAAATGACATGGGAAGCAGAAGAAGAGATGAAGTCTAAATACCCTTACCTATTCCATATTTAAGATAACGAGGATGCCGGGGTAATGCAGGACGCAATGGAAACTGAAATAGCTCTATGAGGTAAGAAATATCTTGAGAATACTCTTCCTTAATACAAAACGGTGATATACAGATAAAATACATAACCATAATGTTTTGTATAGCCTTGTGAGGCCATAGGTTGGATTTAACTGCTTGCAAGTGTGGCTAGTGTCAATTTTATAGGGAAAACTCAGCCGAAAATTTTTGTTGGAATCCACGATGAGTTAAACTCCCCATAAACCCTTACATTCGAGGAGGAATGTTCCTAGGGGGAGGGTGTTATAACCCATATTCGCGTACGTTAGATCACACCGTAAGTTAGTCAACGTAAATCCAAGAAGATATTATCTTTAAGATGATAAGAAAGTTAATCATATTGGTCTTAAATTATACAAGGGTGTATAAGAGTGGTTAACAAGTATTAGAAGTTCAACGAATCAAGAATGTTGTAACCCATATTTTCGGGTAAAACTAGAAGTGCTTAATATTCTCAAGAGGTCGTGTTTTAAGGTATTTGAATCATATAATGTCCGTATCATAAATCGTGATTTCAAACGAATTATGAAACAAAAGTCGACAAAAGTTGTTGCAACTTACGTTCATAATTTTACTTAAACTTTAGGTCAAATGTTACTAAGTTTTTCTCCAAAATTACTTGGAATATTGGGTTATATACCCATAAAATTGAATATCTATGAGTCTAGTTTCCAACTCATTAAATCGTTCATCGATACGATATCGAAGTAGAGAGATATTCGCATTTTTGCGAGACTGCGCAAGCAGCTCTTTATGGGGCCGACATAGGCGGTTGAGATATATTGATATATATGAGATGACTTAACCCCGTGTTATATAATTATTTTTCATTCTATTCAGACCCTAGACACCTAAAAATACTCTCTCAAGGTTCTCTCATGATCCAAGACCCAAACAACACAAATCAAGTGTCGGGAATCCCGTGGCGCTAGTATGTTTCTTGTTCTTCTTCTTGTTGCTGATTTTTTGTGGTTATAGCTTGTGTGGGAGGTTGTTCTAAGTTGTTTATATTCTATAAAATACTCCCTCAAATTTTTAATATCAACCCTAGGTGATTTCAAGTCTTCTAAAGTGATTCTAGTGCGGAAAAACCCTAACAAATTGCTAGTTTCGCTTCCTTGTTCTTGTGGAAGCATTGGAAGGATAGTTCGTGGTGAATTAAGGTCAAACTGGAGTTTTTCTATATGTTTAAAGGTATATAACCTCTTACTCTACATGCATTTAAGATTATCCAAGTTACGGCTAAGTCGTTGAAGCTAGAACTTGTGAGTTATCTATCGGAAGGCTTGTTAGTAATGTTGTTGGTTGGTGGACTATTTTGGGAGGCTTAATATAATTATTATTGATGTTGTTTGGGATGTTTCATGATTGTTTTAACTTGTGGGAAGTCATATAAATAGGGTAGGTGTTGTCCGTCTCATCGTTTAATAGGTTGTGGTCGATGTATAACAGTTATGACGCTTAAACGATAGCGATAGTATCATTTCTCTTATTGTAGACTAAGGAGTCGTGACATTTGCATAGCTTGAGATTGGGAAGTATATACAAGGTATGTGAGGCTATCTCTTTCCTTCTTTTGCACGAGTCCAATTGTACATAATGTAATGAACGAGCTTCCAAAGATACTCCACTCTTATAAGCTAGTAGTACTTACATTGTTTCCCTTTTTATGGAACGATTGATGTTGATGTTGTTTCTCTTATTCTTATGCTATCAATGTTGTGGGTACTTCCAGATTCTTATAAGATCCATGATGAAGAGTTAGTCCTAATAACGTATACGTAGGTTACCGACCTTACGTCACTCTGAAAGGTTCAGAATGTGATTCCAATGAGTCCAATATGCATTATATATATATATATATATATATATATATATATATATATATATATATATATATATATATATATATTACTCTACCGAGTCGCGCTATAGTCGGTCGAGTATGATACCTATTGTGCAACCACTGATCAATTAGGTTTTACCGAGCTCCACATGGCCGGGTATGATTCTACAGAGCCTTATAATGGTCGGGTACGTTTTTACCGAGCCTATTACGGCTGGGTACGATATGATGATGATGATGATGCCCATATAGGCGTATGTTTTTAAAAGTATATATATGTATCATGCATTTCATGTCAGTCGCCCTCAAAGGCACTCGGATGTTAGAAGTTGTATATTCTTTATCCCTACTTACATTACTGTTCTTATTTATGCCTTCGTGCCTTACATACCCGGTACTTCATTCATATTAACGTTCTTTTTATTTGTGGACGTTGCATGTCGTGCTGCAGGTCCTGATAGACAAGTAGACGCAGCTCCCCCACCACAGTAGGCTGCCCAGTTCAGCGGTTATTGGCGAGATCCCTTCTCCGGACTTGCCGTGGTCTTGGTATGCATTTTTGTTATAAACATTATGGGTATCTCGGGGCCTTGTTCCGATGATGTTGCAGCACTTATGTACCTTTAGAGGCTCGTAGACAGGTGTCGACTCATGTATAGTTTGGATTGCCTTGTCGGCTGATTTTTGTTGTATAGTCGCAGCTTGGCAGCTGGTACCTTATATATAGTTTCGTGACAGCCTTGTCGGCCCATGTTACGTATTTTCATACCATTATCTGTCATTGTTGATTGTTCATGATTCATGTCTACACCATTTATGTCGATCTCATCGGCCGCTATAGATAATAAGAAAGGTTAGATAAAATGTACGTTGGTGCTCGGCAAGTATGGCCTGGGTGCTAGTCATGACCCTCCAGTTTGGGTCGTGACATTAGAGACAAATGTCTAGAATTCCGGTTATGTTCTTTTATTGTGAGTTATTATGCTTAATATTTTAAGGTTATTTTCGTAAACCGGCATTATATTCATATTTTTATAATAATATAGAAGATATATTATGTTTAACATTCACGTGCATGCATGATCTTTCATAATTTTGTCAACCTTTGGAATTTGATTATCCATTAATGGAATATCAACTATGATTTATAAATCAGGTAAGTAGAAGGATTAATCGGATAAATGGATAATAAATGATTTACTGGGAAATCATGATGCAGTATGTTCTAATTACCATATCGTTTGCAAACTAGTTTTGTCGCATGAACTCTAAAAAGGATTCCCATGGGCGAATGTACAGATCTCAGCTTTTGTGGATGGTTTGAGACTTTGAGCGATCAAAATTTGAAATAAAACTAGTTGTACAGAATAGAAAATATTCTTCGTGTGCGTAAATTTCAAGTCAACCCTTCTCTTTTACCCATATTATGGACCTTCCGCTCAACTCAAAAATTAGTGCGCCACTCAAAATAATTTAAAATGAAAGGGGCATTCCGAGAATTGAACTCGGGACCTCTCGCACCCTAAGCGAGAATCATACCACTAGACCAAATGCCCACCGTGTTATAAGTATCGGAAATTTAGTATATCAATCATTATCTTAACCTCCAGTTTTTACAACTTGTGATAACCCTCTCGGTTTTTTGATATAAAGAGTAAATATAAAATTTCCTCCTCCTCCAAAATTGTTGGTTAACAAGAATGGATTAGAACCAGCTCTAATTGTATTTGATAATGTAGTGACGAAATAGTACTATATTGATTAACAAGGTGGGGGGAAAAAACAACAACACGGTGGGCTAATTATTCTGCTCTATGACGTGATGCTCTAGCTATGAAGTTTGATGGACTTTTTGTTTTGGAAGGAAAGAAGCTTTGTGCGTTTAATCGTTAAGATATCTCAACATCACATTGTAGAAAAAGATTATCATTAAGGAAATAGATTAGAGAGCTATGACCCAAGGGGACATATTCTTAAAAAAAAAAAAAAATCACGCACTAATCATGTCAAAAATATTTATACAATACGAGTAATCACAAATAAATCGAATAATCAGTAATATATAATAAGAATAGTAACTAATATGATACCATGTGTTAAAATACATTAGTAATGTAAAAAGTATTTATACTATATACTTATTGTAAAATATTAACTTAATGTAGACATTTTTAAAGTTAGCATTTGATAATTTGATTTATATGTTCTTTATATACATATATTTTATTGACTGACGTTAAACACACGTATAACGCATGTACACTAAATACGAGTACGAGTAATCATAGATAAATTAAATAATCGGTAATGTATAATAAGAATAGTAACTAATATGATACCATGTGTTAAAATACATTAATAATGTAAAAAGTATTTACACTATAAATATATTTAACTTAAATCCCCGGAGCCAGAAATCCACGACAACCCAAAATCATTCATCTTCTATAGATTTTTTGACGTTTTTTTATGGTTTCTCGTGATGGGCTCACCAACTCACATTAAAAGTACAGATCTTAAAAGCACACTTCTCTTTACTGGTGAAGTAATTTAGTGCATTTCCTTTTGTTCTCGGTAATCGTCTTTGGAGTAGTTGGGCAGAAATGCCCCTATCTGCCATTTTCATACACCAAACTTATAAAGACGTAATATATGTTATATGTCATTTATCATACACTAGTAAACTGCGCGGACTTTAAGAAACATCAATAAAATTTTAAAAAGAGAATTTATCGAGTTAATAACAAATATAGATATTATCCCTCTTTTTATGAGAAAGTAAATCGCCCATAAATAAAATACATTTGGTTTAATTCATAAATTTAGTTTATTTGTAGCAAATAATCTATGTGATGTATAGTTAACTATATATTATCAATGAATATTACTTAAGTTTTATCTAATTAAGAAAGTACAAGACTAAGAAAAATAAAAATTGCATAGATTCTGAAAACTACCAATTACACGAATAAAATAAATTTTTAATTATTGTTAGTTGTATATTGAGAAGCTGAAAATTTTTATGAGAAAAATATATACTTTTTGACAAAAGATCATTACCTCCTCTTACTTTGCAACATAAATGTTAAAACTTTTATTCCGTTAATTTATTGTATTATTCTGGTAGTTAAAGCATGCTTTTATGGGATACATTTAATTGAGTAACTACAATATTAAAATAGAGATAATGTCACACTTTAAAGAATAAAATTTACTAAGCATTCACAGGAATATTAAATTTTTTAAATAAAAAAATCTTTCAATAACACACTTAATAAGATAAGAATCAAAACTAATTGTGTGTAAATCCTAACATTAGAATAATGAGTATTGTTTGCAAGTTGATTATGAACTTCACTAAGTTTTCAATCATCGATATTATAACCCGAAAATAAAAAATACTTTATTTCATAAAGTTAATAACTCGTAGTTTAGTGATTTTTAAACTACTGAAAGTCTACCCCATTCACAGCATTAAATTTTTTTATCGGTAATAACCTATTATTACATGTGATTTCTTAATTAATTAGTGTAACGATCCGACTTGTCGTTTTAAGAATTAACGCCCCGTTCAGTGACTTAAGGTCTCGAGCAGCTTCACAATATGTATTATGACCCGCGGGTGTGGTTGAGTTTGATTTTTCAGAAGATTCAGAATTTAATTAAAAGAACAATCCTTAATTAGAAGCTTAAATGGAAAGAGTTAATCGGAGAGTTAATTTTTGAGCAAACGACTCCGAAATAGAATTTTGATGATGTCAATAGCTCCGTATAATAATTTTGGACTTAAGAGCATGTCCGAAATTTTTTTTGGAGGTCCGTAGTGGAATTAGGCTTGAAATGCCAAAAGTTGAATTTTTGGAAAGTTTGACCGGGGGTTGTCTTTTTCCGGAATGCGATTCTGGAAATTTGAATAGTTTCGTTATGTCAATTATGACTTGTGTGCAAAATTTGAAGTCATTCCGGATTGATTTGATGTGTTTTGGCACAAGATATAGAATTTAAAAGTTTAAAGTTCATAGATTTTGATTTGAGGTGTGATTCGTCGTTTTGATGTTGTTTGATGTGATTTGAGGCCTCAAGAGAGTCCGTGTTAAGTTATGAAACTTGTTGGTATGTTTAGACGGGGTCCCGGGGGCCTCGGGTGTATTCCGGATTATTAACGGACTAGAATCGGGCTTGGTGTTATAGTTGAAGCATCAGATTTTGCTGGTGCTGGTTTCCTTCTACGCGTTCGCGTAGGTCCTCTCGCGTTCGCGCAGAGGAAGTTTGAGTGCTGCTGGAATTTAGCCTTCGCATTCGCAATGTAGGTCCCGCATTCGTGAAGGTGTAGAAAGATGGGCATCGCGTTCACGTGTTGGACGACGCGTTCGCATAGAGGAAAAAATGGAACAACTAGGACCCCAATGATTTGTTCTATGCGTTCGCGAAGGGTCTAGCAGGTGAATCTACGCGCGAAGGGTCTAGCAGGTGAAGCTACGCGTTCGCGAGAGGACTCTCGCGTTCGCGAAGGGTCTAGCAGGTGAAGCTACGCGTTCGCGAGAGGACTCTCGCGTTCGCAAAGGGTAATTTCGATTAGTGAATTTTTGCCCTACGCGAACGCGAGGATATTGACGCGTTCGCGAAGAAGGCACATCTGGGCAGAATTAAAAGTCCCAAAAATGAGGTGAGTTCATAATACAAAATCAAATTGGGAGCTCGGTAGAAGGCGATTTTTGAAGAGATTCTTGCGTGGGTGTTTGGGGTAAGTGATTCTTATCCAGTTTTGATTCATTTCCATGATTATGCCTTTGAATCCATTATTTAATTCGGATTTTAATGGAGGAAAATCAAGATTTTTGTAAAATCTTCAAAAAAATAAAAATTTAAGATTTGGAGGTCGAGATGTTATTGGAATTCGATAAATTTGGTATGGTTGAACTCGTATCGGAATGGGTGTTCGAATTTCATGAAAATTATGTCGGGTTCCGAGGAGCGGGCCCAGCGTTGACTTTTGTTGACTCTTTGGAATAAATTTTTAAGTCGATATTTTATTATCCGGAATTATATCCGATGAATTTTAATGAAGCTATACAATTGAATTGGATAGATTTGAGCTGTCCGGAGGTCAATTCAATCAAGAAGGCTATTTTGAAATATCGGCCTAACTTCAAAAAAGTAAGTGTCTTGCTTAATCTCGAGTGGGGGAATTACCCCTTACGCATCGAGTCTTATGTGTCATTTGTGATATGTGAAAAGCCGAGTACGCGAGGTGACGAGTACGTACTCGGGTTTATATATGCAAAATTTATTGTGTTAAAGTCTTGGGAATATTGGGTAGTAAATTGGATAATTGTTGGCATATATTTAAGTATCTATTTGTCATGCCTCAAATCACATTTATTGAATTTGTTTTTATATGACGATTTGATGTAAATATTACTTGTACATTTATGTGAATTCCGTGAGTTTGATGGTTGATATTCTTGGAATTTAATTTTCATTATGAATTTCCTCTATGCAAATAATTAATTAAGCAAGCTTAAGAAGATGTGCTAATATAATTACTTAAATTTGGATTAATGAAGGCTTTGCTTTATGCTGAATAATTTCTATCTCTGTTGATTATTTTTGTGGTGTTATACATATTGTGTGGAGCCTTCGGCTATTTGTAGTGAAATTAATTGACTTGGTTGTATCTTTGGAATTTTTGTTGTGGCCATTGGGCAAATTGTGATATGAATTAATTTTGTTATGTTGACCGTGATAATTTTCCGTGTAAATTATTGTGTTGTGTGAGTTATTATTTTGAAGAGATAAGGGTGGCATTTCACCGTTGATATTATGTGGGTATAAGGGTAGCATTTCACTGTTGTTGTGTTTGTTAGAATATTATCTGGGCGGAGCGATAAGGGCGGTTATAGGAGCGATAAGGGTGACAATAGGAGCAATAAGGGAGACTATTGGTATTGTCAGGGCGGAGGGATAAGGGTGGTTGTAGGAGAGATAAGGGTAGTTATAAGAGAGATAAGGATGGCTATTGTCAGGGATGGTATGTGATGATGAGGAGTGGTTGCATTGGAGATTTTTATGTGATGTATTGATTTTTCTTGTGTTTATTTTTATAACTTGTGCAATTTGTCTTGTTATTGGTAAATTGATAATAATCTGATTTATGTTGAAATTGGGAGCATGTGGCTATTGCTAGGCGGATTATAAAAATAAAATATGGGCACGAGGTGCCGTGAGTAGTTAATGAGGATATTGGCACGGAAATTTATCCATGCAGTTGTGATATGAAATGAGGCACGAGGTGCCAGAAAAATATAATAATTTAATTATGGGCACGAAGTGCCATGGAAATATAAAAATGGGCTGAGACCCGTATTTATAAAAAATATAAAAATAGGCCGAGATCCGTGGTTGAATAATTATGAAATGAAGTATCACATAGTGACTTTTTAATTGAAAGAATTATATTTAAAATATTTAATTGGAAGGATTTTTTATGCAAAACGATTTATTGGAAATGATTACATTCGAAAGATAATTATTTAAAGAAATTATATTTGAGAGAAATTTATTCAAAGGAAGTATATTTGAAAAATATTAATTTGAAGAAATTATATTTGAAAAATAGTTATTAGGAAGAATTTTATGTGAAAGACATTTATTTGAAGGATTTGATTTAATTGGGTGTAATTTTAATTATTCATTATTGAACGATATTAATGGTGTTCATATTGTCTGTTATGCATATCACTGGTTGTTTTATGTTGTCCTTATTGTTACTTGTTTCCTATTATTCTGTATATTACGTTGCACATGCTATTAAACTAGTGAGTGTCTTGACTGTACCTCGTATCTACTCCACTGAGGTTAGTCTTGATACTTACTGGGTACCGACCATGGTGTACTCATACTACACTTCTGCACATTTTTGTGCAGAGCCATGTATTGAAGATATCGGACTTGAACAAAGTTAAAGCGGGATCGTAAGGATTTAAGGTATAGCCGCTTGATCGTCGCAGTCCATTGCAGTCTTTCCATTTCATTGTATTGTTAATTTTTAATCAAACAGTATTGTATATTCGGTCCTCGTGATCATTCCATGTATTCAGTTAGAGTTCGTGACTCAGTACTACCAGTCTTGGGAAGTTGTATATTCATATTTGTTCCGGTGTCGGTTTTGATTATTTATTTAATTAAAAAAAATGGTTTGAAAATATAATTGAAATCAACTTACCTAGTCTTAGAGACTAGGTGCCATTATGATATTAAAATATGTATGGCTCGAGAATTGCAAACTAATACTCAATTTCAACAAGTAGTGGAGATTGCAAGAAAGATTGAGAGTGTTTTAGGCGAGGAAAGGGAGTTTAAGGAGGCCAAAAGGTCTCGAAGATCTGGAGGGTTCAGTGGATTTTACTCTTCAGGTAGGACCCATTATAGCGGAGGCTCGAGCAGTCGGTCAGCTTAGTCTGCACATCAGATTACTCGGGGTGCTCCAGTTTATAGTGCACCACCGGCATGGGATTCCTATAATGGTTATTCAGTTATCCGGCACAGACTCAGTATGAGCAACCGCGGCCTCAGAGGGGTTGTTATGAATGTTGTGATACTAGGCACATCATGAGAGATTGTCCCAAACTTGGGAGGGGTGGATTTCATCAGAGCACTCAAGCTACGAGCTTTATTCCAGTTAATATTCCACGTGCACAGTCAGTTAGAGGTGGAGGACAGGCAGGTAGTGGGCGCCTAAGAGATGGAGGCCCGATCCGTTGATATAATCGATATGTTTTGGCTGAGGCCGATACACCAGATGGTGTCATTACAGGTACGATCCTGATTCTATTATAAAAGGATATTTTTCTTTAATTTAATTCGTTTCTGAATATTGAGGTGAGTCCTCCTATTATGCTCCGCTCATGGGTGAGCTTCGTAATTTTTGTGACCCACTTATATGTTTATCCCTGTTGGGAGATTTGAAGATGTGAGCCCGTATCTGTCATTTATTTTTGTACACCATTGAGGGCTATAAGTTCAAAAGTAATTTTTATTATTCATTACAGTGGGTTTAATGTGTTTCTGAATAATTGATTCCAATTTTTATGAATTATATGCCCTACTAGTATGAGGGTTTATTATGTGTTGTGAAAACTGTTTAAGAAATATATTGAAAAGAATAAAGAAAGGAAATTGAAATTCCAGTTGGCACATGTAACGACCTGACCCGTCGTTTTGAGTATTATATCCTTGTTTTCCTATTTACTACTCAATTTATACTTTATATTTATTATGTGACCTGCCGGGGGTAATTGGTTCAGGTTCGGTGAGATTTTTTTTTTGAATGATTTGGAACACCAAGTTCCAAGGTTTCGAAATTCAGTTGAAAAGCTTGATCAGAAGTTGACGTATGTGTAGTGACCCGGAAGTTTTTGCTAAGGAAATTAAGTTTTTATGGCGTCGAGGTAGATCAAATAGTACAAAGGTTGTAGAACATATCATCAGTGAAGGTGTAGTGGAGAGGCCAGTATGTCGGGGATCCATCTCACATTTTGGATTTCAGTACAGTACAGTTGGACGGTAATTTGACTTATGATGTGGAGCTGGTGGCTATTTTAGACCGGCAGGTTCGAAAGCTGAGGTCAAAGAACATAGCATCAGTGAAGGTGCAGTGGAGAGGTCAGCCAATCGGAGAAGCTACTTGGGAGATTGAGCAGGAGATGCGGAGTAAATACCCACACTTATTTAAGACTCCAGGTATTATTCTAAACCCGTTCGAGGACGAACGTTTGTTTAAGAGGGGGAGAATGTAACGACCCGACCCGTCATTTTGAGTATTATAAGCTCATTTCCCCATTTATTACTCAATTTATGCTTTACATTTGTTATGTGACTTGCCGAGGGTAATTGGTTCGGGTCCAGTGAGATTTGTTTTTTAAATAATTTGGAACACCAAGTTCCAAGGTTTCAAAATTCAGTTGAAAAGGTTGACCAGATGTTGACGTATGTGTAGTGACCCGGAAAGTTTTGCTAAGGAAATTAAGTTTTTGTGGCATCGAGGTAGATCAAATAGTACAACGCGGCTCGAACTTTTTGGGTTGAACAATGCACCGGAAAGTAGAGGAACATTTTTGGCAAAAAAAACGTGTTTCTGCGGTCCATTATGCGACTGCATAATCACTCTGCGGGCCGCATAATGGCCGTAGAAGTGAGGCAGAAGAGGGCCAGTTTGGATGAAATCTGCGGTCGACTATGCAACCGCATAACTGTTCTGCGGTCACTATGCGACCGCAGAACATGTATGTGGGCCGCATAGTGACCGCATACACAGGCAGACGTTTGCCAATTTTGGACACCGATTATGCGACCGATATGCGGTCCACATAACCGTTATGCGATCGCATATGCGAACGCAGAACCTATTCCGGAGCTTTATTTTTCTGATTTTATAAACCCGACCCCATTCTTATAAAACACTATTAGGGTCATTTTGAAGGGTTTCATCTGATATTTTTGAGAGAGGTGAGAGCATTTTAGAGAGAGAAAGTATACATACCAATAAGGTTGTGGAAAGATTTTTAAGTTCAAATGGGTAAAGATTGGGTTGAAAATGGTAGAAATCTTCATAGACTTTAATTGAAGATTTGAGGCTCGAGTTGATGTCGGATTTTGGTGAAATTTGTATGGTTGGACTTGTAGTTGGATGGATGTTCATATTTTGTAACTTTTGTCGGTTTTTGAGATGTGGGGCCCACGGGCAATTTTGAGTTAATTTCGGAATTTTCGTTAAAATATTGATTTCGTTAATTAGATGAGTCTATTATTGTTGTATTTATGATATGTAATTGCTTTTGGCTAGATTTGGGCCATTTGGAGCCGGATATTCGTGGGGAAGGCCTTGTGACCGATTGATTGAGCTTGGTTCGAGGTAAGTGGCTTGCCTAACTTTGCGTGGGGAAAATACCCTTAAGATTTGGAACTATTATGCTATGTGAGCACCGTGTACGTGAGGTGACGAGTACGTACACAAGCTAGTTGTGTAAAAATCCGATTTTCTTGCCGAGCAGCAACATATTTTTCTGTTATTTTGAGTTATACCATTTTAATGAATACTAATCTATTTTCATTTTTAATTGAGTTATTCTAATATGTGCAGCTATCATGTTTAGTCTAATACAACATATCTACATGTCTTAATTGTTTATGTGAATTATGTGCAGCATACTTAGTGAATTTTCCTGCTTCTTCCCTAACTGGTACTTATGCTAAATTGTAAGAATTTCGTGAGGTAGTTGTATTTCTATCACCCGTGTTGCATATTTACTTTGGGACTACGGAACGGTATTCCGGGAGATTCCCCTGCATATTTATTTTGGGACTACGGAACGGTATTCTGGGAGATTCTCCTGCACATTTACTTTGGGACTACGGAACGGTATTCCGGGAGATTCCTCTGCATATTTTCTTTGGGACTACGGAACGGTATTCCAGGAGATTCCCCTACACATTTACTTTGGGACTACGGAACGGGATTCCGGGTGATCCCCCTGCTCATTTACGTTTGGGACTACGAGACGGTATCTCGGGAGATTCCCTTTTGTGTTTCTGTAACTGAGCTGTTACCTTCTATGATTCCATTGTTGTTAAATTTCAGCCTTTATTTTATTTCGGTATTACACTCTATATTGTTTATTTATATAATTACCAGTAGGGCCCTGACCTGACCTCATCAATACTCGACTGAGGTTAGGCTTGGCACTTACTGGGTACTGATTGTGGTGTACTCATGCTACTCTCTGCACATGTTTTTCGTGTGCAGATCTAGGTGCATCCTTATCAGCCTCACTATCAGTGAGTCGGGATAGCTTTGGAGACTTCAAGGTATATCTGCCGCGTCCGCAAACCTCGGAGTTCCCTTATACTCTTTCTCATGTCCATTATCTTCTGTAATTTTCCTTGTTAGACTCTGATGTATAGAGACACTAGATTTTTTCTTCTTTAGTTTATGATTCACGATGTTCCAGATTTTGGGATTTGCTATGTATTTTTGAATGGTTAAGTGTTAAAATTATGTTTTTATTTCATTATTTCGCAAATGTTAGGCTTACCTAGTCGTAGAGACTAGGTGCCGTCACGACATTATACGGAGGGGAAATTTGGGTCGTGACAAGTTGGTATCAGAGCTCTAGGTTCATAGGTGTCGTGAGTCACAAACCGGTTTAGTAGAATCTCACAGATCGGTACGGAGACGTCTGTACTTATCTTCGGGAGGCTATGAAACTGTTAGGAAAATTTCAGTAATTTGATTCTTTGTCATGCGAAAATTGTTGACTTCAAAGATTCTAAACTTCTGAATTCTATTCTCTCGCAGATTGTGAGGACACGTACAAGCGGATCTGATGACCAGGCACTCGCGTCCCCTGCTAGAGCCACGAGAGGCTGGGGTAGAGGCCGAGGACGTCCACGTGGTGTAGCCAGAGCACCCGCACGAGCTGCTACAGAGGAGCCCCCAGTAGCTCAAGCTTGAGGGCATACACCTGAGATACCTGTTCCTACACCAGCCCTCCAGGAGACTCTAGCCCAGTTTCTGAGCATGTTCAGCACCTTAGCTCAGGCTAGATTGATTCCACTTGCTCCTTCCACATCTCAGGCCGGGGGAGGAGCACAGACTCCCGTCGCCGGTACTCCAGAGCAGCGGGCTCAGGTCGACAGGTTCCAGAGATTGTACCAATGCAGTAGGTAGCTCCAGCTCAGCCCGAGGTTAGGCCAGAAGCTTCTGAGGCAGAACAACTCAGACTTGAGAGGTACAAGAAGTACCACCAACCTACCTTCAACGGATTGGCTACAGATGATGCTCAGGGTTTTCTGGAGGAGTTTCATCGTATTCTCCGTACTAGGCGTAGCGGAGACGAGCAGGGTTTCTTTTACCACATTCCATCTTAGAGGAGCATCCTATCAGTGGCGGCGTGCTTATGAGTTGAGTAGTCCGGTTGAGGCAGCTTCACTTACATGGACTCAGTTCTCGGACATGTTTTTGAGAGAGTATGTCCCTTAGAGCCTCAGGGACTCATGGCGCGCGGAGTTTGAGCAACTGCGCCAGGGGGCTATGGCTATGTCAGAGTATGCAGTTCGCTTCAGTGAGTTGGCCCGACATGCACCGGCCTTAGTTGCCACAGTTCGAGAGAAGGTTCGACGGTTTATTGAGGGTCTTCATCCTAGAAACTGGAGTAGTATGGCCAGAGAATTGGAGATGGATATTTCTTACCAGCATGTTGTGGGTATTGCCAGGAGATTCGAGGGCATGTTTTCCCGGGATAGAGAGGACAGGGAGGCCAAAAGGTCTCGAGAGGCTGGTTATTATTCGGGAGCTCGTGCCCCAGCAGCTCGCCATGGTAGGGGTTATGTGAGCCGCCCCGTTCATTCATCCCTTCCAGCCTCCAGCAGTGTTCCAGCTCCTTTTAGACCCCAGGAGCCTTATTATGCACCGCCAGTATCTAGTGTGCCTCCTGTACGGGGTGTTCCTAGCGGCCAGTCTTGTAGACCTGGCCTGAGCCAGTCACAGCAGCCACGCCCTCCCAGAGCTTGTTTTGAGTGTGGCGACACTCGCCACATGGTGAGGGATTTCCCCAGGATTAAGAGGGGTGCACCTCCATAGACTATTCAGCCACAACGTGCTCTACCGGGTCCTCAGGCTATGATTACAGCACCAGCTACCACCCCACCTGCTCAACCAGCTCGAGGTGGAGGCTGGGGAGGTAGAGGTCGCCCTAGAGGGGGAGGTCAAGCCAGATATTATGCACTTCCTGCTCGTACAGAGGCAGTTGCTTCTGATTCTGTCATTACAGGTATTGTTCCGGTCTGTCATAGAGATGCATCGGTATTATTTGATCCATGCTCTACATATTCTTATGTGTCCTCTTATTTTGCCCCATATTTGGGTGTATTTCGGGATTCTTTGAGTTCCCCTATTTATGTATCTACTCCCATGGGAGATTCTCTTGTTGTGGACCGCGAGTATCGGTCGTGTTTGATTGCTCTTAGTGGTTTTAAGACCAGAGCCGATTTATTATTACTCAGCATGGTAGACTTTGATATTATTTTGGGCATGGACTGGTTGTCACCCCATTATGTTATTCTTGATTGTCACGCTAAAACCGTAATGCTGGCTATGCCAGATTTACAGTGATTAGAGTGACGAGGTACCTTAGAGTATACTCCCAGTAGAGTTATTTCTTTTCTCAAAGCTCAACGAATGGTTAAGAAGGGGTGTGACGCGTATCTAGCTTATGTGAGAGATATCAGTATTGATACCCCTATAGTTGAGTCAGTTCCAGTAGTGAGGGACTTTTCAGATGTGTTTCCAGCTGATCTTCCGGGCATGCCGCCTGACAGAGATATTGATTTTGGCATTAATTTGTTGTCGGGCACTCGGCCCATCTCTATTCCTCCATATCGTATGGCTCCTCCTGAATTGAAGGAGTTGAAAGAGCAGTTACAATAATTACTTGATAAAGGCTTCATTTGGCCTAGTGTGTCACCTTGGGGTGCTCTTGTCTTATTTGTGAAGAAGAAGGATGGTTTTATGCGGATGTGTATTGGTTACCGCCAGTTGAACAAAGTCACAGTGAAGAACAAGTATCCATTGCCTCGTATTGATGACTTATTTGATCAGTTACAGGGTGACAGAGTGTTTTCCAAGATTGACTTACGTTCAGGTTATCATTAGTTGAAGATTCGGGAGCTGGATATCCCGAAGACTACTTTCAGGACCAGATATGGTCACTATGAGTTTCTTGTTATGTATTTTGGGTTGACCAATGCCCCAACAGCTTTTATGCACTTGATGCACAGTGTTTTCCGACCTTATCTTGACTCGTTCGTCATTGTATTTATTGACGACATTCTGGTATACTCCCGGAGTTAGGAGGATCATGACCTGAGGACTGCACTTCAGACCTTGAGAGAAAAGAAGTTATATGCAAAATTTTCAAAGTGTGAGTTTTGGCTAGACTCGGTGGCATTCTTGGGTCATATAGTATTGAGTAAGGGGATCCAGGTGGATCCGAATAAGATTGAAGCAGTGCAGAGTTGGCCTAGAGTGTCCTCAGATATAGAGATCCGGAGTTTTCTTGGTTTGGCGGGGTATTACCGTCGCTTTATAGAGGGATTCTCATCTATTGCACCACCTATGACCAGGCTGACCCAGAAGGGTGCTCCGTTCAGGTGGACAGAGGAATGTGAGGAGAGCTTTCAAAAACTCAAGACAACTTTGACTACAGCCCCAGTATTGGTATTACCTACAAGTTTGGGGTCTTATACTGTATATTGTGATACATCGCGGATTGGTCTCGGCGCGGTGTTGATGCAGGACGGTAGGGTGATTGCTTACACGTCCAGACAGCTGAAGGTGCACGAAAAGAACTATCCTATCCATGACCTTGAGTTAGCAGCTATTGTTCATGCCTTGAAGATATGGCAGCATTGTTTGTAAGGTGTTCCTTGTGAGATTTAAACCGATCATCGGAGTTTGCAACATCTGTTTAAGCAGAAAGATCTTAACTTACGTTAGGAGAGGTGGTTGGAGCTACTTAAGGATTATGATATCACTATTTTGTACCACCTGGGAAGGCCAATGTGGCGGCTGATGCTTTGAGTCACCGGGCAGAGAGTTTGGGGAGTTTAGCATATCTACCAGCAGCAGAGAGGCCATTGGCGTTAGATGTTCAGGCCTTAGCAAGCCAGTTTGTGAGATTGGATATTTCTGAGTCGAGTCGAGTATTGGCTTGTGTGATCTCTCGGTCTTCTCTTTATGATCGTATCAGGGAGCGTCAGTATGATGACCCCCATCTGCTTGTCCTTAAGGACACGGTCCAACACGGTGATGCTAAGGAGGTCACTATTGGAGATGATGGTGCGTTGAGGATGCATGGCAGACTATGTGTGCCCAATGTAGATAGTTTGCGTGAATTGATTTTCCATGAGGCTCACAGTTCGCGGTACTCTATTCATCCGGGTGCCGCAAAGATGTATCAGGACTTGAAATAACATTACTGGTGGAGGAGAATGAAGAAGAACATAGTAGAGTATGTGGCTCGATGTCTGAATTACCAGCAGGTAAAATATGAGCATCAGCAACCAGGTGGATTGCTTCAGAAGTTAGAGATTCCGGAGTGAAAATGGGAGCAGATCACTATGGATTTCATTGTTGGACTCCCACGGACTCAGCGGAGGTTTGATGCAGTTTGGGTGATTGTGGATAGGCTGACCAAGTCGGCTCATTTCATTCCTGTGATGACTACCTATTCTTCCGAGCAACTAGCTCGAATCTACATCCGTGAGATTGTCAGGCTTCATGGCGTATCGGTATCTATTATCTCTGACCGAGGTACGCAATTTACATCACGGTTCTGGAGAGCTGTACAACATGAATTGGGTACTAGGGTTGAGTTGAGCACAACATTTCACCCTCAGACGGACGGGCAGTCCGACAACACTATTCAGATATTAGAGGATATGCTCCGTACGTGTGTGATAGATTTTGGGGGTGCTTGGGACCAGCTCTTACCACTTGCAGAGTTTTCTTACAACAACAGTTATCAGTCCAGCATTCAGATGGCACCGTATGAGGCTCTGTACGGTAGGCGGTGTCGGTCCCCAGTGGGTTGGGTTGAGCCCGCGAGGCCATATTATTGGGTACGGACTTGGTTCATGATGCCTTGGCAAAGGTGAAGGTGATTCAGGATAGACTTCGCACAGCGCAGTCCAGACAGAAGAGTTATACGGATCGGAAGGTTCGCGGGGTGGCATTCATGATTGGAGAGCGAGTCTTGCTCCGGGTTTCTCCTATGAAGGGCGTTATGAGGTTCGGGAGGAAGGGCAAGTTGAGCCCTCGGTATATTGGGCCTTTTGAGATACTTAAGAAAATTGGGGAGGTGGCTTATGAACTTGCTTTGCCACCTAGTCAATCAGGTGTCCATCCAGTGTTCCATGTATCCATGCTCCGAAAGTATGTCGGGGATTCGTCTCACATTTTGGATTTTAGTACAGTACATCTGGACAGTAATTTGACTTACAATGTGGAGCCAGTGGCTATTTTAGACCGACAGGTTTGAAAGCTGAGGTCAAAGAACATAGCATCAGTGAAGGTGTAGTGGAGAGGCCAGCCAATAGGAGAAGCTACTTGGGAGATTTTGCAGGAGATGCGGAGAAAATACCCACACTTATTTGAGACTCCAGGTATTATTCTAAACCCGTTCGAGGACGAATATTTGTCTAAGAGGGGGAGAATGTAATGACCAGACCCGTCATTTTGAGTATTATAACCTCGTTTCCCCATTCACTGCTCAATTTATGCTTTACATTTGTTATGTGACTTGCCGGTGGTAATTGGTTCGGGTCCGATGAGATTTTATTTTTCAATGATTTGGAACACCAAGTTCCAAGGTTTCGAAATTCAGTTGAAACGGTTGACCTGATGTTGACGTATGTGTAGTGACCCGGAAAGTTTTGCTAAGGAAATTAAGTTTTTGTGGCGTCGAGGTAGATCAAATAGTACAACGCGGCTCGAACTTTTTGGTTTGAACAATACACCGGGAAGTAGAGGAAAAGTTTTGGCAGAAAAACACGTTTCTGCGGTCCATTATGCGACCGCATAATGGCCACAGAAGTGAGGCAGAAGAGGGCCAGTTTGGATGAAATCTGCGGTCGACTATGCGACCGCATAACTGTTCTGTGGTCACTATGCGACCGTAGAACAGGTATGCGGGCCGCATAGTGACCGCATACACATGCAGATGTTTGCCAATTTTGGACACCGATTATGCGACTGATATGCGATCCGCATAATCGTTATGCGGTCGCATATGCGACCGCAGAACCTATTCCGGAGCTTCATTTTTCTGATTTTATAAACCCGACCCCATTCTTATAAAACACTATCGAGGTCATTTTGAAGGGGTTCATCTGATATTCTAGAGAGAGGTGAGAGAATTTTAGAGAGAGAAAGTGAAGACTTAGTCATTTATCCATCAATTTCTTGTTCAAGGTTTGAAGATTTCACAAGGATCTTGCTAGGGCTTCATAGAGGTAAGAATTTCTTTCCTCAATTCTTCAATTTCGTGTTTGGAGTAAAGATGGACGATTAATAGTATGATTTAGAAGTATTATGTATACATACCAATAAGGTTGTGGAAAGATTTTTTAAGTTCAAATGGGTAAAGATTGGGTTGAAAATGGTAAAAATCTTCATAGACTTTAATTGAAGATTTGAGGCTCGAGTTGGTGTCGGATTTTGGTGAAATTTGTATGGTTGGACTCGTAGTTGGATGGTCGTTCATATTCTGTAACTTTTGTCGGGTTCCGAGACGTGCGGCTCACGGGCAATTTTGAGTTAATTTCGAAATTTTCGTTAAAATGTTGATTTCGTTAATTAGATGAGTCTATTATTGTTTTATTTATGATATGTAATTGCTTTTGGCTAGATTTGGGCCATTCAGAGCTGGATATTCGTGGAAAAGTCATTGTGACCGATTGATTGAGCTTGGTTCGAGGTAAGTGGCTTGCCTAATTTTGCGTGGGGGAAATCCCCTTAAGATTTGGAACTATTATGCTATGTGAGTGCTGTGTACGTGAGGTGATGAGTACGTACACGGGCTAGTTGTGTAAAAATCCAATTTTCTTGCCGAGCAACAACATATTTTCCTGTTATTTTGAGTTATACCATTTTAATGAATACTAATCTATTTTCATTATTAAGTGAGTTATTCCAATATGTGTAGCTATCATGTTTAGTCTAATACAACATGTCTACGTGTCTTAATTGTTTATGTGAATTACGTGCAGCATGCTTAGTGAATTTTCCTGCTTCTTCCTTGACTGGTACTTATACTAAATTGTATGAATTTCGTGATCTAGTTGTATTTCTATCATTCGCGCTGCATATTTACTTTGGGACTACGGAAATCTCAGTAAAATACCACATGCTTTTCAAAATCAGGGTTTGAATCAAAACATCTCGTTTAAACCGAGATCCAGTAAAATCATTTAAAGATATTTTTCAACAGTTTTCAAACAAAGGCTCAATACAAGGTAAGCAAAAATGATGAAATCATAAACAGTCCCTCGGGCAAAAGTAAGCCCCTCGGGCAAAAGTATCACTCATATACAGCCCCTCGGGGAAACCTCACAGTCACTCGTATATAGCCCCTCGGGCATACCTCACAATCACTCGTAAACAGCCCCTCGGGGATATCTCTCCAACACTCATGCCTCCCAGTCACTCAGCACTCAGCACTCGGCACTCGCACTCAGTAGGTACCTGCGCTCACTAGGGGTGTGTACAGACTCCGGAGGGGCTCCTTCAGCCCAAGCGCTATATCAAGCCAAATCATGGCATAAATCAATCAGGCCCTCGGCCTATATCAAACATGATGCGCCGTGCAGCCCGATCCCATAAATATCCTCATAAATTAGGCAATCGGCCTCACTCAGTTATAAACCTCTCGAGCCACTCGGGCTCTCAGTAAAACAGGGTATTCAGCCCAAAACAACATTTATATGCATCAAAATAGAGTAATAAAAACTGTGTTATGCAGTAAACAGGTATAACCATGACTTCGTATAAATTTTCAATCGAAAACAGTGAGGGGATAGTAAGAAAAGGCCCCTAAGGGTCCAAATAGTACTGGCACAAGGCCCAAACATGGCATTCAACTCAATTTATAGAAACTCTTTCTAAAACACATAAGTATCATAGAGTTTCAACAAAATATGTAACTTTACAGTTGCTACGGGACGGAACAAGTCACAATCCCCAATAGTGCACACCCACACGCCCGTCACCTAGAATGTGTGTCACCTCAAAATAGTAAAATGATACGAAATCCGGGGTTTCATACCCTCAGGATTAGATTTACAATCCTTACTTACCACAAACCGGTCAAATCTCTACCCCGTGATGCTCTTGCCTTCCAACCCAGCCTCCAAATGCTCCGAATTTATTCACAATCAGTACAATACCATCAATATATGCTAATGGAATGAATTCCACAAGAAAAACTAACAATATAGACCAAAAATCCGAAATTGGCTCAAACCCGGCCCCCGGGCCCACAACTCGGAATCGGGTAAAAGTCACAAATTACGAATGCCCATTCACTTTCAATCAAATCCGACTTCGAATGGACATTCAAATCCCAAAAATTTATTTTATGAAGTTTCTACAACTTTTCCCAGATTTTCACCTCAAAGTACTAATCAGATGATAAAATCATTGATATATTCATGTATATTAACCAAATTTGAGTTAGAATCACTTACCCCGATGAATTTCTTGAAAATCTACGAAATCTCGCCACTAACCGAGCTTCCTAGGTCCAAAATGTGAAATAATGCCTTAAACCCCGTTTATATAGTGCACCCACTGAACTCTCACTATGCGGTCTGCGAAATTCCAAGCGCTCACCCTCTGAACTCCCACTATGCGGTCCGCGAATTTCCAAGCGCGGCCGCACCTCCCAGGTCGTGCGGTCGCGAAAAACTGGTGCGGCCGCACTTTTTGCTGGCTGTACTGTCAGGCTTTAGTATTTTGGCCATAACTTTATCTAAACATGTCCAAATGATGATTTATTTACCTTTATGGAAACTAGACACGAAGGGATACAACTTTTGTTTATGAATCATCTCAAAATTCCTTGTAGATCAAAAGATATAGGCTTCTGAAGTCGGACCAACGGATCTGCAGAACTTTTCCCCGGAGTGCGGCCGCGGCAGAATTATGCGGTCCATGAAATTCTGCTAAGGTCCGCAAAATTCTGCTGAGGTCCGCAAAATTCTGCTGAGGTCCGCGAAATTCAAAGCACCAGAACCATACCTGAGCTCCGGAAATGCCCGGACTCGCTCAAAACTCACCCCGAGGCCTCCGGAACCTCAACCAAAGGTACCATCAAGTCCTAAAATACCATACAAACTCAATCGAGCTTTCGAATCACATCAAACAATAACAAAAATATGAATCGCACACCAATTCAAGCTTAATGGACTTGAAACCTCAAACTTCCACAACCGATGCTGAAACATATCAAACCTCGTCCGAATAACCTCAAATTTTGCACACACGTCAAAAATGACACTACAAATCTAATCCAACTCCCGGAATTCCATTCCGACTCTGATGTCAAATTTTCCACTGCCGACTAGAAATCACCAAATTTCCAATTTTGCCAATTCAAGCCTAATTCTACCACGGACCTCCAAATTACATTCCGGACACGCTCCTAAGTCCAAAATCACCTAACGGAGCTATCCGAACCAAAAAAAATCCCAATCCGAGATCGTTTACTCATAAGTCAATATCCGGTTGACTTTTCCAACTTAACCTTCTAAATGAGAGACTGAGTGTCTCATTCCACTCCGAAACTACTCTGGACCCGAACCTACCAACCCGATACAACACAACACAACTGAACAACACATAAAGAAGCAGAAATGGGGGAAACAGGGCTATAACTCTTGGAATGACCGGTCGGGTTGTTACATCCTCCCCATCTTAAATAAATGTTCGTCCTCGAACGAGTGTAGAAATATACCTGGAGTCTCAAATAGGCATGGATATCTGCTCCGTATCTCCCATTCGGTCTCCCAGGTGGCCTCCTCCACGGTCTGGCCTCTTCACTGCACCTTCACTGAAGCTATGTCCTTTGACCTCAACTTTCGGACTTGCCGATCCAAAATAGTCACCGGCTCCACATCATAAGTCATATCACCTCCAACTGAACCGTGCTAAAATTCAAAACATGGGACAGATCTCCAATATACTTCCGGAGCATGGAAACATGAAACACTGGGTGCACACTCGACAAGCTGGGTGGCAAGGCAAGCTTATAAGCCACCTCCCCTATACTCTGAAGCACCTCAAAAGGCCTAATGAATCGGGGGCTCAACTTGCCCCTCTTCCCAAACCTCATAACACCCTTCATGGGTGATACCTTCAGCAAAACCTTCTCCCCAACCATGAAAGATACATCACGGACCTTCCTGTCCGCATAGCTCTTCTGCCTAGACTGCACCGTACGAAGCTGCTCCTGAATCAATTTCAATTTATCTAATGCATCCTGGACCAAGTCTGTACCCAAGAGCCTAGCCTTACTCGGATCAAACCATCCAACCAGAGATCTACACCTCCTCCCATATAAAGCCTCGTACGGAGCCATCTGAATACTCGACTGATAACTGTTGTTATATGCAAACTTCGCGAGTGGCAGAAACTGGTCCCGTGAACCCTCAAAGTCAATGACACAAGCGCTCAACATGTCCTCCAATATCTTAATAATGCGCTCGGACTGCCCGTCCGTCTGAGGGTGAAAAGCTATGCTCAACTCAACCTGAGTACCCAACTCTCGCTGCACGACCCTCCAAAACTGCGATGTAAACTGAGTACCTCTATCTGAAATGATGGAAACTAGGACATCATGCAGGCGAACAATCTCTCAGATGTAAATCTCAGCCAACCACTCTGAAGAGTAAGTAGTGCCAACTGGAATGAAGTGCGCGGACTTGGTCAGTCGATCCATAATAACCCAAATAGCATCGAACTTCCTCGAAGTCCGTGGGAGCCCAACTACAAAGTCCATGGTGATCCGCTCCCACTTCCACTCTGGGATCTCTAATCTATGAAGTAAGCCACCCGGTCTCTGATGTTCATACTTAACCTGCTGACAATTGAGACACCGAGCCACAAACCCAACTATATCATTCTTCATCTGCCTCCACCAATAGTGCTGTCTCAAATCCTGGTGCATCTTCGTGGTACACGGATGGATGGAATACCGCAAGCTGTAGGCCTCCTCAAGAATCAACTCCCGAAGCCCATCTACATTAGGCACACATATCCGGCCCTGCATCCTCAACACGTCGTCATCACCAATAGTCACATCCCTAGCATCACCTCTCCGAACCTTGTCCTGAAGAACGAGTAAGTGTGGGTCATCATATTGACGCTCCCTGATACGGTCATAAAGAGAAGACCTAGAGACCATGCAAGCCATTACCCGACTAGGCTCCGAAATGTCCAATCTCACAAGCTGGCCCGCTAAGGCCAGAACATCCAATGCCAAAGGTTTCTCTACTGGTGGGAGATATGCTAAACTCCCCAAATTCTCTGCCTGATGACTCAAAGCATTGGCCACCATATTGGCCTTCCCCGTATGGTACAGAATAGTGATATCATAGTCTTAAAGAAGCTCCAACCATCTACGCTGATGCAAATTAAGATCCTTCTGCTTAAACAGATGTTGCAGACTCCGGTGATCAGCATAAATCTCATAATGAACCCCATACAAATAATGACGCCAAATCTTTAAGGCGTGAACAATGGCTGCTAACTCAAGATCATGCAACTGATAATTCTTCTCACGGGTCTTCAACTGACGCGAGGCATAGGCAATCACCCTACCCTCCTGCATCAAAACACAACCAATGCCTACCCTCGAGGCATCACAATACACGGTATAAGAACCTGAAGCTGATGGCAGAACTAACACTGGAGTTGTGGTCAAAGCAGTCTTGAGCTTCTGAAAGCTCTCCTCACATTCATCCGACCACCTGAATGGAGCACCCTTCTGGGTCAATTTGGTCAAGGGTGAAGCAATAGATGAGAATCCCTCCATAAAGCGACGGTAATAACCCGCCAAACCAAGAAAGCTCCTAATCTCCGTGGCTGAGGATGGTCTAGGCCAACTCTGCATCGCCTCTATCTTCTTCGGATCCACCTAAATACCCTCACTGGACACCACGTGTCCCAAGAATGCTACTGAACTGAGCCAAAACTCACACTTGGAGAACTTTGCATAAAGCTTCTCCTCCCTCAATCTCTGTAATACAATCCTCAAATGCTGAGCATGCTCCTCCTTGCTACGAGAGTACACCAGGATGTCATCAATGAACACAATGACGAAGGAGTCCAAATATGGCTGGAACACACTGTTCATCAAATGCATGAACGTTGTTGGGGCATTGGTCAACCCAAAAGACATCACCAAGAACTCATAATGGCCATAACGGGTCCTGAAAGCTGTATTAAGAATATTCGAGTCCCAAATCTTCTACTGGTGATACCCGAACCTCAAATCAATCTTAGATAACACCCTCGCTCCCTGAAGCTGGTCAAATAAATCATCAATACGGGGCAAGAGATGCTTGTTTTTGACTGTGACCTTGTTCAACTGCCTGTAGTCAATACACATTCTCATGGAACCATCCTTCTTCTTCACAAATAGAACCGGTGCACCCCAAGGTGACACACTAGGCCGAATAAACCCCTTATTAAGGAATTCCTGAAGTTGTTCTTTCAATTCCTTCAACTCCGCCGGTACCATACGATACGGTGGAATAGCAATGGGCTGAGTGCTCGGCACCAAATCAATACCAAAGTCAATATCCCTGTCAGGCGGCATGCCCGGCAAGTCTGCAGGAAACACATCCGGAAAATCACGTACCACCGGAACAGAATCAATGGTAGGAGTCTCTGCACTAACATCCCTCACAAAAGCCAAATAAGACAGACAACCCTTATCAACCATACGCTGAGCCTTCAAATATTAAATCACCCTACTTGGTACATAATCTACAGAACCGCTCCACTCAACCCTCGGAAATCCCGGCATCGCCAAGGTCAAGGTCTTTGCGTGATAATTTAGAACATGATGACATGGAGATAACCAATCTATACCCAATATCACATCAAAGTCAACCATACTAAGCAGCAAAAGGTCCACTTGGGTCTCCAGACCCCCAATAGTCACCTCACATGACCGATATACGCGGTCTACAATAATAGTATCACCCACATGAGTAGATACATGAACAGATAAAACTAAAGACTCATGAGGCATATCCAGAAAATGGGTGAAATATGAGGAAACATATGAATACGTGGAACCAGGGTCAAATAATACAGAGGCATCTCTGTGACAAACTGAGACAATACATGTAATCACAACATCTGAAGCAATAACATCTGGTCTGGCAGGGAGGGCATAAAAACGGGCCTGGCCACCCCCTGATCTGCCTCCCCCTCTAGGGTGACCCCTAGCTGACTGACCTCCACCCCGAGCTGACTGGGCGGGGGGTAAAGTAACTGGTGCTGAAGTCGAAGGCTGACTCCTCTATTGAGATAGACCTCTATGACGACAAGGACACTGCCTCCACATATGCCCAAACTCCCCCACACTCAAAACAACTCCCTGGTGCTGGTGGCGGGAATTGAAGGGAGCCCCGAGCACCGAGATGACTAGCAGAAGGACCCGACATAGACGAACTCTAACCTGATGGAGCACGTGAAGAACTCTGTGCTAGAAGGGCACCAAGAGATGAACGACCCTGCTGATAACTATGAGAACCATGGCCAGATGATGCACCATGGTAAAATGGTCGAGCTGACTGAGCATGTCTGAAATGACGACCTCTACCGTGCTGGAACTGACCCCCAAAAGGAGCACCGCTGAATCCACCCTGACCACGAGGCCTCTTGGCCTCCCACTCAACCCTCTCCTGACCGCAAACCATCTCAATCCGTTGAGCAATGTCGACAACCTCATCAAAGGTAGCACCAGACACCCTCTCTCTGGTTATAAGCAACTGTAGCTGAAAAGTGAGACCATCAATAAACCTCATGATCCTCTCCCTGTCCGTGGGAACCAACCAGATAGCATGACGGGCCAACTCCGAGAATCACATCTCATACTGCGTCACAGACATATCACCCCGACGAAGCGCTCAAACTGTCTACGCTGCTCCTCTCTGCAGGACCGAGGCACGAACTTTTCCAAAAAGACCACAGAGAACTGCTGCCAAATAAGGGGAGCTGCGCCAACAGGCCTACGCCTCTCGTAAGTCTCCCACCATCTGAGTGCAGCCCCAGAAAACTGAAAAGTAGTGAATGAGACCCTACAAGTGTCTAGAATACCAGCTGTACGGAGTATCCTCTAACACCTGTCCAAGAAGTCCTGAGCATCCTCTCTCTCTGTGCCACTAAAAGGTGGTGGCTGGAGTCTCCCAAACCTCTCCAACCTACGCTGATCATCCTCAGGCACAGGTGGTGCCTGAGCGGGTGCATCAACAACTGGAATCTGGTCCCGATCTGGGACAACTGGTGGATCTGCTGGTATTGCCCCAACTGTGGTGCGGGCTGCACCTCTGCCCCTACCACGGCCTCTACCGCGGCCTCGGCCTCTCGCGGCCCTGGCTGGTGGTATTGGTGGCTGGCCCTCTTGACCGGTAGCACGAGTCCTCACCATCTGTGAGAGAATGAAACAATAGATGTTTAGTTACTAGAATCAACAGATTTGCACGACAAGAATTCAAGAATGTGGAGTTTCCTAAAGGTTTTGCAGCCTCTCAAAGATAAGTACAGATGTCTCCGTACCAATCCGCAAGACTCTACTAAACCCGCTCATGACTCGTGAGACCTATGTAACCTAGGCTCCGATACCAACTTGTCACGACCCAAACTAACCCTGTCGTGATGGCGCGTATCGTAAAACTAGGCAAGCCGGCTCATTTCCAAAACAAACCGATATTTTCATTTCAAAGATAATTTTAAGGCTATCTAACATAAAAACCTTCGTAAAGGAGTTCAAATCAAAATAAAAGTGCGGAAAGAAAAGCCCGATATCGGGGTGTCACTAGTCATGAGCATCTACTATAATTTATCTGACAATATCGAGACTAACATAGTTTGTAAAATAGCTAAATACAACTAAAGGAAGATAAGATGGAGAAAAGCAGAACTGCGATCGCCAGGCAGCTACCTCGCTATCCCCGAGAAAATCTGCAACCGAATAGTCAACAACCGGTACCGTGTCCAGCTACACCTGGATCTGCACACAAGGTGCGGGAAGTAACGTGAGTACGCCAAGTCAGTAAGTAACAACAATAAATAAAGACTAAGCAGTAGTGACGAGCAATAAGCATATAAAGTTTATATCATAAAATCTCAGTAAAATACCACATGCTTTTAAAATCAGGGTTTGAATCAAAACATCTCGTTTAAACCTAGTTCTAGTAAAATCATTTAAAGATATTTTTCAACAGTTTTCAAACAAAGGCTCAATGCAAGGTAAGCAAAAATGATGAAATTATAAACAGCCCATCGGGCAAAAATATCACTCATATACAGCCCATCGGGAAAACCTCACAGTCACTCGTATACAGCCCCTCGGGCATACCTCACAATCACTCGTAAACAGCCCATCGGGCATACCTCACAATCACTCGTAAACAGCCCATCGGGCATACCTCACCATCACCCATGCCTCCCAGTCACTCAGCACTCGGCACTCGCACTCAGTAGGTACCTACGCTCACTGGGGGTATGTACAAACTCCAGAGGGGCTCCTTAAGTCCAAGCGCTATATCAAGCCAAATCATGGCATAAATCAATCAGGCCATCGGCCTATATCAAACATGCTGTGGCGTGCAGCCCGATCCCATAAATATCCTCATAAATCAGTCCATCGACCTCACTCAGTCATAAACCTCTCAAGCCACTCGGGCTCTCAGTAAAACAGGGTATTCAGCCCAAAACAACATTTATATGCATCAAAATAGAGTAATAAAAAATGAGTTATGCAGTAAACAGGTATAACCATGACTGAGTATAAATTTTCAATCGAAAACAGTAAGGGGATAGTAAGAAAAGACCCCTAAGGGTCCAAATAGCACTCGCACAAGGCCCAAACATGGCATTCAACCCAATTTACAGAAACTCTTTCTAAAACAATAAGTATCACATAGTTTCAACAAAATATACAACTTTACAGTTGCTACGGGACGGACCAAGTCACAATCCCCAACAGTGCACGCCCACATGCCCGTCACCTAGCATGTGCGTCACCTCAAAATAGTAAAATGATACGAAATCTAGGATGTCATACCCCCAGGACTAGATTTACAATCGTTACTTACCTCAAACCGGTCAAATCTCTACCTCGCGATGCTCTTACCTCTCGACTCGGCCTCCAAATGCTCCGAATCTATTCACAATCAGTACAATACCATCAATATACGCTAATGGAATGAATTCCACAAGAAAAACTACCAATTTAGACCAAAAACTCGAAATTGGCTCAAACCCGGCCCCGAGCCCACGACTCAAAATCGGGTAAAAGTCACAAATTACGAACGCCCATTCACTCACGAGTTCAACCATACTAGTTTCACTCAAATCCGACTTCGAATCGACATTCAAATTCCAAAAATTCATTTTATGAGGTTTCTACAATTTTTCCTAAAATTTCACCTCAAAGTACTAATCAGATGATGAAATCATTGATATATTCATGTATATTAACCAAATTCGAGTTAGAATCACTTACCGAGATGAATTTCTTAAAAAACCCACGAAAAATCGCCACAAACCGAGCTCCCTAGGTCCAAAATGTGAAATAATGCCCTAAACCCCATTTATATAGTGCACCCTCTGAACTCCCACTATGCGGCCCGCGGAATTCCAAGTGCGGCCGCGCCTCCCAGGTCCTGCGGTCGCGAAAAACTGGTGCGGCCGCACATTTTGGTGGCTGCATTGCCAGGCTTTAGTATTTTGGCCATAACTTTCTCTACAAATGTCCAAATGATGATTTCTTTACCTTTCTGGAAACTAGACATGAAGGGCTACAAATTATTTTTAAATTATCTCAAAATTTCTTGTAGATCAAAAGATATAGGCTTCCGAAGTCGGACCAGCGGATCTGCAGAACCTTTCCCCGGAGTGCGGCCGCAGCAGAATTATGCGATCCGCGAAATTACAACTTAACCTTCTAAATGAGAGAATGAGTGTCCCATTCCATTCCGAAACTACTCTGGACCCGAACCTACTAACCCGATACAACACAACACAACTGAACAACACATAAAGAAGCAGAAATGGGGGAAACGAGGCTACAACTCTCGGAACGACCAGCCGAGTCGTTACAATTAATTATAATATAAATATATAAACTCTAAAATTTTACTTTCCTTTATTGTCTAAGTTCATCAATCAACTCTAATCAAGTAACAAGACATTTCTAATGATCAAATTTATTCCTCTATGTACAGTTTTTTCTCTCTGGGTTGATATTTGCTGGTTTTGGACAAAACTTTTGTCAACAAATGCTTTTAGTTTTGTATTTTTGAATAGTTTAATTAAGAATATTATAATTTATGACTCTATACACTAGTTAGTATTCAAATCGAAAGGAAAAAAATGAACCATATCAAATTTAATTAGGTACGGTATTTGTATAGTATTTTAAGAAATCGAATACCAAAAATATCGAACCGAAATGTCTAAATACCGTACCGTAGCGACGACAGCGTAACACCGGAGTAGTATCATTTGAGCTTGCTTAAGGGTACTAGCGTCTTTCCATGAATGAAGTCAACTTGAACACTCATTAAACAATCAGTGGCCTCTTTTGCTCCTGCTGAAAAGTGAAAAGTAGAACACCTTTTTCCTTCTCAGCGCCAGCCATAGTGCCGTACATTCAGCTCTCCTCCTCCATGTACACATAACATACTACTTGAATCCCAATATTCATCTACTTAACTTCACTTCAGCTTTTGGGTGACCTCAAAATTCAATGAGGCTCTTCGTTTAAGAATTGTGTGTATCAACATCACAATCAGGTTAAGCTAAAATGCTTCTCAATCAATTCGATTTTATTATCAAATTATGAAGCTCTAAATTGCATTCTCTGTTACAATCTTTTTTTTATTTTTTTATGTTCGTGTTGGTTCTTCTTAATAATTCCAGTGCTGCACCGCATTGTACCTTTCAGCTATCCTGCATGCTCCTTTTTACCCATTTTATGTATAACCCTCTTGCTTTCAGTTAATGTTAATTAATAGAAACATTCTTTCTTATGTTAGAGAGAGGACCAGTTTCTAAAATGTCTGTTTATAGTCTCAGGGTCCATCACGTTTTGAAGTTACCTTTAGTTATATCTGAAATACAACGACAATAACACTTTGGTCCCAAACAAGTTGGGTCAGCTATATGAATTCTTGCTGGCGCTCGCTACTCCATTTAAACTCATCTTGTGCCAATATTATGCAAATACAAATAAAAAGTATGTAATGTGAGGATTCATCATGAAATTTGCATGTTTTATGCTGGCTGCCAGCTTACCGCAACCTACTCCTTTATTCGGTCTTGGGAGCGGCAATGTGAGCAATCTCATGCAGGCGTAAAATGCCTCTCTTATTTTGTATCAATTAGCTTTTAGCCCTTAATATATATTATAACCAAATAACTTAATAAATTAAAGCAAAATAACTGCAATCCCAAGCACCCAAGGGTGTGGCCTAGGGTCAATGAAGTAGGTAAAGAGCCATTAGGTCTCATGTTCAAATCCCAAAGGAGGCAAAAACACTACGTGATTTCTTCCCATTTGTCCATGCCTTGCTGGACAAAGTTACCTGGTACCTGTTGCTGACTGGAGGTAGTAGATATCCCGTGGAGTTAGTCCAGGTACGCATAAGCTGGCCTGGACACCACGGTTATATAAAAAGAGAAGTGCAATCCCACGATAGTTATCACATGTGTCTCACCTTATAAAGGATTCATATAACAACCTCAAACACATTTGGGATTGAGTAGTAGTTGATTGACTGTTGATACTATGTTTATGGAATTTTGGTTCTTTATTAATTAGTGATCTCTTGACAGGAAGATATGGTTACAAGCACATTACCAGATGCATTATTTGGATCTGTTCAATATCATCCTAGCATTTCTTCGCGCAGACATCATGACCCTGTTCAATTTTTTGCTGTTAAGTCACTTTCCACAGCCAATAGAAGGAGTTCTGGTGGGAAAAGGTGTGACATTCGTTCCAGTATACACAAAGTTTGAATTATTTTGGATGCAAGAAAGGTTAAATGTGATAATCTTATTATTTCAGAAAAGTTCTATTCGCGGAAGCCTGGCTCTGCAAACCAAGACATGTCGTTTTCTCGAGCATGGTTTACATTTCTATGCCTTCTACAAGTATCTTTGATATCTTGTTATTTAACTGAGTTATGGTGCTAGTGATTACTACTACTGAAACCTCATTGTTACTTCTAGGATGATTCAGCAGAAGCTCTCACAGATTTCCTTGATGATGGGGATGGTAATTCGTTGGGGAGTAGCAAAGTAGTAGGGGTTGATGACAATGAATTGTTGGCAACTAGAAAAGCTCTCTCTGATGCTCGAGCCAGAAACAAAGCCATTGAAAAGGAAAGAGATCAATTGCTTGAAAAGTTAGCTCGGTCTGAGGCTAAACAGAAGGAGTATTTGTCAACTGTAATGCACGACAAGGATTTGGCCATATCGGAACTTGAGGTGGCGGAAGCTCTATTTAACAATAAGCTAGAAGAGTCTTTGGAGGAGAAATTTAGCTTAGAATCTAAGTTGGTCTTGGCAAAACAAGATGCTGTTGAACTTGCGGTTCAGGTTGAGAAGCTTGCGGAGATTGCTTTTCAGCAGGCAACTTCTCACATACTTGAAGATGCACAATTACGAGTTTCAGCTGCTGAAGCTTCTGCAGCAGAGGCTTCTTTTCAAATTGAAGAACAAATAAGGAGTGCCTCTGAAGGGGCCATAAACTCTGTTCTGCAACAGTCTAAGGATGCCATAGAAAAGGCTTTGGCTGTAGCTGAATCAGTTGGTGACCATACAACAAAAGCCATGGCTGCATTTGTAGATAACATGGGTCCGGTTGATGAGATCATATCAGTTCAGTCCCAGAATATTAAGTTAAGCAACACTGTGAATGACTTGGAGTCTCAATTACTGATTTATAGAAATGACATTGACAGATTGAAATTAGAGCTAAAGCAAGCGCGTAAAGAAGCAAAAGCGTACGAACTCCGTGCAAATGATGTAGAGAAATTATTGCTTGAGTTTCAGGAATCAAGTAGAAAAGCAGCTGTCCAACAGGAGGAGGAAATAAAATCATTATTAGAGAAAATGAGAAAAGATGCTACCGAGAAAAGGAAGGCAGCATCAAAGGCGTTTAAGCTTGAGATCGAGAGAATGAAGGCTTCGATTGAAGCAGCAAAAGAAATAGCACGTTCACAAGATGAGGCATATATGCGAAGATGTGAAGCACTGCAGAGATCTTTAAGAGCAGCTGAAGCTGCTTCGAAAATGTGGAGGCAAAGAGCAGAAATGGCTGAGGATCTATTACTGAAGAAAAGTTCTTCAGAAGAAAGGGATGAGGAAGCTATTTATTCTGTTAATGGTGGAAGAATAGACCTTCTTATGGATGACGATTCACAGAAATGGAAACTTTTAACTGATGGTCCTCGCAGGCCAACTCCTGAGTGGATGGCACGGAGGATAAGATCTCTCCGTCCCAGGTTTCCACCTAGGAAGACTCATGTATCTGAGGCCATGACAGCAGGATATAAAACTTTGGACTTACCAAAACCTGATGAAGTATGGTCTATTGCCCAAGAAAAGCTAAAGGAAGGAGATGTGCTAGTTGAGCATGTGATTGAGAAAGAAGTTATTGAAAAGAAGAGGAAGGCTTTGGAACGTGCTCTTCAACGGAAGACAGTTAAATGGCAGAGAACACCAGAAGAAACAAAACTAGGTACCGCTATTCATGTCAAAGATCTTAGTTTAGTTCACTCGCGAAGCTTGTTCTCAAATGCATAATTGTGTATAATCGACTCTTTGCATGCAGAATCAGGGACTGGTACTGGACGAGAGATTGTGGTCAGTATATACCAGCTTCTATTTTGATTTGTGTATGAATCAGTTTTTGGCTTGCATCAACTTATAATTGGTTTGACTGTTAAATGTAAGCTTAGTTGTGACTTGAATGAATATTGCATTTTATTTCTCTCCAACTCTTTTTGATACATTAAGAAACATATGACTGCTCCATTGATAACTTCGTCTGTTCAAAAGCCACTGCTAAGCAAGTCGAAGAAATTTATTTCCATCTTTGAAAACTAGCTGACACACCGGTTTGACTTATGTAGATTTTTTCATTTAAAAATTGCTTCCATCCAGCAAGAGCTTTTGTATAAACAGATCACAGAAAGAGGCCTTGCTTCTAAAGTAATAAATATTAATTGTTGGGGGAAAGGTGATGTGAGTCATATATCATATGTCATACTGAGAAGTGTACAGAGTTCTTGCAAGTATTCTTAGTGGAACGCTAGATTTGAGCCTGACTTGGACCGAGTAGAAGAAATAGAAGAATCATTAGTGAAGAAAGCCTACACCTAGATGGGCAGATGGATAGACCTCCTAAGACCCTGCTATCTTGGAGTCTTGTGCATTGGGTTTCTGCAAGAGCAGGGAATTACCACTTCAACTGTGCATGTTATTTCATAGTTCTACTTTCTACAGAAATCTAAAATGATAATCAAGATGATTGGTAAATCGGAGAGTTAACTATAGGCTCCTACTGCCTCCTGATGTTCCATTGCTGCAATCAGTGTTTGACATTAGCTGGGTGCTCAGTTACTACCTACTATTGGGTTAGTGCAGGAGAATACATATTTAGAGGTGGAAATTAAAATTGAAGCGAACTGGTAGTTTTTCCATATTTCTTACTTCCTCTGTGTTAACTAGGATGTCCACCTTTCCTTTTTTACTTCCTTCTGAAATACCGTATACTATCTTAAGAAAAAAATTAAGTATATTTTACTGTCTCGAAAATTTTTATCGGACCACGTTTACTCTTCACAAAAGAACTTTTCTAATTCTCTTCTCGATTAACAAACAAAAAGTATTATGCACCTACATGTTTCCCCTAGAGTAAATAATTCACTTTTAACTATAACCTAAGTCAAACTAAGATGTTCCAATTTGGGAGGAGGATGTTATATATTTTGTGTTTTAACTGTCATCATTATTATAATTCTTATTATTGTCATTGTTATTGTTATTACTGCTGCTATTGGTGTTACTATCATTGTCATCGTCATCCTCAATATTATTATAACCATCAGTATCACCGACCAGCAGTCCAGCACTACCACCGCCACCATCTTCATCTTCTAATGGATTGAAATTCACTCCGAGGCTTTCAAAAACTTATATGAAGCTCTTGTTACAACCACTTTTTATCTGAAATTTTTATCCTCTTCCAGGGTCATTATCATCTGAAAATCTTCACACAGGACACCTGCATTACATCATTATCATTATCATTATCATTATCAATGCCTATACTTCTTTTACACGCAGTCTCCTTTATTCTTAGTAGCTATAAAGCTCTCTTTGATTTTGAAGTTCCAAGGTTTCAATTGGGAAAGCTGGAGAAGAGAGTGGTATCTTGAGCTTGCTAATAAAGCTGCTGATTTGTCCCGCAGCGGTATCACAGCAGTTTGGTTTCCACCACCAACAGAATCAGTTGCTCCTCAAGGTGTCATCTTTGATCAATTTAGATTTAGAAGCCAAATGGGAACTGCTAACAATAACATTTGTTTCTTGATTTATATTATTTTGTAGATGATTGTTTTTAATTCATTATCGTTATTTGTTTCAGAGGAGTTGTTAATAATTGAACAATTCATTATAAGTTGGGGTGAAAAGATGTCCCTTAACCTCCTGAATTAACTACCTTTTATTCAATGATTTGGTTAAATGAGATTTACGGTATCACTTAGTGCATTGTAAATAACACAGAACTATTGCAGGTTACATGCCTTCTGACCTTTACAACTTGAATTCTGCTTATGGTTCTGTGGAAGAGCTTAGAAGCTGCATAGAAGAGATGCACAACCAAGATCTTCTGGTCGGTATCTAATTTAATTAGTGATTTGACTTGTTGTTCTTGGCATTTGTAGTTTAATAGTTTGCATTCACACAGTTACCATGATCCTTTAAGTTTTTTTTCCTTTGCATGAAATGCAAATCTGTATGCAGTTATGTTTATCTTTTTTAACCAGTAATATATGTCTGCTGCTAGGGCAATGGATTTACTAACACCAAATGAGTAATTTCTGAATTATGTAAAGGTTATTAAACTGCTTATGGGCATAGAACAATGTGGTTTGTCTTTTAGCTGTTCTGCTTGTGTTTGCAGGCTTTGGGAGATGTTGTGTTGAACCATCGATGTGCTCATAAACAGGTAATCATTTTCTAAACTGCTGCCCTTGTTTCTTAATATGTCATAAGAATGTTAGCTTCGTCTTGCTTGGAAATAAATGTTCATGTAGGAAAACCTTTTAGCTCTAGAAGCAAGTAGGAGTTGTTTGCAAGTCATATACTTCAAACACTATTTCATTGTGCTTGCTGGCAATGGTTTATTAAAATATCATTTTACATGGCATAGTTAAGTTGGTCCAAGTTCTGGAGTTTATATAGAAAGAAACATTCATCATGGTATTTGATTTATCTGTTAACTCTTATGTTCCGTAATTGCCTATGTCTCTCCCCGTATGAAAGACCATATTCTTCTAAGTTAGCATTGCCATCTGTACCCAATCTTTCATGGATGTGTATAGTTCCTATGCTCCTTGAGATTGTACATTTTGTATAAACCTTGTAGAGACTGCTTTGGAGTAAATCAAGGCAAACTAGTCCAATAGGTTTGCTGATCCTTTTAACTCATACTAATGCTGCAAGTGTTGATAAATGCTCTCACCTGATCGTAGAGTCCAAATGGTGTCTGGAACATTTTCGGAGGCAAGCTTGCGTGGGGACCTGAAGCAATTGTTTGTGATGATCCAAACTTTCAAGGCCGTGGAAATCCTTCAAGTGGTATAAATTTTCTCCATGAAACAAATGGGATATGTTTGTAAATGTCATGTCCATTATTGCCAGATGGAAGAGGTTTATCAGCACATTAAGATATTGGAGAGCTCCTATCACTTGGTGCAATCTTGGTTAATTTTTTAATTTAATGGAAATGACTGTTGTCATTGGTGCTCTTTTAGATTGTCTTCATCTTTGCACTTCTAAGCTTCTGATTTCACTCTTTGAAATTTGCCCAAGTTTTCTATTCAATTGCTCAACATGCTATTTTACTGTAACATGTCTTTGTCCGGTCTTTGATTAAAGAAATTACCAAAACTAATATTCTTGTACTGTAAAATCTTTTCATTGTATTTTCTTTTCTGAGAGCACCAATACGTTTATGCTTCTGCTCAGATTTGTATATGTTTCTGCAAGACAGTAGGGTATGCTTGGGACTATGTAGCATGTGGTGAAGGTGAGGAATCATCTGGAGATAGTCCAGTTTTGGTGCATAACTTTCTTGAGTTTCCAGAATAGCTGAAATCTTACCTTATTGATAAAAAAAAAGTTTCCAGAATAGCCTCTAAAAGTGTTGTTCTTCACCTGTATATTAGATTTTGATGAGCTTCACAGACTGATGAGAAGAGATTATAAGTATTTCCTCTTACAGGATTTTTCTAGTTACCCCTTCTTTGTGTGCCTTTGAAGTGTAGGTGATATATTTCATGCTGCACCAAACATTGATCATTCCCAGGAATTTGTACGACAAGATGTAAAGGAATGGCTAAATTGGCTGCGAAATGACATCGGTTTTGATGGGTGGCGCCTTGACTTTGTGAGGTGAAGCCGTAGCTCTTGTTGGTTTACTACTTTTGAACTTAGTACTTCTGTCTTCCATTTCTAGAAACAAGTCCAGTTTTTTGTAAAACATTGATTTGCATTCATCATATTGGTTAGAAAACTTGAAAATCAAGAGGAAAAACATAACTCTCTTGTTGCAATATGTGGTTATACTGCATTACCTGCTTGTTTTATTGATACTAGTTTTTCCTTTCCCGAAGTTTGTTAGGGGAAGCTGTTCAAGTCTTCTCTATCTCTGTTTGTCTGTCTGTTCTGTCTCTCCTTTCAATGGACGTTGGAAGCTAAATGAAGATGAGGTGGAAACTTCTAGTCACGCATTTGATTCTGCTGGAGTTATATGTCCACATTCTTCATGTCATGTTTGCATTAGTGGACTGAATATATCTTCCACAGAAAAGAATTTTTGGAAACAACAATCATATTTCAGACATCAGACCTCTCATGGAGCTGTATTTCATCTTCATTTTGATCTCCATGTTATCTTATTATCCTTTAGGTATAGTCTAAGAATTATGTTGTGGTCCAGAATGAAACAATGCAAGGACGACTTTGAATGAGATGTTAGGAGGGAAATCAACGTGGCATGTAATACATTCCTGGAGTTTTTAACTTCAATTTGAGTCGATACTCTATGATATTTGGAAAGTGGCTGATCTATTAAGTCCTATGAATCTTTCGACTTGATAGGGTACCTTTGTCATTTGTAGTAATACGGGCTCTTTCTTGTCTGCAGGGGCTTTTCAGGGGGATATGTGAAAGAATATATAGAAGCATCAAATCCCGCATTTTCTATTGGCGAGTATTGGGATAGTCTGGCTTATGAAGGTGGAAACTTGTGTTACAACCAAGGTGAGCATTTTTCATTTGTAGCTGTAGATTTGACTAATTGGTCTCAGCTTGGGATTGTCAAAGGAAAAAGAAGTTTGACAAGTGTTGTGCATGAAGCTAGGTTATGACAACTCATTTGGTCATTTTATGCAAATTCTTTTATCTGGGTATTTCTGAGATCTGTTCGAGCAAATAACAAAATGTGGTCTGGCTCCAACTGTCTGTGCTAGCCAGGGTCATTTCTCGGTTCAGCTTTGAAACTGATTAGGTGTCAATATCCTTAAACATTGAGGACATACAGCTTTAAGTTTCTATATCATGCTTCCATAATGTAGAAAATTCACCAGTTGTTTATAATAGTAAATTTGTGTTATTCTGATGCATCCAGATGCCCATCGCCAGCGCATAGTTAACTGGATCAATGCTACTGGTGGGAGCTCTTCAGCATTTGATGTCACGACAAAGGTACTTCTGTTAGAGCATCTTTTATTTGTAGGGTTTACTCTATCCCCTCATATGAAAGCATCTCAATCATTTGGAAATGATAATGCATGCCTCTGTTCTTGAATGAAGTAGCGCAAGTAGTATGACACATGGTTTTGGATGAGTATCAGAATGGCTATGTATAGGTTGGAGATGATTGATTTCGTGCAGGTTTATTCTGTAGTTTCATACCCTTGACCCACTGGCGGGACAAATGGACAAGGTTTATTTTACTTTACACAATCTTTTCAAGGTCAATGAAATCGAATGAGTAAAATAGAATTAGTATTTACCAAGATAGAAGTTGAGGAGAAACAACACTACAGTTCGTCGATTGTCTTTCAATGTTAATAAACACACCTTCACTGCTTTTATGTAACTTGATTAGTAATGATTCTTTTGGGCGGCAAATTCAAATCCTGTAAACTGCGAGAAAATCAACCACTTCGATTGGACTTAACACTTTTAAGAAACAGTGGAATCGATAAGGAGATCTGTTGTACAGTTAGCTTGTTGGCATGTTAACATTTTAAGGCTCTATCTGAAAAACCTTGACTAACTCTGGTTCGTATAGGAGTGTGACGATGAAGCAGTTAACGATAGAATCTAGGAGCCATATGTCTGTTGGATGAGAGGAATAGGGGGATAAGAAGCTATTTGATGCCAACCGGGTAATTGGATTGAGTGGCTCATCAAAGTTTCTATCCCTATGGCTGGTTGTAGCCTTTGCTTATCATACGAGCATTATACAACAACAACAACCCAGTATAATCTCACAAGTGGGGTCTGGGGAGGGTAGGGTGTACCTTGGAAGGGCAGAGAGACTGTTTCCGATAGATCCTCGGCTAAAGAAAAGACACCACACGAGCATTATGGCAAACAAAAATAATGTCACACTCGTACTGTCTTTTAGCTTTTTCAAACCATACGTGACCTTCTAAAGATAAATTATCAATCCCCTATTTTAAGGACATCTGAGTTAATTCCACGTTTTCCCACCTTTTTTTCTTTTTGGTAAGGCATATTATGTCCATTTTCCCCTTATCCCACTTCTTGCCACTCCATAATTTCGGACTAAAGTTTTCATCTTCAATTTGGTTTGTCCTTTAAGCATATATTCTTTGCTTAATTTGACGCCGAACAAATGGTATTTTGTTATAATTTTGTTCCTGTATATTGATTGTTTATGTTAAATTACAAACATACGATATATTAAGCAAAATTTTCTCTTGTTTCATGTACAATAACTGTACTTTGCTTTAATTTCGTTCTCGTTCTAATTATTGATTGCATGTGTGTAAATTATTTTGACATGTCAATTGCATGACGTACTAAAAACCAAGGGTACTGTCTTAAAAGAATCTAGTCTCTAATCCAATTTTGAGATTTCGTATGAATCAAACATTTGAGTGTGGTGACGTAATCCTGCTCTTGGTATTACTAGTCCTGAGAGACATAATCCCACTTTTGGTCCCGTTAGTAGTCCTGGGAGATTATAGTCTTACATAATCTCTTCGTGAATAAAGCACCCTTTAACAATTCATGCCAGGGTATCTATAGGTTAATATCTTCCCTCTCCTTATTTAGATTTATATTGCTTATTCATGTTAGTGTAGAAAGGACATAATGATAGATTTTCAGCTTGTTGGTGAATGATAATTTTCTGGCAGGGTATACTGCATTCTGCTTTACATAATCAATATTGGAGGTTGATTGATCCTCAAGGCAAACCAACAGGAGTGATGGGATGGTGGCCCTCACGTGCTGTCACATTTTTGGAGAATCATGATACTGGATCCACACAGGTCTTTCTCTTTCTTGCTAACAAACACACATAGATTTACATGTCTACTTGTGCTCTCTCTCATTCAGTGAGACAGATGCCCAACGTAAATGCATTGCATGGAGGTAAAATATGTTTCATTCACCGTCATTAAATTTAGTTCACAGCTTTTGGCTCGAATTATCCTTTACGTTCGGCCAAAAGATTAAGTGGGTCCCTCTAATACGCCCTCCAAATTTCAAACACTTGACAAGTTCGGTCCCATATTAGATAGTCATCACTTTCGGACAAAAAGATAGGCATGCAAGCAGCACATGACTGCACTCTGCTTCTTGCCCTTTGGTTCCTTTTTCCATTTTGGCTCGCAGAATAAGAAATAGAATGGGCATTTTCTGCAGCTTCTCCCCCCAGGCTTTCTCACTGTGAAATCAGACAAAACTCAGTTTTTCCAACAGCTAATCAATTTCCAGTAGCTGGTACCTTGAGGGATGTAGCAGAAAAGAGTTCAGGATAGCCATAAGTGAGATCTCCATCGAAGAGCAACCTAAGAACTCGTGGCAGAGATCGTGGAAGTCCCAAGCCAGCCTTCTCATACAAGTGAATTAATAGAGTTAACATAAGCTAATCTTTCACAATCCTCCAGAATTTGAGCACTTCTGTCTCTGGAGAAGGCCAACTTCTTGCCATGAGATTTTCGGTTAAATGACCTTTGAAACCATGCTAAGTTCTGGACTGACCCAAGGAACTAAATACAAAAATGAAATTGTCCAAGTTTGAAACTTTAGATAATAGTTTGAAGCGGAACTAATACTATTCCTTGTTCTTCATCCTTCATCAGCACCCTCTGATTGCTGCAATTAACTGAGCAGGCAGTATGTAAATAGAAAGAGCTGAAAGGTATTGACAGGAAGTCCTTGGAAATCGAAAGCTCTGAATTTGCTTTCAAAAAGTAAATCAAGCCTTACGAAGCCTGATTCTACCATGCCATCATGTATGGATCCACCTTCATGTGTCAACAACTCCGACCTGAATAGTTCCCTCTTAAATTTGGCCTCAGAAAAAGACTTCCGAAACCTTGGGCTTTCCCACTTCCCAGAGGCATATGTAATGCTTTTTACTGGGAAAAAGGAGTGATGAACAGGAGAGGCAGAATTTCTCCTGGAAAAGGGAAAGGAGAACATTCACCTGAGGTGCACATGACAGTTCTGTTAAAGCTTGACAGAATGTTAACTTCTGGACAAAAGAACTACTCCCTCCATTTTAATTTGTTTGAACCTATTTGACCACGCACATAGTTTAAAAAAAAAGAGAATACTTTTGAAACTTGTGGTCTAAAATAATTCATAGATATTTGTGTGGCTATAAATCATCTTATTAAGGGTAAAAGAAAAATTTTAAAGTTTAATTGTTTCCAAATTTAGAAAGGGTTCATTCTTTTTTAAACTGACTAAAAAGAAAATAAGTTCATTCTTTTTGAAATGGAGGGAGTAAATTTTTGTAGATGGAGATGTTATTTTGTTAACTATAATTTTAGAGGGAACCACTTGATTTTTTCGCCAACTTGAGGAAAGTTTTCGGAAAAAAATTGTAAGTTCACGTGTCACCTAAAATCTTGGGGTAATCCAAAAATATATTCTGTTAATATAGTTTTCGCTTTTCATTTTGGATTCCATTAGTAATGAGGATTCGGAATATCACATATTGATTAATCAAAGACAGATTCAACAACGAAAGGAAAGATCGATTCTTTGGGATCCTTCCTATCTGATCCATAAGATCTCCATATGCAGCTTTACATTTGCATTTGTCCTTAGAAGTTAAATAAACAGAGTAGTTCAGGCATGAGATTCAGCTTTCCTTTGAGAGATTTGGAAATTTAAACTTTAAGTTCACAAGTGAAAGTGTTTAGTCTACGGGATCGCATACCAGAACAGAGCTTGGTGTGAGGATCTGTTGAGCATGGCTCTGAGATGGTACCCAGGCTAACCAAGACGTTTATTAAGGAATGTGCTAGCCAGCATTTATGCTGAGCTAGTTAGAGTCTTGTATCTTGGTCTCCATCATTTGATACTCGTCACAATATCTAAATCTGAGTGATTTATTCCTCCAACCACCCCACACCCCCCTTCCCCGGGCTCTGTCTCGCCGTTCCTCCCTCACACATGCACATGTTTTACTTGCTCATTTTCGAATTCATGGTCCAGCGGTTGATGTGTGTGTCTTCTTTCCAACTCACATGTTTTACCTTGAAAACAAAATAGGTCAACACGAGTTTGTTCTTTTAATGATTGGGGTTCCAATGAAACTATTAAATTTGAATTTTTCGCATACAATTACAGCTGTAGAGATCCATTATCTGAGTGAAGTTTACATAAAGATCTTTTATCAGTTGCTCTATTGTATATTAGGTGCCTGAAGTGTCTCCAGTAAAACTCGCAGTTACATTTGAGCTTAATTCTTTATAAAGGGGAAAGGGTCAAATTTGCCCTTGTACTGTCTGAAATTGAGTAAAATTTTCCCTCCGTTATAGTTTGAGTCTAATCTAACCACCACCGTTAGGAAAATCTCGTTTTTGCCCTTGCCTCCTAACATAGCTCTAACTTGAAGTATAATGGATGGTAATTTTAAACCCTAGTCAAAAGTAGAGGGGTAAATTTGAATATTTACTCTTGAAGTATATTGTCACATGAAGTCCACTGATTTCAGCTGGAGTTTTGTTAATGGCAAGGGCAAATACAAGACGATTTGCGAACAACAAGGGTATGAATGGACCTAAACTATAACAGAGGGTAAATTGAGCAACTTTGGGTAGTACAATGGCAACTTTGGACCTTTTTCCTTTTCTTAAATGACTTCAACTTTAGTTTCCATGCATTGTTTTGGGATGAGCTTAAATGGAATGACATGGACATTGAGGATTCATGTAGCCCACTCCAACTATCTTGGGATTGAGCTAAAGTTATTTGTATGCACTATTATATAATTTTGTCTGCTTTGTGAACTGAAAAGTAATTTGTTTTAATGCATTTGATTCACTGATTGCTGCCAGTTGGAAGATCTGATTCTCACTTTGGCATTTTAATACCAAATAATTCATGGGATCAGGTTAATACCAAATGTTTTATCATGTAATGACATAAATGATATTCCTCTCTTTCAGGGCCATTGGCCATTTCCACGGGATAAGCTTACACAAGGATATGCATATATTTTAACTCACCCTGGAACGGTAATCCTTGTTTCTTTTATTTTTGTGGTAGATTTTAGAAAATTTTCAGCTTTTGCTTTCTGGAAGTAGGAGAAGATAAAACTTCATCCTCTAAATTAAATTGAGTGACTAAAGCTGTCTTTTTCTCCCTTCTACCAAATCAGTTATCTTTCACCTTGTCATTCATTAGTAGTAGCTTTTAAAACTGGAAAGGGATAATGAAATCCAAACTGAGTACATGAGGCTGCTAGTGAGTCTGTGAATTATAGATTTTCACGAGAAAACGAAAAGCATCATGTAGTTAAACATACTTTGACCTATTGGAAGGATGTACCACTACTACCCTGTTGAATTGAAGATGGACTCATGTTGCTTACATCATAAAAGGTTGCCTTCAGCAGCACGCCCAGACACATGTATCTGCATTGATATATACAGAACCATATATGATTTTATTTAGTTACTCTCTCACAAGATTAAATCGTATTGATAATTTCAGTATGGGTGGTTATATGATCTCTCAATCTTGAGTTAAAGCTCCAGAAACATCCTAATTCTTACTCATTTGTTTGCAGCCTGTAATATTTTACGATCATTTCTATGATTTTGGTATTCGGGATATCATAAATGAGTTAATTGAGGCACGGAGGCGAGCTGGAATCCATTGTCGTAGCGCTTTAAAGATATATCATGCAAACAATGACGGTTATGTTGCACAGATTGGAGATACCCTTGTGATGAAACTTGGTCATTTGGACTGGAATCCGTCCAAGGAAGTTCATTTGGATGGAACCTGGCAGAAATTTGTTGATAAAGGACCAGAATATCAAATATGGCTCAGGCAATAATACTACAGACTCTTGTGTTGTAATTATAATATCATTCCTCATATCAGAGATATCAGAAGTCTTTGAAGCTCAACCCATCAACTATTAATAGAATCTCCTTCCAAATTTATCCATGTAAGGTGCAGTAAGTGTTTGATAGTAGTAATTGGTATGATGCAAAATATCTTTTGAAAAATGTTTTTCAGAAACTGTCATTTCCTTGTTTTTGGTTGTCAAGAAAATATGTTTTCAGGGAAAATATTTTCCACCGAAAAGGGGAAAATAACCTCCCTCACTTTTGGATAAGTCTTTTTCATTACAATTATATCAATTCTTAACTTCATATCACTTAGACATATTATCAACTTTATATGCTAATGTAATTAAATGATAATCTCTCTAGTAAGAGGTAAATAAGTTTATAGTATAGTATAGTATAGATAGGTAAATGTTCCTATCTAAAATCCGTTTCTTGGTATTGAACTCCAGTACCTTGACTTAAAGAGAAGGGGTGGGAGTGATCAAATTGCAGTGTTAAAAAGAGAATCAAGTGCTGACGTCCATCTTTTTGAATTCACCTAGACGTAGAATAATAAGTTTATTATTTCTCGTACATAACTTCGTTTTCAATATGTCAGCTGGGACATCTTCCAGATAATGTTTTCTAGTGCTATTTTTAACTCCTTTTGGTCTTCATCCAGTCAGAAAAGAGACGAAAATAATCTATTCTATTTCGTGACAAAAATTATAGCCTGGTGTGACAGGAATGGAATAAGATTCCCCAACTTAAATCGCATAAAACACTAGAGCCAGCAAATAATAATTCATAAATAAATTAAACTTATATACGCTGACCGTGTAAAGAATAATGTAACCGACCTTATTTTCAAGTTATTAATCTAACTTTTTATGACTTGTTATTACTTATTAGTAGTTATATTTTAGAAAAAAATATTTTACACTAGTGTCGTAGAAGTTAAACTCTTGCTATATAAATCTACAATGCTCCCCATACCAATATGCTCATACACATTTTCATAAGAACATCAACAATAAGAAACAAGAATGAGCAAACATCACATACTAATGATACCATATCCAGTACAAGGCCATGTTATTCCCTTGATGGAGCTAGCTCAATCCTTAGTCAATTATGACTTCAAAATCACTTTTGCCAATACTGAGTCCACTCACAAGCGTATTATAAATTCTTTAGGAGGAAAAAATATATTGCATGATCAGATTCATCTGATTTCAATTTTGGATGAATCAGCATCAGGGGAAAATAATAATGTGCCAGGTAAGTTATCTGAGGCAATCTTTAAAGTCATGCCTGGGAAAATTGAGAAGCTAATACGAGAAACCAATGCATTTGAGGATGATAAGATCACTTGTGTTATTGCTGACCAGAGCCTTGGTTGGGCTCTGGAACTTGCTGCCAAGATGGGAATTAAGAGAGCAGCCTTCTTAACAGCTGCAGCTGCTAATTTGGTACTTGGTTTTAACATTCCAAAGCTGATTGATGATGGTATAATTGACAATAATGGTAAGTACTTTCTACCAATTTCTGTTTCTTTGAAAATTATGCATTGTAAACTTTTATGTACGGCTTTAAGTTATATACATTGGGCAGTGTATTACGCTGTCGGTGTAATTTAACATGTGATGTTACACAGGACTACGCACCTTATGCCATGTGGTGTTAAGGGACACCACTTGATCAAAGTTTTTCACTAGATATCTGTAAGAAAATTAAAATATTGGGGATACGTATAGAAAATTACATCGCTTGTCACTATAGTAATTTATTTATTTGTCTTTTTTTATAAATTATGACACCGCTTATGTAAACGCCATTGATGTTACGTGATGCCTCCCTTAAGTGTTTGAGAAGGGTGACATAAGAAAAACGACTGACTTCCGTATGATTATTTTCCGCAAATAAAAAGCTCGTTGAATATGCCATAATACCTAAAAAGTAATCACACGAAAGTCGGTTTCCTTTCCTTATGTCGCCCTTCCACGACACTCAAGAAGGCAAGGAGTAACTGATAGTAAGTTAACCAGTTTTACTAGGTTACTAATTATTAATAAAGATTACTTGTAATTACCTTATAAGTGACATGATTGTGTAAATATTTTTAGATCAGTAGTATTTAGAACTTAAATTCTTTATCTATAAGTGGAAAATTTTACCTTTAATGCAGGGACTCCAACAATAAAGGATCATATTTTTCAGTTCGAACCAACTATGCCTATCATGAATACATCAGACTTGGTTTGGACACGCATGGGGAATTTGACCATGCAAAAAATCATTTTTGACATGATGGTGCACAACAACAAATCTGTGAAATCAGCAGACTGGCTGATTTGCAACTCAATATATGACCTTGAACCAGGAGCCTTCAACTTAGCACCAGAGATTGTGCCTATAGGTCCTCTTTTGGCAAGCAATTGTCTCGAATCAAGCATGTTGCCTCCAGAAGCAGAACTCCGTATTTCTTCTAGAGAATCTCCTAATTGCGAAGTTAGTTCAGTGGCCGGATCCTTCTGGCCCGAGGACTGGACTTGCCTAAACTGGCTTGATCAACAACCATTATGTTCAGTTGTGTATGTTGCTTTTGGGAGTTTCACATTATTCAATGAAGCTCAATTTGAAGAATTAGCATTGGGGCTTGAACTAACAAACATGTCATTCTTGTGGGTTGTGAGGAATGATGCTCTAGATGCTAAAACAGATGTTTTCTTGAAATTTTTTATGGATAGAATAGGGAAGAAAAAAGGGCAAATAGTGAGTTGGGCACCACAATTGAAGGTATTAAGTCATCCTAGTATAGGTTGTTTTGTGAGCCATTGTGGTTGGAACTCAACAATAGAAGCAATAAGCAATGGAATTCCTATCTTGTGTTGGCCTTATTTTGCTGACCAATTTATGAACCAGAGCTACATTTGTGATATATGGAAAGTTGGAGTAGGACTAAAGAAAGAGGCTAATGGGATCATCAATAGGGAAGAAATAAAGCATAAGGTGGAACAGTTGATGGGAAATGCATTCAAGAAAAGAGCTTTACAATTCAAGGAAATGAATATGAGCTCTGTCAAAGAAGGAGGGAGGTCTCACCAGAATTTCATAAATTTCATTCAATGGATCAAGTCATCATAGAAAATTGAATAAGGGGTTTAAACTCATGCATTATTCTGTTGTAATGTGGTTATATCATTGTGTTGTTATGTTATCGGGATTAGGAAATTAATTCTGGTATAAAATTCGGTATTACTTTATGTTGTTTGGTTAGAATTTCACTTCCGCTACAAGCAATATAGTATAATTACATACCACAATTCCGTTATTATTTCGTACCGGATCCATCATAGGACAACTTTACGGACAAAACACCTAAAAGACTAAAATGACCTTTGTTTCATCTTTCTATTTTTATTTATACTAGTATCTATGGACGTTAATAATGACACATGATGATTTAAATATTTATTTATATGAAGAACTAATAAAATTTTATTAATGAGAGAAATTTTATATATAATACTACAATAATCATCTAAATATTGAAAAATATTGATACATTAGCATAATATGTGAATTCAAAATGAAAGGATATCATTAGAACTTACATAAATGGTCAATTTTAGTCATGTTAAATAGATAATTATGTATTATAGTTTAATTGTATCTAATGTGATGGTATCTTACCGAACACTTCTTTATAGATGGTAATTTTTTGTATAAGTTTCCTTCTAATGCTTTGGTTACTCTGCCATAACCAGAACTCTTGTTGTCGATATTGATATCTCTCTTGAAAGTGCAACATATAGTTATTCGTGTAAGAAAACATATTGTGATAAATATAATTTAATATTTAGAATGTTTGTCTTTGTGTTTTATTTATTATAACTACAAAACATAAACACATTGAAAATTATTTTCACACAAATTTAAAAGGATATTCTTTAGTTTCGGAAGACGAAAGTTAAATTCGGGGGTAAACACATACTTAGACGCACATTGGCCAGTATCATAAGTTCTGCATGTATGACGTTATTGTTTAAACTTCTATATACCATGTGTGTACTATTACACAAGCTTCAACGGATCTAAGTTTTCAATAGCATAACGGGCATAAACCTATATGCAATGCAAGATCAATTTTAACTTAATCTATTATATGTATGGTGACACTAACATACGTAATAAATAATGAACTTGACAACAAACATGTACGATAGAAGGCCAACTGGTATTAAAGTATTTAAGTATTCTTCTTGGTAGTTATTGTTGGTATCATCTTCTATTGAGTCAAAACTAAAAAATACTTTGTTTTTACCATAAAACTTAGCAATCAACCTTTTATTTAGTTGATCAAGATATCATTACTAAAAAATATCTATTTTCTGACCGAAAAATGTCGGTCGAAAATTCCGACTAATTCGGTCGCAACTTGTGGAAAAAAATATCTATTTTTTAAAAATAATTTTATGGCAGACACTCTGACCGTATTTGTCGAAAACTTTGGCGCAAAATACCACAAAATATATTTTCGCGATTTTCAACCGTTTCGGTCACAAAATAAAATAAAAATTAATTTATTTTGCGTCCGAATCGGTCGCAAAATATGTCATATACGAGATTTGACTAGTTTGACCCAGTTTGCGACTGCATCGGTCGCACTTTCAAAATTTTAAAATTTTGAAATAAAGTTTCGACCGTTTTAATCGCAAAATAAAAAAATAATTAATATTTTTTTGCGATCAATTCGGTCGCAAAATGTGTCATTTACGAGGTCTGATTAGTTTGTCCCAGTTTGCGACCGATTCGGTCGCACTTTCAAAAATTTTAAAAATTGAAATAAAGTTCCGACCGTTTCGGTCGGAATTTGTTTTTATAACCCCGCCCAACATCCCTTTTTTCTTTTCTTCTCTTTTCCCCCTCCTCTTCACAATCGCTTTCTTCTCCACCTTACTAGTGTCGCTTCTCTCTTTCCCACCATCTCTAGCGTCTCCCCCTCCGGTCAGTCCACTTCTATCTATCTATCTCTATCTATCTATCTATCTATCTATTTATCTATTTATTTATTTCTCTCTCTATTTTCCCCTTTCCCACTTAAATTCCAAACTTATTTATTTATTTATTTATTTATTTATTTTGCAGTTCGGGGGAGGCTGTAGAATCCTTGAGGTTGTTGGTTGTACATGATAAAAATGGCTCGGTGTGTTTTATATCCATTTTCATATTTTCTTTCATTTCTTACATGAAAGGTATTTGTTCATAGTTGAAATATTTTTCTTGTAGTTAAACCTGAGGTAGCAACTATATTTGAATTATTCCTAATGTAGATCCACTTGTGGAATGTGGGTAACACTTTGTTCTCTCAACTGTTGATTTTTAAAGAAACACTAGAGCAACGTATACTGATATTTCATATCTTGTACTGCAGTTGTACTCCAAGAGTTTCCCATTTGGGTCGATTGAACGTTTTCCTTCAAATTAAGCTTGGTTTGGTTTTATTCTTTGTTATTTTCTTTTTGTTTTTTATGTTACTATCTATGCTGAATATTATCCGAAAATTTCCAGATTCGAAAACAAGTAGTAGTATAAATTATTACCTGGAAATTTCCAGATTTGTGACCGATTCGGTCGCAAATTTGAATAATAAAATAATTAAATATTCCGACCGTTTCGGTCGAAAAATTTATTTATTTACTATTTAATTGTCCGAACGAATCGGTCGGAAAACTTAATTATTTAATTATTTTATTATTCAAATTTGCGACCGATTCTGTCGGAAAATTACCGACCAAATCAGTCACAAATCCCTAAAAATTCAATGCGTCCCAGATTATCAATTTTGCGACCAATTTGGTCGGAAATTTTTGACTGTTTTCGGTCATAAATTGTTTGCGACCATGTGTTTTCCGACCGATCATTTTCAGTCGAAAATCCGTCGGAAAAGCTCAATTTTTGGTTGATTTCCGACCGTTTTGACAGTCGGAATTTAGTCATTTAGTTGATCAACATATTCATTTCTGCTAGCTAAGATAGCTCTTTAATTTCTATCATGCAATTTGCACAAATTGTGTTTTAATCTAATGGTGAAAATATTTTCCTTAGTAAATGCACTACTATTACCATTGGGGTTGATAACCAAGTGTTCTAGAAGAACCAAATTATCTTTCATTGGATGCTCTTATTCGTTTCCGACACGAAGCAAGAAGTCACTGAATGTTGGATCTGTTCTTACTTTTATATTTCTTGTCATTTGAATATTTTTCATTTGAGGTCATAAGTATAATTTTGGCAAGCTAGCTTTTACAGTTTCTGATTTGGTCAATTTTGGAACTATTGATTGTACTTGACAGAAATCACCTCCCAAACTATTACTTTTCTACCAAACAGTTCATCGATATCTAATATATCTCTAAAACTCCGGGCAATTATTTCGACCGTCTGACTATAATGACCCGACCAGTCGTTTTACTTTCTAGAACTTTGTTCCCCTAAATAAGACTTTTCATACCTGTTTTTACTGATTTATGACTTGCGGGGATAGTTGGTTCGGGATTTGAAAGAGTTTGGATTGAAATCGGAACACTTGGTTCCTTAAGGTTAGCTTAAAAGGGCAAGTTTGACTTCGGTCAATATTTTGAGTAAACGACCTCGGAATCAGGATTTGATAGTTCGTATGATGGTTTCGGACTTGGGCGTATGTTCGGACCGGGTTTTGGATGACCCGGAAGCGTTTTGGCGTCCAATAGTGAAAGTTGGTTTGGAGCGGGTTTTGGTGTTATCGAGGTCCGAATTGAATTCTGAGACCAGGAATAATTCCGTAATTTCATTTAATACTTGCACCCAAAATTTGATGTCATTCAGAGTAGTCTAAGCATTATTCGGCGTATTCTGAGGATTTGGAAAACTTAAAGTTCAAAGTTTGATTCAATTCGATTTTGGGGTATGATTCTTGGTCTCGTTGTTATTTTTTGCATTTCAAGAGTTAGAGTAAGTCCGTATTATGATTACAGACCTGTTAGTGCCTTTGTACGGGGTTCCGAGTGGCTCGGGTGAGTTTCGGACCCCTCAGAGCAAAGTGTGAGAAATCAGAAATGCCCAATTCCGGTTTCCCTCTTCGCGATCGCGAAGGGACCATCGCGTTCGCGTTGAAGGAGTTGGGGCTAGGAGGAAAATGTGCTACACGTTCGCGAAGGTCTGGGGCCAGTGACCTTCGCATTCACGTGAGGCGACTCGCGTTCACGTAGAGTAACTAGGCTGGGCTGGGGCTGCTTTGTTCTTCGCGTTCGCGTAGTGTAGTCCAAGCCAGCCTCCATGTTCGCGAAACATTGATCGCGTTCACGATGAAGGATCTTCATGGGGAATGTGTCATTTGCCTTCGCGACTTAGGCATTTTTGGGGTCAGTGAGTTTAAAAATCGGGACTTAGGCATTTTTGGGGGTTATTTATTACACTCTTGGGAGATTTTAAGGCTCTTAAGGAGGATATTTTGACCTAGCTTTGTGAGGTAAGTAATTTCTACCTAATGTGAATTTAATACATAGTTTATGGGTAGATCATAACATGTAAATTAGTGAAAACTCATGGGTTAGAGGAAAACCTAGGTTTTTGATAAAAATGGAGTTTTACCACGAAAATGGTTATGGAACTTAAAGAAAATCATATATTTATGTTCCTAAGGTTATGGGTAACAACTTTCTTCGAAAATTTTCGGAATCCAGGCACGTGGTCCCGAGGAAGTAGTTTTAGAAATCTTGCAATTTGAGTTGGGAAATTTCTTTAATAGTTGAAAAATGAACTTTTAAGCCTATATTGATTAGTCTTCACACTATTTGGATAGCTTCGGATTGTTCGGTACCAAATTGAGGGTTTGGGGAATAAGCTTGGACCGGAAAGTAGGCCTTGAAGCGAGGTAAGTCTCTTTTCTAACCTTGTAAGAGGGAAATGTCCCCATAGGTGAACTTAATTAATATGTGATTGTTTGTGGGGGCTATGTACGCACGAAGTGACGAGAGTCCGTACGTGGCTACTATTCCTGTTATGTCCGAGTAGTTTTAGGCTTACACCATGCTTTGTGGACACTGTTAACTAATCATATATGTTGATTGTATTGGATAAAACTAAATTGAAGATTTTAAGAATTTCAAAGGTTTCAAGTAAATTATTATTTTGAAAAGAATTGAGGGAAAACTATGTTATATTTATATGTAACCGCGTCGCAAGTATATTTCGCGAGCGGGGTGACTATATCCTCTACTCTCATGGGAGCAAGCCGTTCGCCTCGGCAGGATGCATCTATGATTCGCGTCGTTCGACCCTCGGCAGTGCACATTTTATATTTTTATGTTGGATCGGGCCGAACATCCTCGGTGGAATTTATGTGTGATACTAGGACTAGAAGCCTTTGTATACTTGGTATAAATCTACTGTTTTAGAGGTCATTTATTTTAAATAAAGGAAGTGGTTTGGGTTCTTAAATATGACGAAAGAAATGTTCAGTTATTTCTTGTTCTGAGTTTATTGTTAGTTATGTATATCATGCTTATTTAGAATCACACATTACTATATTTTTGGCCCTAGTAGGTGTCGAAATCGACCCCTCGTCACTACTTTTTCGAGGTTAGACTAGATACTTATTGGGTACATATATTTTATGTACTCACGCTACACTTCTGTACTTGATCGTACAGGATTTGAGGCAGGCGCATCTGGCCACCAGTCCGACGCGTAGATTGATTTCCCAACTCGAGACTTCCCAGTGAGCTGCCCTTTTGAGCCGTTCTGCAGTAGCTGGAGTCTCTCTTAGGCTTTATTTTCTGTATATTTCCTTTCAGACAGTAGGCTAGCATATGTTTTGTATATTCTACTAGATTGCCCACATACTTGTGACACCACGTCTTGGCACACACTAGTAGACTTGTGACTTTGGTTTTGGCTTACATGATTTTGATTTGTAATCGTTGCTTCCACTTATTTATATTAAAATTGCAACCTTATGGATTTTCTTAACTACTTATTAATTTATTTAAAACGGGAATCACTAATTGATCAGTGTTGGCTTGCCTAACTACGGTGTTGGGTGCCATCACGACCTGTAATGAAATTGGATTGTGACACTGACGCTTAACTAAAAGCACTTCATCCCATATTATCACTTTTGCTTTTCTTATAAATTTAGTACTATTGATCTGATTTGATATATTTGTGATGGTTATTTCAATTATTTGAAGAGGTATATCAAATCTAAATTGAGTTGTACGACCTCATAATAAAATTATTGTTGGTACACCACTTGTTCGTATTGCTAACAATATCATGCCTCTTGATATGACATTTGCAAGTAATGCATGACATAGGAATATTATTTCGATTCGGCCGGAAGCATCTATAAAGGATAATCATGTTGTATCAGGATCGATTTTTTTATAATATAGTCTTGAAAGCTTATTTTTGTTCAGGATATAGCTTTGATTGTGCTTTCTCAAACACTTGTATGGCCTTCTTAATATTATATTTTTTTCAACTTGAAAAATAATTTTACTCATATGATGAATTTAAAAAATAATTTAATTGGATTCTCTTGCTAAATAATTAATTAATTTTTTTAATTATTTGGTTTTAATATAAAATATAATTTATTTTCTATTGATTTAGATTCTTAATATTAGTTCATCTCATGTTTGAATATTATCCACCATAAATTTTATTTTCAAAGAGTAAAAATATCGATGACATTCTACTTTTAGATCTTTATGTTTGCAAAATCATTAGTGGTATTGGATCTTACCAACAATTTTCTTTCTTTACTCACACATTTATATTCTTAAAAAGTTTCTTAGTTGTTCCTTAATAATTGGATATAATTTTCTGTATTATACGAAAAATTAATAATAATAAAATTATTTGAGTAGGAAAGTAATTTAAATATAATATAATAATATATTATCGTGGTGATTGTTTTTCTCAATTTCAACGCTTTATTCAGTCCATTTAGAATTACATTTAATTTTTGTATTTTTGTATTGAATATTATAAATTGGTAATGTATTACCAATATGGAGAATTCTTATCAAATTGATTTTATTAAACCTTCCTACATATTTTTAATAAGAGTTTAATAGACAAGATTGTATTAATTTTAAAATCTTAAAAATTAAAAAATGTAACATAGAAATTATTGTAGTTATTACATCTATGTCATTTCCCTATGAATTCTCCTGTTTAATATTTTAGGGCTATTTTGGTCTATCAATATTATATTAGTGCTTTTATAATAATATATGCTTTCTTGTTTCTAAATAGATTAGGACAATATAATATATTTTTAAATTAAATTAGTAATAGGAAGTTTTTAAGAAGTATATTCTAAAACTAATAGGATTATGTCACGACCCAATTTCACCTATAGGTCGTGATGGCGCCCAATATCACAGCTAGGCCAACCAACTAGTGAATTAAACATATATTTTATTCCGTTAGAATTTTTTTCGAGTAATTAAACCCTTCTTACTTGCACTATTTAAGAAAATATAATCGGTTCTGTTTAAATAAAAACCAAGAAAAATAATTAAATCCACAATTCTACTAGTGTATGTGCCAAGACCTGGTGTCACAAGTATATGAGCATCTAGTAGATTATACAAAATTTCCAAATACTGTTTGAAATAAAATAGACAGCATACAAATCCAAAAGAGAGATACTCAAGGGCTGCAGGATGACTCAGGAAGCAGCTCACCACTAAATCTCTTGATATCTCGGGTATGCACTGGTAGGACCACTCGTCGCACCTCTCTTAAGTCCTGCACAAAAAGTGCAGCAAGCATAGCATGAGTACGTAAACAACGTGTACCCAGTAAGTATCAAGTCTAATCTCAAAGAATAAGTGACGAGAGGTCGACTTTGACACTCACTATGAGTCAATAATATTAAAATAAAAATATTTAAATGAACATGATTTATGTGAATAATAATAATAATTTTCTATACAAGCGAAAATGAATAATTCTTTCAAATTCAATGATTTCAAGTACTCAATTATTTTCACAAGCTGCAATAAAATGTCAAAGCATCATGTAATTACTATTATTAAGCATGATTTATGCCGAGGTCGTTCGGCCCGGTCCAGAGTGTCGTTTACACTGCCGAGGGACGTGCGGCACGATCCATAAATGCATCTTTACTACCGAGGCATTCGACCCGCTCCACAAGAAAGGAGGACATTTTCTTATGAACCTCCGGAATGAGAAGTTATTATAAGGCTAACACATAAGGATGTACAATTTCTATTAACAGTCAAGTAATTTGCACAAAATTTAAGTATATGAAATTTCAGTCTTTTCAATATAATTCCAGTACTTTAATTAAAAGGATGCATTTATCACAAGTAATTCATGATTTGAGTCCTAAACTACCCGGACATAGCATAATTAGTAGCTACGCATGGATTCTCGTCATCTCGTGTGTAATTAGCCCCTGCAATTAGCAATAATTATTAATTTAAATCACCTATGGGGTAAATTCCCTCTTACAAGGTTATACAAGAGACTTACCTTGTCTCAAAGTCCACTTCCCGATCACAACGTCGTGTTAAACTCTCAATGTGATGCCAAAAAATCCAAAAGTATCCACATGTTATACAAAATAATTAATACATGCTCAATAATTCGAAATTAGGCTATTAAATTAATTACCCAACCCAAAATGGAAAAAATTCTAAAATTCACCCCGGGCCCACGTTCCCTAATTCCAGAAATTTTTGGAGGAAATCCTTACCCATAATCTCAAGAACTCAAATGTATAATTTTCATCCCATTCCATAACCATTTTCGTGGTTAAAATCTCATTTTTATCAAAACCTAGGTTTTTCATCTAAACCCTTGATTTCCACGATTTACAGGTTATAATCTATGTATTTAACTCAAAGTGTATAGAATTAACTTACCTTCAAGTTTCTAGTTGAAATACCCTCTCAAAACGCTCCAAAATCGCCCAAGAATGGAGGAAATATGGGCATATATGGCTAAGCCTCGCCCCTTTAAAACGTTCTGCCCAGACAACATTTTTGCTTCTGCGGCTCCGCATCTGCGAAAACGACCTCGCAGATGTGGCTCCTCCCTTAGCTGGCTCGCCTGCTTCTGCGGTCAGCGGCTCGGATCTGTGGGACCGCTTCTGCGGTGCATGCGCTGCACCTACGCGTCCCTTGGACTGCTCCTGCGGTCGTGCATCTGCGCCCTGCTCGTCCGCACCTGCGACTTCTGGGCTGCCAACACTTGGCCGCTTCAGCGAGCTTGCACGTGCGGCTAGCCCTCCGCAGGTGCGATTACACCAGAAGCCTGGTGCAACAGCTGCACTTCAAAATTTCCAAACTTGATCCGAGCCTAGTCCGGTTAATACCTGAGGCCCTCGGGGACCGCCTGAACATACCAACAAGTTTGAAATCATAAAACGGACTCACTCGAACCCTCAAAATGTGTAAAACAACATCAAAACTAAGAATCATACCTCAAACCAAATTGATTCAACTTAAAATTTTCAAATTCTTCAAACTTACTCTGAACGTGCCGAAATATACTTAAACTACTCAGAATGACACCAAATTTTGCTAGCAAGTCTTAAATCACCGACAAGTGAGGCTTGATGAGTTGGTAAAAGCACCTCCACCCACGAACGTTAGGTCCTGGGTTCAAGTCACGCTGGAGAGGAAGTGTGGAAACACTATAAATCCTCCTAATTTGGGAGGGGTTTAAAACAAAAATCTTAAATCACCATACAGAGCTATTCCCAGGCTCGAAATTCCAAACGGACCTCGATTACTCCAAAACCTACTCCAAACCAAATTTAAAGAACCTTAAACCGTTAAATAGCTAGTTTTTACTATTAAGCGTCGAAACGCTCTCGGGTTGTCCAAAACCCGATTCGAACATACGCCCAAGTCCAAAATCATCATACAAACCTATTGGAACCGTCAAATCCCGATTCCGGGGTCATTTTCTAAAAATGTTGACCGACGTCAAACTTGCCCTTTTTAAAGCCAAACTAAGGAACTAAGTGTTCCGATTTCAATCGGAACGCTTCCAAATTCTGAACCAACCATCCCCGCAAGTCATATATTAGTAAAAGCACATACGAGAAGTCTTATTTAGGGGGAACGGGGTACAAAAAGGCAAAAATGACCGGTCGAGTAGTTACATTCTCCACCTCTTAAACAAACATTCATCCTCGAACGGGTTTAGAATTATACATGTAGTGCTGAATAAGTGTGGATATCTGCTCCGCATGTCTTCCTCGGCCTCCCAAGTTGCTTCCTCGACTGGCCCCTCCACTAGACCTTTACCGTTGAAATCTTCTTGGACCTTAACTGGCGAACCTGTCTATCAACAATGTCAATTGGCTCCTCTTCATAACCCAAGCTCTTATCTAGCTGAATTGTGCTGAAGTCTAAAACATGTGATAGGTCGGCATGATACTTTAGGAGCATAGATACATGAAAAATCGGATGAACTCCAGATAGACTGGGAGGCAAAGCAAGCTCGTAAGCAACTTCCCCAACTCGTCTAAACACCTCAAAAGGGCCTATAAACCTTGGGCTCAACTTGCCTTTCCCCCCAAATCTCATGATTCCCTTCAGCAAAACCTTCAAGAGAACTTTTTTACCCACCATAAACGATAAATCATGCGCTTTCTGATCCGCATAACACTTATATCTGGACTGTGCTGTACGAAGTTGCTCCTGAATTTACTTTACCTTTTCCAAGGAATCTTTCACCAAATTAGTACCATATAACTTAGCATCACCGGGCTCTAACCATCCGATGGGTACACGACATCGTCGACCATATAGAGCCTCAAATTGAGCCATCTCGATGCTGGATTGGCTAACTATTATTATAAGCAAACTCGGAAAAAGGCAAGAAACGATCCCACTAACCTCCAAATTCAATCACACATGCCCTGAGTATATTCTCCAAGATTTTAACTATCCGCTCCGACTTCCCATCAGTTTGCGGATGAAAAGTTGTGTTGAGCTCTACACGGATCCTCAATTCACTCTGTACTGCTCTCTAGAAATGTGAAGTAAACTGAGGGCCTTTATCTGATATGATGGAAATTGTCACACAGTGCAACCGAACTATCTCCTGAATATAAATTTGGGCCAACCTCTCTGAAGTATACGTAGTCACAACCGGAATGAAATGTGCTAACTTGGTCAACCTGTCGACAATGACCCAAACTGCATCAAACTTCCGCAAGGTTCGCGGCAACCCAACTACAAAGTCCATAGTAATGCGTTCCCATTTCCACTCCGGTATCGTCATCTGCTGAAGTAGGACACCTGGCCTCTGGTGCTCATACTTAACTTGCTGGAAATGTAGGCACCTAGATACATACTCAAGTATGTCCTTCATCCTCCACCACCAATAATTCTGCCTCAAGTCACGATACATTTTTGTGGCACCTGGATGAATAGAATAACTAGACCCGTGTACCTCCTCTAGGATCTTTTCCATAAGCCCATTTACATTAGGAACACATAGATGACCCTGGACTCATAGAACACCATCTTCGCCGATAGTAACCTCCTTGGAACCACCTCGTAGTACCGTTCTCGAAGTACCAATAAGTGTGAGTCAACAAACTGACAACCCTTGATCCGTTCAAATTGTGAAGACTGGGCAACAACACATGCAAGAACTCGATTGGGATCTGAAACATCCAATCTCACAAGTCTGTTAGCCAAGAAATAAATATCCAAAGCTAATGGCCTCTCCTCTGCTGAAATAAAAGCCAAAGTACCCATACTCTCCGCCTTTCTACTTAAGGTGTCTGCAACTATATTTGCTTTGCCCAAATGATACAGGATAGTAATATCATAATCTTTTAGTAACTCGAGTCATCTGTGTTGCCTCAAATTTAGGTACCTCTACTTGAACAAATGCTGCAAACTGCGATGATCAGTGTAAACCTCACAAGACACCCCATAAAGATAATGCCTCCTAATCTTAAGAGCATGAACAATCATAGCTAACTCCAAATCATGTAACGGGGTAATTCTTCTTATGGGGGTTCAGCTGACGTGAGGCATATGCAATAACTCGCCCCTCCTACATCAATGCACAATCCAGGCCAACACGTGAAACCTCGCAATACACTGTATACATCCCTAAATAGGAAGGTAACACTAACACTGGTGTTGTAGTCAATGTTGTCTTGAGCTTCTGAAAACTCGCCTCATAATCATCGGACCATCGGAACGGAGCACCCTCCTGAGTTAATTTGGTCAAAGGTGCTGCAATAGATGAAAACCCCTCCACGAACCGACAATAATAACTTACTAAACCTAGGAAACTCCTGATCTCAGTCGCCGAAGTGGCACGATGCCAAATATGAACTGCCTCGATCTTTTTGGGAACAACTTTAATACCCTCGCCCGATACAATATGCCCCAAAAATGCTACAGAATCTACCCAAAACTCACATTTGGAGAACTTAGCATGTAGCTTTTGTTCCCGCAACGTCTGAAGCATCACTCTTATATGTTGCTCGTGCTCCTCTTTACTGCGTGAGTAAATCAAAATGTCATCAATGAAGACAATGACAAACGAATCAATATATGGCATGAACACCCTGTTCATCAAATCCATAAATGCCACTGGGGCATTAGTCAAATCGAAGGACATCACCAAAAACTCATAATGACCATATCTAGTCCAGAATACAGTCTTCGAAACATCCAAATCCCGAGTCTTCAACTGATAATATCCCGACCTCAAGTCGATCTTAGAGAACACCCTAGCACCCTATAACTAGTCAAATAAATCATCAATATGCGGCAACAGGTACTTGTTCTTAATAGTGACTTTGTTCAATTGGCGATAATCAATACACATTCGCATAGTTCCATCCTTCTTCTTCACAAATAATACTGGTGCACCCCAAGGTGATACACTCGGTCTGACAAACCCTTTGGCTAGTAACGCCTCAAGCTGTTCTTTTAACTCCTTCAATTCTTTTGGATCTATGCGATACGGTGGGATATATATAGGCTTGATATCTTGAGCCTAGTCAATATAGAAATCAATATCACGATCTGGTGGCATCCCTGGAAGATTTCAAGGAAATACATCGGAGAACTCTCGGACTACAGGTACTAAATCAATCGTCGGAGTCTCTGCAGTAGTATCCCGAACATAGGCTAGATATGCCAAACAACCCTTATTGACCATGTGTCGAGCCTTCATAAAAGAAATAACCTGATTAGATACGCTGACAGATGAACCCTTCCATTCCAATCTAGGCAACGCTGGAATCGCCAAGGTAACAGTCTTGGCATGGAAATCTAGGATGGCATGATATGGAGATAACTAGTCCATGCCCGGGATGATCTCGAAGTCGGTCATCTCAAGCAGTAGAAGATCTGCTCTAGTTTCAGAGCCACAGAATGTAACAATGCAGGACCGATAGATCTGATCTACAATAATAGAATTATCCACATGAGTGGACACATAACTTGAGTACCCAAAGACTCACGAGAAACACCAAGGAAATGAGCAAATAGAGATGACACATAGGAATATGTAGACCCTGGATCAAATAATACAGAAGCATCTTTTCCGCAGACCGAAATAATACCTGTGATCACGGCATCTGAGGACTTTGTATCTGGTATGGCTGGAAAAGCATAGAACCGAGCTAGAGCGCCACCTGGCGGGCTTCCACCTGGTTGGCCTCTACCTCTAGGACGACCCCTACCCACCAGCCCTCCACCTATGGGCGGTCGGATGGCTGGTGGAGCAACTGGTGCAGTAATCATAGGCTTCTGACCCTACTGCATTGGTTTATCCCGAAGCCCGGGGCAGAATCTTCGCATATGGATAAAATCCCCGCACTCTAAACAACTTCTCGGTGCGATGGGCTGCTGACCTGAAGTCTGGTCTTGGTGACCTGAATACCCACAGGAAGAACCCTGAATAGCCGGGGGCCGTAAGAACTCTCTGGCATAACACTGAAATAAGGTCGCATTGGAGCACCCCAAGGAGACGGTGGTGCTACATATGAGGGTCTTCCAGACTGCCCTCTCATGAACTGACCTCTACCCCGAGACGAGCCACCTATGAACTCTCCATAATATCTAAACCTCTTATCTCTCGTAACCTGTTCTCGGCTACGCTGACGCACACCCTCAATCCTCCGAGCTATCTCTACAACCAACTCATAAAAAGTCCCCATCTCAACCTCTCGGGCCATAGTGGCCTGAATGCCAGTGTGCAAACCCGCAACAAACATTTGCACTCTCTCCGCATCAGTAGGGAGTATTATAAGTGCATGGCGAGACAACTCAGAGAACCTCGCCTCATAATTAGTCACTAATATCTGACCCCGCTGGAGCTACTCAAACTGAAACCGCAACTCTTCCCTCTGGGGAGGGGGTGGAATATACTTATCCAGGAAAATACGGGTGAATCTATCCCAAGTCATGGGAGGAGAATCTGTTGGTCTGCCAAGAATAAAGGACTTCCAACATCTACGGGCCCTGCCCTCCAACTGGAAAGTAGCAAAGTATAACCCATGAGACTCCAATATCCTCATATTGTGCAGTGTGTCCCTACACCTATCAATGAAGTCATGGGGATCCTCATGTATCTCTCCCTCAAATACAGGAGGATGTAGCCTAGTCCATATGTCCAATATCTTCTGCGGCTCGGCGGACGCAGTGGGTCTGGGCTCATGTGTAGCTGCTTCCACTGGCTGGGCTCCACCCATGGGTAGTATACCCCGGATCTGATATACAACAGCTGACTTCCCATGAGCATGTGCAGTAGGAGTCTGTGCTCCCCTTCCCGCCTGAGATGTTGCAGGGTTTGCTGAAAATAAAGCAGTCTGAGTCATAATGTCCATGAACCATAGCATACGGCCCAAGACCTCCTGAAATCCTGGTGCAGACGTAAAATCCACCGGAGCTGGCTCTGTTACGGGAACCTCACCCTGCTCCTCGATGATATGATCCTCTACTGGAACCACTGGTGGCATAACTGGAACAACTCTTTGACGTCTTCGTCCCCTACCACGGGCTGGAGTCCTGCCTCGACCTCTAAAAACTGGGGGAGCAGATCTTCCCTGATCTGGAACCTCATTAGAGCGCTTTCTCACCATTTATGAGAGAATAAAAGGAAAATATTTAGTACTACATCAATTGCACGATAGGAGATGAAGAAAGATAGTTTCCTAACACCCTATAGCCTCTCGATGATAAGTACATACGTCTCCGTACCGATCTGCAAGACTCTATTAGGCTTGCTCATAACTTGTGAGACCTACGTGAACCTAGTGCTCTAATACCATGTTGTCACGACCCAATTTCACCTATAGGTCGTGATCGTGCCCAACATCACAGCTAGGCCAGCCAACTAGTGAACTAAAAATATATTTTATTCTGTTAGAAATTTTTCTGAGTAATTAAACCCTTCTTACTTGCACTATTTAAGAAAATATAATCGGTTCGGATTAAATAAAAACCAAGAAAATAATTAAATCCACAATTCTACTAGTGTGTGTGCCAAGACCTGGTGTCACAAGTATATGAACATTTAGTAGATTATACAAAATTTCTAAATATTGTATGAAATAAAATAGACAACATACAAATCAAAAAGAGAGAGATTCAAGGGTTGCAGGATGACTCAGGAAGCAGCTCACCACTAAGTCTCTGGATATCTGGGATATGCACCGGTAGGACCACCTGTCGCACCTGTCTCAGGTCCTGCACAAAGAGTGTAGTAAGCGTAGCATGAGTACGTAAACAATGTGTACCCAGTAAGTGTCAAGTCCAATCTCGAAAAAATAGTGAAGAGATGTCGACTTTGACAGTCACTATGGGTCAATAATATTAAAATAACAATATTTAAATGAACATGATTTATGTGAATAATAATAATAATTTTCTTAACAAGCGAAAATAAATAATTCTTTCAAATTCAATGATTTCCAGTACTCAATTATTTTCATAAGTTGCAATTAAATTTTAAGACATCGTGTAATTATTATTATTAAACATGATTTATGCTGAGGTCGTTCGGCCCGGTCCAGAGTATCGTGTACACTGTCGATGGACGTGTGACACGATCCATAGATGCATCTATACTGCCGAGGCATTCGGCTCGCTCCACAAGAAAGAAGGACATTTTCTTATGAACCTCTAGAATGAGAAGTTATTATAAGGCTAACACATAAGGAGGTACAATTTCTATTAACAGTAAAGTAATTTGCACAAAATTCAAGTATATGAAATTTTGGCCTTTTACTATTTCCTCTAACATTTTCTAATATAGTTCCAGTACTTTAATTAAATAAAGGATGCAATTATCACAAGTAATTCATGATTTGAGTCCTAAACTACCTCGACATAGCATAATTAGTAGCTACGCACGGACTCTCGTCACCTCGTGCGTACGTAGACCCCGCAATTAGCAAAAATTATTAATTTAAATCACATATGAGGCAAATTTCCTCTTACAAGGTTAGGCAAGAGACTTACCTTGTCTCAAAGTCCACTTCCCGACCACAACGTCGCGTTAACGTCTCAATTTGATGCCGAAAAGCCGAAACTATCCAAATGTTATACAAAAAAATTAATACATGCTCAACAATTCGAAATTAGGCTATTAAATTAATTACAAACCCAAAAATAGAAAAATTTCTAAAATTCAGCCATGGCCCACGTGCCCGGATTTCAGAATTTTTCGGAGGAAATTGTTACCCATAATCTTAAGAACTCAAATGTATAATTTTTATCCCATTCCATAACCATTTTCGTGGTTAAAATCTCATTTTTATCAAAACCTAGTTTTTTTTTTATCTAAATCCTTGATTTCCACGATGTACAGGTTATAATCTATCCATAATCTATGTATTTAACTCAAAGTGTATAGAATTAACTTACCGTCAAGTTGCTAGTTGAAATCCCCTCTCAAAAATATCAAAAATCGCCCAAGAATGGAGGAAATATGGGCAAAAATGGTTGAGCCTCACCCCTTTAAAGCGTTTTGCCTAGACAGCATTTTCGCTTCTGCGGTTCTGCATCCCCCCCTTAGCTGGCTCGCCCGCACCTGCATTGGATCCTGCTTCTGCGGTGCATGCGCTGCACCTACGTTGGATCCCGCTTCTGCGTCCCTTGGACCGCTCCTGCGGTCGTGCATCTGCGCCCTGCTCGTCCGCACCTACGACTTCTGGGCTGCCAACACTTGGCCGCTTCTGCGAGCTTTGGGCTCGCTTCTGCGAGCTCGCACCTGCGGCTAGCCCTCCGCATGTGCGATTACACCAGAAGCCTGGTGCAACAGCTACTCTTCAAAATTTCCAAACTTGGTCCGAGCCTCGTCCGGTTAACACTCAAGGCCCCGGGGGGGCCCGCCCGAACATACCAACAAGTTTGAAATCATAAAAAGGACTCACCCGAACCCTCGAAACGTGTAAAATAACATTAAAACTAAGAGTCATACCTCAAAACAAATTGATTCAACTTAAAATTTTCAAATTCTTCAAAATTACTCCGAACGCGCAGAAACATACTTAAACTACTCGGAATGACACCAAATTTTGCGTGAAAGTCTTAAATCACCATACGAAGCTATTACTAGGATTGAAATTCCAAACGGACTTCGATTACTCCAAAACCTACTCCAAACCATATTTAAAGAACCTTAAACTTTTAAATAGCTAGTTTTTACTATTAAGCGCCAAAACGCTCCCGGGTTGTCCAAAACCCGATTCGAACATACGCCCAAGTCTAAAAGTATCATACAAACCTATTGGAACCGTCATGTCCCAATTTCGGAGTCGTTTTCTAAAAATGTTGACCGAAGTCAAACTTGCCCCTTTTAAAGCCAAACTAAGGAACTAAGTGTTCCGATTTCAACCCGAACACTTCCAAATCCCGAACCAGCCATTCCCACAAGTCAGAAATTAGTAAAAGTACATACAAGGAGTCTTATTTAGGGGAATGTGGTTCAAAAAGGCAAAACGACTGGTTGGATTGTTACAGATTACAAGGCTAATGTCTAGAATTCTGATTATGTCCTTTTATTGTGAGTTATTATGCTTAATTTTAAAATGTTATTTTTGTAATCCAACATTTTATTCATGTTTTTATATTAATATAGATATAGTTATATATTAAAGTTATGGGTAAAAGTATACACTGTATATCTTATTTCTAATGCAATGAACCATACATTCGCTAAAAACATGTGAACTAAATAATTTGGTGAGTAGAAAGATTCTTGTATTATAATTCTTGTATAACTACCCCCAAGTATATTTGCTTCTCATTGTTAACTCTTTATCCAAGATAGTGAAGAACCAACGTATCAGCTCCTATCTTGGACCACAAGAGGCAATACAAGGCAGCCTCATTACCAAATTTGATCTAGCACAAGTTTGTGTATATATATGTTTACCTTCAAAATCGGATAACAATTAAATGTGTAAGTGATTTTAAGGATATGCGGATTAATTTAGTACAAAGAGATAAATTAAGTTGCTATTGAATAAAAAAAATTCAAACCACACGAGTTGGATAGTTTCACCCTTAATGAACTATCCACTCTTAAATCGAGCTCACCAAGACCGGTATAGATGAAAAAGAACAAGAGCTTGAGACAAAGAAAATAATAATATAATTGCTTTTGAGTGCGTGTTACAATGTGTTTCACGAATTATCAGCCCCCTTTATATAGTAGGGGAGTTATATTTTAGGTACAACTCTATAAAAGGAAAAAATCTTCTGATTCACTAATTGTCGGTTCCTTATCGATTCATGCCGAGATCCCCGCCATAATATTTGGCCGATCACAGATATTTTGGCCTTCTATTGGCTATTCTAGATTGTTTGACAATGTTCTTTGAAGTCGTTCGAGGCTAGGACCGATTCAGGGACCATGGCCTCGGTATTCTCGAAGGCAGGCGTCATGCCCCCGGGTTCTGGACCGGTGGGACTTTGGCTCGATTTTGGTCCCTTATTGCCATGTCTCGAGCCTATATTATTTTGTCGGAGGCTAGGATTCACTATGAGCTCGATTTTACCTGTAAACATATAGTCCTCTCATTTTTCGGAGAGTAAACGACTAGAAACGATATGAGCTTCTGATTCTTACTTTGATACACCGTGACAGAAACGACAAAACAACCGAAACGTCTTGTCTTTCAAATCATAATGGCATTAAATGCATGTCAGCCACCGGTCGGCCGTCCCTGGATGCGAAACGCCGCTGAACTACTATAAATACCCCATCCTTTGTTTATTTTAACTTTACATCCAAACTTTCTACCCTCGTACCTTTAAGATTTCGATTCACTTTTGCACTTTTACCCCGGTTATTAGAGGTCCTTTGCAAGAATATGTACCCATATTAATCTCAAGATAACAAGTCTAATCCTTCAACTTCCTTTCTTTCTTCATATTTTCTCAGATTTTCCTCCATTTTCTAAAGAAATGGCAAAGACTTCCAAAATCGTTCCCCAGAAAGAAGCTCTTTCTACTTCGCGGTCGGCTACTGAGGCCGAGGAGACCGTAATGCACGCGGCCCGTCGATGAACCAGTATCTGAACCCCTTTGAAAATGTTCATCCCCAAGGGATGATCGGTCAACATCGATTTCAAGGTCGAAAAGCCTTCCTCCATACAGGGCCAGTGTGAGGAGGTCTTGAGATACATCTGTGCGATTACCGAAGAGGTCCTCCCTACGGTCCGAAAAGATTGAAACTGGGCCGATAAAGACATAGTGCCGACCCCAATGAAGCCATTACCACCTATGTCGAGGGATACTAAAGTGTTTACACATATCCCTTTACACTAAGCCTGGTGGACCCGGTCATTTTAGATTTCTGCAGAAGGTACAACGTGTGCCTAGACCAGATTCATCCATTGATCTGGAGGATCGTAATCCTCCTCCGCGAACAAAATCGATGGGATCTCGTTCACCATCGACAATTTTTTCGCTTAAACAGTCCTCGAATATTCCGAGGGGATTGATAAAGCTTGTGCGTCAGTGTAGTAAAGCCCCATTCTCAAGTATTGATGAGGACCGGGATCGGGGTTGGCAAGGACATTTTTTCCGATTTAGGACTTCAGACTTGATCCTAGACGAGTTCAGGCCATTCCCCGAGAAGTGGAATACATCACGTAAGTATAACTTACTTTCGAATGTCGATTTTATACGTACTTCTCTTTTCCTTATCAGTGCTTTGTGATGGTGCAACCGTCGCAGGGTCCTAAATGTTGTCCCTTGATTCAAGAAGTGGGTCGAGGGTATCGTATCATAGATTCCCTACTCCGAGCGCTCTTGGCGCAAACTCTCAAAGGTCCATTATGAGGCACGCTCCCATGGTAAGACTTCTTTTCAAAGTAGGTAGTATTAGGATTCTCCTTTCAACATTAAGCCATACTCTCTTTACTTCTTTTCGCAGGTTTATCTAAGGACGTTGAGATGAGGCTTCCAGTAGGTGGCGAGGACTTTCATGTCGAGTCCCTTGATCCAAGATAGGCCGAAGAGAAGAAAAGGGAGAGGGATTCGAGTTCCCCGAGCTCGGAGAAAAAGAAAACAATGAGAAGGCTGGTGCGCAAGTCAAAAGGAAACACCAGCGCCCGAGCACCAGCTTCGGATTCACTCTATCGGCTCAGGGACGAATACGAAGGAGAAGAATAATCTTTTGTTCCGGTGGCCCACGAGCCGTCGTAGCTCAAAGGGCAGGAGGCGTCTGAACCAGAGAACCGTGAGGCCGATCTGCCTCAAGACAGGGAGGTCGATGAGGAGACTGTGGCCGAGGCCTCCCGAGATGAGGGCAGTTCCCTGAAGAAGGCACAAGGTGTGATAGACATCTTCGACTCACCCTCATTTACTGAGCCCATGTACAATGAGGCCTTCTGCGACTTTTTTGATGGTGCGGATTCCATCGCCATGGATGACATCACTGGATTGGGTGACTTAGAGGTACCAAGGAAGAGCCCATTTTTAAGGGAAGGTGGTCTTAACTTGAGCATGAAACTGATCAACTAGTTCTGTGCCCTGAGTGTGGATCCTAATCGGAAGCGCTCCATCATCATCGCCGTCCTGTAGGATGATCAAGTCCTTTCCGCCCTCACAGGGGTGGCCAGTTACCTCCGGTGCCTGGTGACCAAAGAATACCAAGCCAAAATGAAAGAGGTAGATGTGCCCTGCCTATTCAATAAAGCACAACAGGCGCTGAACCGCGTAACTTTAGATAACTATCGATGATTTCAATTTCTCCTCTTATACTTGAACTAATTCATTGATAATCCTAATAATTTTTTTCATAATTGTAGGCCTCAGTGCTTCACCACGAAACTTTCCTCCAGTATCGGGATGAGCTGAATCGACTCGAAGCCGAAGTCAGAGAACTTATTGAGAAGAAAGACACGTACAAACTTCTCAGCGAGCTGCATGAAGGAGAGGCTTAGATCCTTCGAGTTGAGTTGGAAGTGGCTCATTAAGAACACGATGACCTGGTTGAACAGGTAAAAATCTTTGAAGTTAGTGACAATGATCTAGACACGGTGATTAATGGTCGGAACCCGTAGGTCCAACAGAAGATTGATCGGATCGACCAACTCCGAGCCGAGATGGATGCAATCAAGGTCGAGGCCGAAGAGTGGAGAGGCAGGATGGACCACTTGGCCTCGAAAAATGAGACTGCCCGGGTGCAGCTTACCTAGACAGAGGCCCAGCTTCGAGCGACGAGGGAGAAGGCTGAGGCACGGTCCCAAAAATGGAGGAGCTCCAGTCTCAGGTAAGCTCGGTTGTTTCCGATCGAGAGACCCTTGCCAAGAAGCTTAAAGAGGCCAAGTCGATGGCTGATATGACCAAAGCAGATGCCGACGAGATGGTGGCCCAGTATAAGGCCTATGCCGAGGAAGACCATGACCGACTAAAATATATCGTCGAATATGTGTAGCAGCAGTCCTGAAGGGAGACCCTCGGGGAAGTTCATCCCTGGGGTTTTGATTTGTCGGCCGAGGTCGAAACTGCTAAGGGAATCAAAGTCGAGGCCAAGAAACTGGTGTATCTCGAGGACGAAGAAGACTCCTAGGGTTCGGGCGGATCCGGGGGTGGAGAAGACTCCGATGGTCCCGGTGACGAGACACGCTCTGGTGGAGACCAAGCCGTTTAAGTGCCTTGTAGATTATTCCATATATATATATTTCGACAGATTTTAAGCTCGTTTCGTTTCATTTTTTTCCTTATGATTGTAAATATATTGAATGCATTAGCACGTAATAATTAGGTCTTGTTCGGAGGTTCGAATAGGTCTTGATCTCGATATTATTTTGTTTAAGACTCGTGGGGGGGGATTGGTATGACTGGAAGCTTTCCCCAAAGTACTTAGAACTTCTTAGATTACAATTTGCCGAGGGTAGCCTTTGAAACTAGTTTAGAAATTTTGAAGGCCCTTTTGTTTTTGGTTACGGGTCTCGGACATCTCCGAGCCATTTTAAGACGGGCGTATCCTTTCTAATTCGGGTATTTCCTAGAGGGATTGTTACATAGAGTCATCCAGGCTTAACCGAGATATTCGTTCCCGAATGGGGATAGTCATAGACTTTAAAGTTCGGGCACTACCAAATAAGCTTTGTGCCCACGGGCTTTATTATCCCGGGCTATCCGGACCTGCCTTGGGAGACAGTCCCCTAGTGAGATGGCCCTTGGGCTCGATGTCTTTGGGAGATCAAATGTAAGAAAGAAAAATTTTCAAGGGGCAAAATATTTATTCGCAAGGTAGAAACTTCCTTTCACTTTTGTGCGTAATATACAAAGTTACACATGTGTTCAAGCTTTTTGTTCGGGATCGGGCGGTCTATATAGGCACGGTTCATTCGACTGTTTTCCCCTTACAGTAAATCCTATATAACGAGCCTAGACTATTTGAGCACAAAGTTTCTTTCCTTGCCAAAATCATTATCCGAGGGTGATGCCCCCAAGTGTTCGAGGTCGATCATAGAGAAGCCTCAGATACTATTGACAACCGATATTTGATTTTAAGTTATCACGATCCACTGTTGCCTCGTTAAAAACCTTTCCGAAAATCTCATTTGGGACAAAACCGGTTCAAGGGAAAATGAGTACAACGCGTGCTTTGAGGCCTAAAAAATTGTATCGTTCTTCGACGGTTACCTGCAAGTGTTAGTCCAAAACATAAATAAATAAAAGAAGTAAACGGGGTCATTCCTTAGTAGTAATATCATTTCAAGTGAGTTATGTTCTAGTTGTTCGGTAGTCCCTCACCGCTCATTGCTCCGAGCTTGTACTACCCTTTTCCGGTGATCTCGATAATTTGATATGGTCCTTCCCAGTTTGGTCCCAGCTTTCCTTCGTTCGGGTTCCGGGTGTTTAATGTGCCTTCCTCAACACTAAGTCCCCAACATTGAAGTGTCTAAGGTTGGCTCTTCGATTGTAATACCTCTCCGTTGTTTTTGGGCGGCCATCCGGACGAGGGCGACTTCGCGCCTTTCATCTAACAGTTCTAGGCTCATATTCATGGTCTCGTTGTTTGATTCTTCGGTTGCATAACGCAACCTGAGACTTAGTTATCTGAATTTGACCAGTATTAGAGCTTTGGCACCGTAAACCAACGAGAATAGGGTGGCCCTGGTACTGGACTTCAAGGTCATACGGTAAGCCCATAGGACTTCGGGCAAGATTTCTTTTCATTTTCCTTTGGCGTCGGTCAATCTCTTTCTGCGGTTTTGGAGTATGGTTTTGTTCGTGGACTTTTCTTGCCCGTTCCCACTAGGGTGATATGGTGTTGATAGGAATCTTTTGATCTTATGATATTCAAGAAACTTGCTTACTTTGCTGCCCATGAACTGCTTCCCATTATCACACACGATCTCGGTTGGCATTCTGAACCGACATATTATGTGGTCCCAGATGAAATCAATGACTTCCTTCTCCCTGACTTTCTCAAATTCCTAGGCTTCCGTCCATTTAGAAAAATAGTCAAACATAAACAATATAAATTAAGCCTTACCAGGTGTCCATGGAAGGGGGTCGACGATGTCCATCCCCTATTTCATGAATGGCTAGGGCGACAAGACCAAATGTAACAACTCCCCGGGCTAATGAATCATTGGAGCATGCCTTTGACATCATTTTCGTACGAAATCCTTCACATCCTTTTCCATGACGATCCAATAGTAGTCGGCTCTGATTATTTTCTGAACTAACGATTCGGCACCCGAATGATTTTCGCAGGTGCCTTTATGGATTTCCCTTAGAACATACTCGGTGTCTACGGGTCCTAGAGATATTACGAGTGGGATATCAAACGTTCTCTAGAACAGTGTACCATCTTCAGACAGGCTGAATCGGACCTCCTTCGTACGCAGAGTCCTCGATTCTTTGGGGTCCGAAGGCAGTTTTCCAGTCTTCAGATATCCTATATATTTGTTTCTCCAGTCCTAAGTCAGGCTTGTTGATTTTATCTCGACGTGACCTCCCACTACCGATCTCATGAGTTGTACTACCATCCCCAAGTTGAGCTCATCGTCATCGACTGACAATCCTAAGATAGCAAGGGCATCGACCTTGCTGTTTTGATCTCGTGGAATATGTTATAGAGTCCATTCTTTGAACTAATGTAACGTTACCTACAGTTTATCCAGGTATCTTTGCATTTGTTCCTCTCTGACTTCGAATGTCCCATTAACTTGGTTCACCACAAAGAGGGAGTCACACTTAGCTTCGATTACCTCTACCCCAAGCTTTTGGCAAGTTCGAGACCTGCAATCATGGCCTCATACTCGACCTCATTATTAGGTAATTTTACAGTCCTAATAGATTGTCTAACTACATTACGTGCAGGTGGTTTCAAGACAATTCCAAGTCCGGACACCCTTCGCGTTAGAGGCGCCATCCGTAAAGAGGGTCCAAATTCCCGAAGAAGTCCCCGAATTCAACAACAACTCTCTTTTGACCTTGGGTATTATTACCGGTGTAAAGTCGGCCACAAAGTCTGGCAAAATTTAAGACTTAATGGAGATCCGAGGCCGATATTTGATGTCGTACCCATTGATCTCTATGACCCATTTGGCCAACTGTCCCGAGAGCTCGAGTTTATGCATTACATTCCTCAATAGGTAAGTGGTTACGACACATATGGGGTGACATTGAAAGTACGGTTTTAGCTTCCTAGATGTGTTTAGCAAAGCGAGCTCCAGTGTTTTTAGGTGAGGGTGCCTAGTTTCGGCCTCGCCAAGAGTCCTGCTAACATAGTAAATTAGAAATTGCGTACCTTTCTATTCGCGGACCAGGACTCCATTTACCGCTATCTCCGATACTGCCAAGTATAGGTATAGCTATTCATCTGTCTTGGGTATGTGAAGCAGCGGTGGGCTCGATAAAGATCGCTTGAGCTCCTCCAAGGCCCGTTAGCACTCCGGGGTCCATGAGAAGTTATTCTTTTTCTTCAACAGTGAGAAGAAATGGTAGCTCTTGTCAAATGACCTTGAAATAAATCGTCCCAAGGCGGCTATGCATCCGGTTAACCTTTGTACGGCCTTGACGTTGTCCACAACAGTAATATATTCGATTTCCTTGATCTTATTGGGGTTGATCTCGATTCCCCAGTTGGATACCATGAATCCGAGGAATTTATTGGACCCGACTCCGAATGCACATTTCTCCGAGTTCAACTTCATATTGTATTTCTTCAATATGCTCAAGGTTTCTTGCAAATGTTTCAAATGGTCCTCCACCGATTTTCCTATTTGTACTTCGAACATCTGATTTACTAGGCGTTGGTAAGTGGCGCTGACATATTTTAGTCTGAACGACATCACGTTGTAGCAGTAGGTGTCGTACTTGGTGATGAAGGAAGTTTTTTCCTGATCACCCGAGTCAATCCGAATTTGGTTATACCCGTAATAAGTGTCGAAAAAACTGAGGATCTCGTGGCCGGTCGTCACATCGATCATGCGATCGATGTTAGGCAAAGGGAAAGAGTCCTCGGGACACGTTTTATTCAAATCTTTATAATCCACACACATTCTTAATTTGTTCCCCTTTTTGGGGACTACTACTACATTTGCTAACCAGTTCGGGTATTTAACCTCCCGGATATACCCTATTTTAAAGAGTTTAAATACTTGATGAAAGCATGTTTGACCACGGATTGTGGTCTCCTCTTCTGCTTGACCGAGTGGAACTTCGGGTCCATGCTTAGTTTATGAATGGTTATTTATAGCGGGATCCCTGTCATATCAAGGTGGGACCAAGCTATAAGAAATTGAATGAGTTTTTTCCTGAGCTTGAGATTTAACCCCGTGCCTAGGTATACCTTTCGATCGAGCAAGTGTTCGATCAGTATGACATGCTCCAGTTCCTCGACCGTTGATTTGGTAGCGTTGGAATCATTAGGAGCTACGAAAGACCTGGGAACCCCGTAATCATCGTCCTTACCCATCTCCTACTTCTCCGGTTGGGACGGAGTCAGTGTCAGTAGTTGCTTTTTGGTTTCTCCCTTGTTGACCGGACCCAGCTCCTTAGGTGCCTAAAGTGTTGATATCGGGACCACCTCATCGACTGCGAATATCTCTTTGGCGGGCGGTTGTTCTCCGTAAACTGGTTTTTTTCCTCCCGGCGACGAAACCTTCAACACCTAGTGTAGAGTCGAGGGTATCGCCCTCATGTTGTGAATCCATGGTCTTCCAAACAGAGCATTGTACCTCATGCACCCTTCGTTTACATAAAACTTTGTTTCTTGAACGGTTCCAACGGTGTTCACCAGTAACGTTATCTCCCATTTTGTGGTCTCACATGCCATGTTGAACCTGTTTAGGACTCGGACCGCATACATGATCTGATCTTGTAGGCCGAGTTGTTCCACGACCCTCGATTTGATGATGTTGGCCGAGCTACCTGGATCAATTAACACACGCTTAACTCGAGATTTATTTACGAGTACTGATATTACCAGTGCATCATTGTGGGGCTGCATGATCCCCTCAGCGTCTTCATCGTTAAAAGACAAGGTTCCCTACGGAACGTAATCCCGAGTTCATTTTTCCCTTGTAATAGATACTTTGGTGCGCTTCAGCATCGGCCCATGGGAACATCGACCCCACCGAAGTGCTGAGGTTCCTCCGATTTGATCTGTTTACTAGAATCTTTGTTCCTAAAGTGGTTCTTGGATCGATCGCTCAAGAACTCTCGGAGATGCCCGTTATTGAATAGTATTGCTACTTCCTCTCTTAATTGTCGGCAATCTTCCGTTTTTTGATACGTCCAATGGCGGATACGATGGCAGCGACGACGACATTAAAGTTATAATCCGATAGACTTGGCGCTTCCTTCGGCCGGATGGTCCTGTAGAAACTATTTTTGCTTATGAGTCCCCGATTGTTTTGACCTCGATCACTTATTATTTCACTTTTCACGGGGTTTCGCCCAAATCCACTACCTCTTCGTTCTCCATTGTATGGCTGATACCGATCCCTGTTTGAACTTGGTTAACGATCAATGTCTCTCCTGACTCTTTCAAGCGTTATAACGGGATAAACGGGCCCAGAAGGGCCCCCGAGTTGATCATCTTCTACCTTGATTTTTTATTGATACCGAGTTCCCCGCCGTAATATTCGGCCGTTCACGGATATTTCGGCTTTCTGTTAGCTATGTTGGATTGTCTAACAATGTTCTTCAAAGTCTTCGAGGCTAGGACCAATTTCGGGACCATGGCCTCGATATTTTTGAAGGCACGCGTCATGCCCCCGGGTTCTGGCCCGGTGGAACTTTGGTGGCTCGATTTCGGTCCCTTGTTACCATGTCTCGAGCCTGTCTTATTTTATCGGAGGTTAGGATGCACCATGAGCTCGATTTCACCCGTATACAGCATATATTTACAAATTTCATTTCTAAAAGATAATATGATTAAATTTTATTTTATTTTCTCTATCTCCATTTACGGAAAACATATCTTTATTTTTGTCTCATTGCATAAACTCCTTTCATTATATGAATTACCACTGACTTTTAAGAATTTAAACTATTTTTCATTAGGGTATACAGAGGTCGGGCTGGTTCGGAATTTTTAATTATCAAATCAAACAATGGTGTCGGATTTTTAAATTTATAAACCAAACTAACAAAGTCGAGTTTTTCAATCTCGATTTTTCTCGGGTTCTTCAGTTTTTTCGGGTTTTCAAGTTTCTTTTCCGGTAAAGTCTTTATAGCACAAAATATGCAACTTGTACTCCAAATATTTCTTTAGTCCTAGTAAGATACAACTATATAATATATTTTTTAAGAAAATAATACAATAATATGAGATACGTCATAGCATTATACTAAAATATTCAATAACAAAGATAATAAAATTACATAAATCAAATATTGCTAATTAATAAGGCATAATAAAAATTAACATAATCTAAAAATACTACATATAGCTCATGCTAAAATAAGTATAGCTAATAAGTACTACTATTAATTAAATAACTAAGCCCTAAAGAAAAAGATAAGCTAAGTTATATTTTTTATTATAAAGCAATGTAAAACTAAAAACTAGATATCCAACACTATTGTCATTCCTAGTGTTGAATTGAATTTCTTTTGTTAGCATTAGGGTATTAGGCTCTTGATAGGAAGTTATGGAGGTCGAGTATTATGGTTGTAGGTTAGGAGGTAGTTGAGTCTCCCTTACTTCGTCCCTTTGTGAGGCTAGACTGGTAGGGTTTTCGTCGATATCAGCTAGTGGCAATGTTGTGTCTTACTACTCTTTTGTTTTCCATAGTGCCGGGTCTATGTACTGTTTATCGCATTTTCTTTGCATCTACTTTCTCATTTCCATGATGTTATTTTTTATATGGTTTCTATTGGTGATACTGATATTGTCTCTTTTCGTCTTCTTGAACCGAGGGTCTTTCGAAAATAGCCTCTCTACTCCCTCCGGGTAGGAGTAAGGTCTGCATACACACTACCCTCCACAAACCCCACTAGTGAGATTTCATTGGGTCGTTGTTGTTGTTGTTGTTGTTGTTGTTAGCATTAGTATTGATTTGGACTTTGTTTGAGTTCTTATATTTATGGGCTATAAAATTTATTTACCATTCAAGAATGTAAGTCCAAACTTGAAATAATACGTTAAAAGATAAAATTGTGAGAAACGTTTAAAAAATATTTATAAATTATATTACAATAAATATTTTTATGTATAGAATATTTTTAAAATTGTATAAATGTACTATCGAGTTGGTTAGGTTTCGGTTTGACTTTTTTAGTTAAAGCCAAACCAAATCAATTATGGTCGGGTTTTTTTACCAGTTTGGCTCGAATTATCGATTTGATGCGGTTTATTGATTTTGTGTGTACACCCCTACTTTTCATATCATCATTGAACGTTGATTTGATATGTTCCCAATCCAACCCAACGGTGTAGGGTTGTGCATAATTTGGTAAATACCGAATTACCGTACCAAAATCAAAAATTTTGGTATTTGATATTCAATATTTTGGTATTCGGTATGGTATTTGGTTTAAATTTTTAAAAATATTGTATTAGGTATGGTATTTGATATTTTAAAATGAAATACCGAAATACCGATACCATACCGAGATATATATTATATTACACAATACACATATTATTAATTATAATATAAATATAAAAAAACTACAATTTTACTTTCCTTTATTCTCCAAGTTCATCAATTAACTCTAAGCAAGTCACACGACATTTCTATTGATCAAATTTATTCATTTATGTACAATTTTCTTTCTAAGTTTTGGACAAAACTTTTGTCAACAAACATGTATAGTTTTGTATTTTTGAGTACTTTAATTAAGAATATTACAGTATATGACTCTATGCACTAGTTAATATTCAAACCGAATAAACCGAACCGAATAAACCGAAACCGAAAGGAGAAAAATCGAATCATACCGAATTTAATTAGGTATGGTATTTATATAGCATTTTAAGAAACCGAATATTGAAAATACCGAATCAAAATATCTAAATATCGTACCGTACCGACCGACGAACATCCATCCATGTACTTTAGTCAATGACTCACTGTAGATGAACATGCTCAAATTATACCAACTAGAGAATACTCAACGCGACGGAAACGTGCATACATTTCAGTCATTGTTGTTTAGGTGTATATTGAAAATCATATTACTTTGCTGCCCATGAACTGCTTCACATTGTCACACACGATCTTGGTCGGCATTCTGAACCGACATATTATGTGGTCCCAGATGAAATCAATGACTTTCTTCTCCCTGACTTTCTCAAATGCCTCGGATTCCGTCCATTTAGAAAAATAGTCAATTATAAACAATATAAATTGAGCTTTACCATATGTCCATGGAAGGGAGTCGACGATGTCCATCCCCTATTTCATGAACGGCTAGGGCGACAAGACCGAATGTAACAGCTCCACGGGCTGATGAGTCACAGGAGCATGCCTTTGACATCCGTCGCATTTTCGTACGAACTCCTTCGCATCATTTTCCATGATGATCCAATAGTAGCCGGTTCTGATTATTTTCTGAACTAACGATTCGGCACCCGAATGATTTTCGTAGGTGCCTTTGTAGATTACCCTTAGAACATACTCGGTGTCTCCAGGTCCTAGACATATTACAAGTGGGCTATCGAACGTTCTCCATAACAATGTACCATCTTCGGACAGTCTGAACCGGACCGCCTCCGTACGCAGAGTCCTCAATTCCTTGGGGTCCGAAGGCGGTTTTCCAGTCTTAAGATATTCTATATATTTGTTTCTCTAGTCCTAAGTCAGGCTTGTTGAGTTTATCTTGACGTGACCATCTTCCACTACCGATCTGATGAGTTATACCACCGTCCCCGAGTTGAGCTCATCGTCATCGACCGACGATCCCAAGTTAGCAAGGGCATCGACCTTGCTGTTTTAATCTCGTGGCATATGTTGTAGAGTTCACTCTTTGAATTGATGTAAAGTTACCTGCAGTTTATCCAGGTATCTTTGCATTTGTTCCTCTCTGACTTCAAACGTCCCATTAACTTGGTTCACCACAAGGAGGGAGTCGTACTTAACTTCGATCACCTCTACCCCAAGCTTTTGGCAAGTTCGAGACCTGCAATCATGGCCTCATACTCAGCCTCATTGTTAGGTAAGTTTACAGTCCTAATAGATTGTCTAACTACATTACGTGCGGGTGGTTTTAAGACAATTCCAAGTCTGGACACCCTTCGCGTTCGAGGCGCCATCCGTAAAGAGGGTCCAAATTTCCGAAGAAGTCCCCGAGTTCAACAACAACTCTCTTTCGACCTCGGGTATCATTGCCGGTGTAAAGTCATCCACAAAGTCTGCCAAAATTTGAGACGTAATGGCGGTCCGAGGCCGATATTTGATGTCGTACCCACTGATCTCTACGACCTATTTGGCCAACTGTCCCGTGATCTCGGGTTTATGCATTACATTTCTTAATGGGTAAGTGGTTACGACACATATGGGATGACATTGAAAGTACAGTTTTAGCTTCCTAGATATGTTTAGCAAAGCGAGCTCCAGTTTTTTTAGGTGAGGGTACCTAGTTTCGGCCTCGCCAAGAGTCCCACTAACATAGTTGTTCATCTGTCTTGGGCGGGTGAAGCAGCGGTGGGCTTGATAAATATCGCTTGAGCTCCTCCAAGGCCCGTTGGCACTCCGGGGTCTATGCGAAGTTATTTTTTTTCTTCAACAGTGAGAAGCAACGGTGGCTCTTGTCGAATGATCTCGAAATAAATCGTCCCAAGGCGGCTATGCATCCGGTTAACCTTTGTACGGCCTTGACGTTGTCCACAACAGTAATATATTCGATTTCCTTGATCTTATTGGGGTTGATCTCGATTCCCCTGTTGGATACCATGAATCCGAGGAATTTACCGGACCCAACACCGAATGCATATTTCTCCGAGTTCAACTTCATATTGTATTTCTTCAATATATTGAAGGTTTCTTGCAAATGTTTCAAATAGTCCTCTGCTTGCAGGGACTTAATCAACATATCGTCAATGTAAACCTCTATCGATTTTCCTATTTGTACTTCGAACATCTGATTTACTAGGCGTTGGTAAGTGGCGCTGGCGTATTTTAGTCCGAACGACATCACGTTGTAGCAATAGGTGTCGTACTTGGTGATGAAGGAAGTTTTTTCCTGATCACCCGGGTCAATCCGAATTTGGTTGTACCCGGAATAAGTATCGAGAAAACTGAGGATCTCGTGGCCGGTCGTTGCATCGATCATGCGATTGATATTAGGCAAAGAGAAAGAGTCCTTTGACACGTTTTATTCAAATCTTTATAATCCATACACATTCTTAATTTGATCCCCTTTTTGGGGACTACTACTACATTTGCTAACCAGTCCGGGTATTTAACCTCCCGGATGGACCCTATTTTAAGGAATTTTAATACTTGATGAAAGTATGTTTGACCTCAAACTGGGGTCTCCTCTTCTACTTGACCGGATGGAACTTCGGGTCCATGTTTAGTCTGTGAATGGTTATTTCCGGCGGGATCCCTATCATATCAAGGTGGGACCAAGCGAAACAATCTTCGTTAGCTATAAGAAATTGAATGAGTTTTTTCCTGAGCTTGAGATTCAACCCCATGCCTAGGTATACCTTTCGATCGGGCAAGTGTTCGATCTGTACGACTTGCTCCAGTTCCTCGACCGTTGATTTGGTAGCGTTGGAATCATCAGGAGCTACGAAATACCTGGGAACCCCGTAATCGCCGTCCTTACCCATCTCCTGCTTCTCCGGTTGGGACGGAGTCAGTGTCAGTAGTTGCTATTTGGTTTCTCCCTTGTTGACCGGATCCAGCTCCTTAGGTGCCTAAAGTGTTGATATCGGGACCACCTCGTCGACTGCGAATATCTCTTTGGCGGCCGGTTGTTCTCCGTAAACTGGTTTTGTTCCTCCTGGTGACAAAACCTTCAACACCTAGTGCATAGTCGAGGGTACCGCCCTCATGTTGTGAATCCATGGTCTTCTGAACAGAGCATTGTACCTCATGTCCCCTTCGATCACATAGAAATTTGTTTCTTGAACGGTTCTAATGGTGTTCACTGGTAACGTTATCTTCCATTTAGTGGTCTCACATGCCATGTTGAACCCGTTTAGGACTCGTACTGCATACATGATCTGATCTTGTAGGCCGAGTTGTTCCACGACCCTCGATCTGATGATATTAGCCGAGCTACTTGGATCAATTAACACATGCTTAACTCGAGATTTATTTACGAGTACTGATATTACCAGTGCATCGTTATGCGACTGCATGATCCCCTCAGCGTCTTCGTCGTTAAAAGACAAGGTTCCCTCCGGAACATAATCCCGAGTCTGTTTTTCCCTTATAATAGTTACTTTGGTGCGCTTTAGCATCGGCCCCTAGGAACATTGACCCCACCGAAGATCTTGTTAATGACGTGCTGAGGTTCCTCCGGTTTGATCTGTTTACTAGAATCTCTGTTCCTAAAGTGGTTCTTGGTTCGATCGCTCAAGAACTCTCGGAGATGCCCGTAATTGAATAGTATGGCTATTTCCTCTCTTAATTGTCGGCAATCTTCCGTCCTGTGACTGTGAGTACCATGCTATTTGCGCATTAAGTTAGGATCCCTTTGGGCTGGATCGAACTGTAGAAGTTGAGTCCATTTGGTGTCTTTGATACGTCCAATGGTGGATACAATGGCGGAGGCAACGACGTTAAAGTTATACTCCGTTAGACTTGGCGCTTCCTTCGGCCTAATGCGCCTATAGAAACTATTTTTGCTTATGAGTCCCCGATTATTTTGACCTCGATCACTTATTATTTCACTTTTCATGAGGTGTCGCCCAGATCCACTACCTCTTCGTTCTCCATTGTATGGCTGATACCAATCCCTGTTCGGCTTTGGTTCACGATCAACGTCTCTCTTGACTCTGTCAAGCGTTATGACGGGATAAACGGACCCGGAAGGGGCCCCGAGTTGATCATCTTCGACCTTGATTTTTTATTGATACCGAGTATGCACGTCGGCCCAAGTGACAGCCGGATACTGCACCAAATTTTGTTTCAACTGGTGTGAAGCCAACGAGCTTCGAGCATTGAGTCCCTGGGTGAAAGTTGAACGGCCCAATCTTCTGCGACCGAAGGTAAGTCCATCCATTCCATTTGAAACCGGGACACGAATTCCCTGAGCATCTCATTATCCTTCTCCTTTACTTTGAAAAAGTTTGACTTTCTGGTCTCAACCTTGATATCCCCGGTGTATGCTTTTACGAAGGAATCTGCAAGCATAGTAAACAAGTCAATAGAATTAGGAGGTAGGTTGTGATACTATATCATCTCTCCCTTGGATAGAGTTTCCTCGAATGTTTTCAGCAAGATAGACTCGATCTCGTCATCCTCCAAGTGGTTTCCTTTGATGTCGCATGTATAGGAAGTCACATGCTCATATGGGTCTATCGTTCCATTGTACATAGGAATCTCGGGCTTGCGAAACTTCTTTGGGATCGGCTTTGGCGCTGCGCTCGGAGGAAAAGGTTTTTGAACAAACTTCTTGGAATCCAGACCCTTCAATATCGGAGGTGCTCCTAGGATTTGGTCGACCTTGGAATTGTAGGTTTTCACTTTTTTTGTCATTGACTTCGATTTTCTTCTCCCCCGATTCTATCCGTTTTGTCAATTCCTCGAGCAGTTTTATGATCTCGGGGTTATCCCTCGATTCATTTTCATTCGACCTCTCCGTGATCGGTTCATTTCTGTGGGTGACTTCCCGGGATGGCTAAGGCTCAACCCTGCTCGGCACTCGGCTTTGGTTCTACAACTGGGCTATCGTTGCATGTTGAGCCTGTAATATTTCAAAGATCACCCGCAATCGTTTTCACCGATGTGCATATTCTGGTTAATTGATCGTACTTCCCTGCGCACGCTGTTCTCGGGATTGGTAGGTTAATTTGTGTTGATGGCTACATGTGAACTGGCATCGATAGGGTCCGCGACCGAAACTCCACCGAGATCGACTAGGGGAACCTCATTACCGGGTGCTACATTGTTGTTCTTGCCATGGTGGCTGGACTCCGCATTCATGTTTAGAGGGGCAGACTGGGGGTTTGACATTTAGATTTTAATATGTAATCAAAGACACTTCAAAGAATAAGTGTAAAATAGGGTGTGTTACAGGAATTTGTATCAAATTGCCGCTATTATCCTTAGCCACACGGTGGGCGCCAAACTGTTTACCCTCAAAATCGTATAACAATTAAATTTATAAGTGGTTTTAAGGATACGCCGATTAATTTGGTACAAAGTGATAAATTAAGTTGCTATTGAATAAATAAAGACAAAATAAATTCAAACCACACGAGTTGGATAGTTTCAGCCTTAATGAAATAGCCACTCTCAAATCGAGCTCACCAAGACCAGTATAGATGAAAAAGAACAAGAGATGCAGACAAAAAACAATAATATAATTACTTCTTAGTGCGTGTTACAATGTGTTTCATGAATTATTAGACCCCCTTTATATAGTAGGGGAGTCCTATTTTAGGTACAACTCTATAAAAGGTTAAAAATCTTCTGATTCACTGATTGCAGGTTCCTTAGCGATACGTGTCGAGATTCCCACCGTAATATTCGGCCATTCACGGATATTTCGACCTTCTGTTGGCTATGTTGGATTGTTTAACAATGTTCTTTGAAGTCGTTCGAGGCTAGGACAGATTCCGAGACCATGGCCTCGATATTCTCGAAGGCACGCGTCATGCCCCCGGGTTCTGACCCGGTGGGACTTTGGTGGCTCGATTTCGGTCCCTTGTTGCCATGTCTCGAGCCTGTCTTATTTTGTCGAAGGCTAGGATGCACCATGAGCGCGATTTCGCCCGTATACAGTATATATTTACAAATTTCATTTCTAAAAGATAATATGATCAAATTTTATTTTATTTTCTCTATCTCCATTTACGCAAAACATATCTTTATTTCTGTCTCATTGCATAAACTCCTTTCATTATATGAATTACCACTGACTTTAAAGAATTTAAACTATTTTTCATTAGGGTGTACAGAGGACGAGTTGGTTCGGATTTTTCAATTATCAAATCGAACAATGGTGTCGAGTTTTTAAATCTATAAACCAAACCAACAAAGTCGAGTTTTTCAATCTCGATTTTTCTCGGGTTCTTCAGTTTTTTCGGGTTTTCAAGTTTCTTTTTCGGTAAAGTCTTCATAGCACAAAATATGCAACTTGTGCTCCAAATATTTCTTTAGTCCTAGTAAGATACAACTATATAATATATTTTTCAAGAAAATAATACAATAATTTGAGATACGTCATAGCATTATATTAAAATATTTAATAACAAAGATAATAAAATTACATAAATCAAATATTGCTAATTAATAAGGCATAATAAAAATTAACATAATCTAAAAAAACTACATATAGGTCATGCTAAAATAAGTATAGCTAATAAGTACTACTATTAATTAAATAACTAAGCCCTAAAGAAAAAGATAAGCTAAGTTATGTTTTTCATTATAAAGCAATGTAAAACTAAAAATTAGATATCCAACACTATCGTCATTCCTAGTGTTAAATTGAATTTCTTTTGTTAGCATTAGGGTATTAGGCGCTTGATAGGAAGTTGTGGAGGTCAAGTATTAGGGTTGTAGGTTAGGAGGTAGTTGAGTCTCCCTTACTTCGTCCCTTTATGAGGCTAGACTGGTAGGGTTTTCGTCGATGTCAGCTAGTGGCAATGTTGTGTCTTACTACTCTTTTGATTTCCATAGTGTCGGGTCTATATACTGTCTATCACGTTTTCTTTGCATCTACTTTCTTATTTTCATAATTTTATTTTTTATATGGTTTCTAATGGTGATACTGATATTGTCTCTTTTCGTCTTCTTGAGCCGAGAGTCTTTCGGAAATAGCCTCTCTACTCCCTCAGGGTAGGGGTAAGGTCTGCGTACACACTACCTTCCCCAAACCCCACTAGTGGAATTTCACTGGGTCGCTGTTGTTGTTGTTGTTGTTAGCATTACTATTGATTTGGACTTTGTTTGAGTTACTATATTTATGGGCTATAAAATTTATTTACCATTCAAGAATGTAAGTCCAAACTTGAAATAATACGTTAAAAGATAAAATTGTGAGAAAAGTTTAAAAAATATTTATAAATTGTATTACAATAAATATTTTTCTGTATAGAATATTTTTAAAATTGTATAAATGTACTATCAAGTTGGTTAGGTTTCGATTTGACTTTTTTAGTTAAAGTCAAACCAAATCAATTATGGTCGTTTTTTTCCAATACAAAACCAAATTACAATCGGGTTTTTTTTTCGGTTTGGCTCGAATTATCGATTTGATGCAGTTTATTGGTTTTGTGTGTACACCCCTACTTTTTATATCATCATTGAGCGTTGATTTGATATGTTCCCAATCCAACCCAACGGTGTAGGGTTGTGCATAATTTGGTAAATACCGAATTACCGTACCAAAATCGAAAATTTTGGTATTTGGTATTCGATATTTTGGTATTCGGTATGGTATTTGGTTTAAGTTTAAAAACAATTGTATTAGGTATGGTATTTGGTATTTTTAAATGAAATATCGAAGTACTGATACCATACCGAGATGTATATTATATTACACAATACACATATTATTAATTATAATATAAATATAAAAAAACTACAATTTTACTTTCCTTTATTCTCCAAGTTCATCAATTAACTCTAAGCAAGTCACACGACATTTCTATTGATCAAATTTATTCATTTATGTACAATTTTCTTTCTAAGTTTTGGACAAAACTTTTGTCAACAAACATGTATAGTTTTATATTTTTGAGTACTTTAATTAAGAATATTATAGTATATGCTATGCACTAGTTAATATTCAAACCGAATAAACCGAACCGAATAAACCGAAAGGAGAAAAACCGAACCATACCAAATTTAATCAGGTACGGTATTGGTATAGCATTTTAAGAAATCGAATACTAAAAATACCGAATCGAAATATCTAAATATCGTACCGTATTACCTCCGTCCATGTACTTTAGTCAATGACTCACTGTAGATGAACATGCTCAAATTATACCAACTAGAGAATACTCAACGCGACGGAAACGTGCATACATTCAGTCATTGTTGTTTAGGTGTATATTGAAAATCATCTCATAGTATTTTCATTTATTATGCGTTTTATTTTTTTACAGACTTTTTTTCGAGAGAAAATACAGTAGTAGGAAAATCCAAAAGTCATTCTTTATCGTTTTTTGTTGTTTTTCTTCATGTTTTTGTTAGTTATATATAGGGACATTGTGCACATGTTCCTTATATATAGCATTGGTATTACTACTGCTAGTACGAGTTGTCACTGCCGTCCAGAACAAAGCATGTGACAACATAATGCCTGTCTATTCCACTGAGATATCATGTGAAAACCCTCAGAATCACAACCCCCACACTTGCACTCTGGCCTCTTCCCCTTTTCCCTCAGCTGCAGTAAACTCTATTTGTCACATCATGTAGGTAATTAACAATTTTCTTAAAATGTATGTATATTTATAAATTATTGAATACCCTTTAAATAATAAGAAACCGCTTCCAGTGTAACCGCTAAATGACTCAAAAATTGCTTTAGGTGACATTCTAATATTTCCTAATTTCACTATTGCTTGTCCCCACGGCCATAATGCATCACCTGATCAGACATGCAACAAGAAGCAGATAGAGAAACTACAGAGTTTATGTCTACTATGGTAACTAATTAATCAGGAATAATATTTTATGAGTTTAATTTTCATATACATTGACAATAACTTATATACAAGGTTACTTTAGATACACTTCCGGCTTAAACATGCATGGCTTTTAGAACTCATCATTCTTGTTTACAATATTTTTTCCCCATTTTTTGACTATGGTAGCTGAGGTTTATACCACCATCATCTAAAAAGCTTTTAGAACTCATCATTCTTGCTTACAATATTTTTTCCCCATTTTTTGACTATGGTAGCTAAGGTTTATATCACCATCATCTAAAAAATTTGATATTTGTCTAAATTTAGTTGAACGCTAAGATATGTGCCTCATTGGTGCCCAAGATTTCACGCTAAATGGCTTTGATACTCAACTTTGATATCATAGTAAAAGCTCATTTCACGATTTTTAAAATGTATCATTAGAATCTAAGATTTATTTGCTTATATTCCTTAACATATTTTTCGTGATCGATGTGCCGATTTGAGATATGCTTAAACCTCGTACAATCATAAATTCATAAAAATCGAGATTAGATTTGTAACTTCGAAAGTAAAATATAATACCTGTTACAATTAATATACTAATAGTATTTAAAACTATATTGACACAAGAATATTGGGAAACTAGCTTAGGATTAGACCAGAAAGACAAATTAGCACAGCCGGTACTTTTTTTTTTTTTTGGGTTTCTCCTGTATTTTATTTTTCTAATTTTGGTTTGAATTATCTTGCAATTCGACAAAGAGTAAAATGGTAGAATAAAACAGTTCAAGCATGAAAAGAATCAATCGGTTTTAAGCATAAAAAAAATCATCTCTTACCTATAATGAAAATCTTGGGCATTCGTCACCCCTTCCCATTATGGACATTACAGAAACATAAGCTCAGCAGCACTAAACAAGAAATAGTCTAATACTTTGACTACGTGACCTTGAATTTAGAACCTAAAAGAAAGGGTAAAAGAAAAATAAAAAGAAAAAAGAGCAATGTTTAATTAGGAACTTGTAATACGTACTATACAACACTATGGTGGCCAATATTGTTAGAGCCATCATCACAAAAATCGAGGAGCTTCTGTAAAATAAAGACTTGGGTTCTGAGAAGGACAATATAATCAGCAGTTTCTTGAAATAACTTGTCTACTTTTATTTCACCATTGTTGGCTGCTGGTAAAAGTTGCTTCAGAGCCTCCAATTTTTCAGAAACTGAAGCGTTGGCGTTGGTTTTAACCTCAGTTAAGGGTACTGTGGAGATTTTTGGACGTCGTCTCTGATGGGTAGATTTTCTTGAACATATATTTGATCGTGAAACCATTTGAGTTTGGGGTGGGGGAGGTGAGGGGGGGGGGGGTTAAGGGTAGAGGAAAGAATGAAGAATAATGGAGTTAGTTTCTGTTGAACGGAGAGAACTATAACGGGGAGAGGTGATGAGTATTTGGGGTATAAGTAAATGAAACATCTGATCATTGCCACTTGTTTCTACAGGAATCACAATACTGCCACCACTAGGCCCTTAATTCGAATTCGTGTTGAGAAGACGCACGTTGAAAGGTAAAAGGGTTCGCGTTCAAATTTTATTCTGCTCTTTTATACACAAATAGTATAATTTTTTTTTTGTTGGCCTGGCATTGTCAAGTCACTTAAAACATAAATAGATGTGGGTTTAAGTTATATCATTAATCAGTGCAAGGAATTTTAACACCATTATATTACTTTTACTTTTTATAATAATTAATTTGTCTTATTTTAAAGACTATAGATCTCACACTGACAAATAAATATAACTAGCCATGATAAATGGAATTGATAACTTGAAATCTAAGATAAATTATATTGAGTTAACTTCTATAGATGATTAATTTTGTTGACATTTATCAAGTTATTCAATAAATTCATTACAAGTAATTACTTACAATAAATTAGTTGAATAATTCGTGAAAAGACAAGTAACCTTCTTTGACTGGTTAATTTCACTTATAGCGTAAAATTGGCTAAAGGGTATACTAATTACGTAAGAATTTATTACACAGTCAAGTAATAAATTAAATCTAATTGCAATTTTTGTCCAATAGATAGCTTCTTTGGCCACCTAAAATATAAACCAATCACCAATGGGTATTTATATAAATTTCGTCACAAAACGACAACAATTTTGGTATATAAGAGTTGAAAAATTAGAGCGGGAACATGGGGGCACAACTAGCGAGCACGAAAATTGATCACCACTTCAGGAGCGCAAAAGCTGTCTATCTTCGATGCCACAGTTTTATATCTTATGCTTACATTACATATATAATTTTGTACATCACATTTCCTTTATTGTAAAACACTTTTTTGTTTTAACTTGTTTTAGCAGAGGAATTTATGTCATTCATGAATGGTGAACAAAGGAAAAATGCAATTTGAATCGTCCCTCTTTTTGGTTTGACTTGGACATTATAGTTTTAACTCTTATGATTTATATTTAAATGATTTTTGGTCTTAGTCGTCATACCTGACATATAAAAGAAATCATTTTTATTAACATGCTCAAAATCTTTAACATGCAAAGACAACGAACTAGTTATTATAATCATAAAAAGACATTAAGCCACTATAGTTATAATAACGACAAGCAAAGACAGACAATCTGGTCTCTAGATATAAAGACTAATTAGGTTCGATAAGTAGAAGCATTGAACTTGATCATCGGACATATATTTTAAAGTAAACGCGTTTGTTGGAGGATAATCAACAACTTAAAATTGATTTAACTAATATATTTACACAAACAATATTGTATACGGTCAAATCGGTTTCGACCTTCGTATAATTAGTCAAGATTGAAACATAGTGTATCGAGGAGCGTTTTCGTAATATCATGATGAAATTTGAAGTCAGGTCACCGAGCTCGTATTTTAGGAACCAATCGAATTTCGAGCTCGAGCCAATATTGAGCTATGATGTGAAGCAGAGTTATCGAGTTTAAGAACCAGAGACCGACCAATACCGAGCCCAAGTCAGTACCGGCCCCTGAGTCAATATCGAGCTCAAGTCAATATCGAGTCCGATCAAGATCCAGCCAAGGGACAAGAGCCGTTACAGCCGCACTAAGGGAGAAAATCTTAGCGGGAATCAGAGAAAAACTATTCTATCATGGGTTTCCCACTAAGTATTTTTAATTATATCCAAAGTCGGATCCCTGCACTATAAGTAGCATGGCTATTATTTCTGTAGAGGGGGAATCATCAAGGCATTGATACAATATAACTCAAATATTATTGAGACACTTTCATTTTGGGGAGATTATCCTTTCGAGCTTTATACATTGATTCATCTAGCTTATCCATAAATCATTCTCCATTCAACTTGGTTTGTATTTTATTCTTTACAGTCAATATTCGATATTTCTACTTACTTTTACGATTTGTGTCAAGTTATACCACGTACCCTTAGAACTATGTACAAATACAACTCTATCCATTTTTCGGGTAAACAGTTTGGTGTCCACCGTGGGGCTAAGGATAACAGTGGTTGTTTGGTACAAATCTCTACAAAACACACCATTTTACACTTGCTCTTGGGAGTATCTTTGATTTCAGGTTGAAAACGACGAATTCTCAATTAATGGCCCTACTTATCGACAATGAATGTGGCCTTCAAGATGAGAACAACAACCTAACCCCCGGGGGTGGAAGGCCACTCGTCGATCCCGTTGGAGCTTGGGTCGAAGAGCCAATAGAAGTCAATTCACATGCGGCCATCGAGGCAAACCAGGGTTCCGACCCTGAAAATAGCATTCATGGTGAAACTCGGTTTGCAGCTCGAAATACCCAAAACGCTGATGAAAACGGAATCAGCTTGCGTATGATCTTCGAGATGTTGCAAGCTCAACAAGTAGCAATAGCCCAGTTGCAGAGCCAAAACCCATGCACTGACCAAACTCGAGTCCAGTCCTCCCCAAGAAATCACCCACAAAATGGGGCCAGCTATAGTAAGGTCAAATGAGCAAGAATCGGGGACTAATCCCGAAATTGTTAAGATGTTCGAAGAACTGACAAAACGGATAGAGTCAGGAGAAAGGAGGATCGAGGCAAACGACAAAAAAATAGAAACATATAACTCCAGGGTTGATCAGATCCCGAAGGCACCACCATTATTGAACGGCTTGGATTCCAAAAACTTCATACAAAAGCCATTCCCCCTAAGCGCTGCTCCTAAACCAATCCCTAAGAAGTTTCGCATGCCCGAGATTCCTAAATATAATGGAACGACCGACCCCAACGAACATGTCACCTCTTACACATGTGCCATCAAAGGGAACGATCTAGAGGACGATGAGATCGAATCTGTGTTATTGAAAAAAATCGATGAAACCCTGTCAAAGGGAGCAATGATATGGTATCATAATTTACCGTCTAACTCTATTGATTCTTTTGCTATGCTTGCAGATTCTTTCATAAAAGCACATGCTGGGTCCATAAAGGTCGAGATCAGAAAGTTGGATCTATTCAAGGTAAGACAAAAGGATAACGAGATGCTAAGAGAATTCGTATCTCGTTTCCAAATGGAGCGAATGGATCTACCACCAGTCATAGGCAATTGGGTTGTTCAAGTTTTCACTCAAGGTCTGAATGAACGAAGCTCGATGGCTTCACGGCGGCTGAAGCATAACCTGATCGAGTACCCAGCTATTACTTGGGTCGATGTGCACAATCGTTATCAATCCAAAATAAGAGTCGAAGACGACCAGCTGGGTTCTAGGTCTGATATTAAAAGGGGTATCGACCGAGAACCAAGGTCAAACAAGGAACGATACCGGCAGTATAGCGGAGATCGTAGGGGTAGCGAACCTTCACGCAACCCCGTACGAGGCAAAAAGAGAAATGATCAAGGCGAAGGATCCTGGGGGCTGATGAATAGGAGTGGGTTCGATAGGCATACCGGACCTAAGCAAGCACCTCGGTTGTCAGAGTATAACTTCAGCATCGATATATCCGTTATCGTATCGGCTATCAGATGCATCAAAGATACTAAATGGACTCGACCTATGCAGACCGATCTTTCCCAGAGGAATTCCAATCAAATATGCAAATATCATGGCACTCATGACCACAGAACGCAGGATTGCAGGCAACTAAGAGAGGAGGTAGCCCGGTTATTCAATAAAGGGCACATTCGAGAATTTTTAAGTGACCGGGCCAAAAATTATTTAAAAAATAGGGATTTCAACAGACAAAACAAACAAGAAGAGCTACAACACACCATCCACATGATCATCGGTGGGATCGATCCCCATTAGGGGTCGGTGCTTAAACGCATTAAGATGTCGGTTATAAGAGAAAACCAATCTCGAACTCAGGATTACGCACCCATAGGGACCCTGTATTTTAATGATGAAGATGCAGAAGGAGTCATGCAACCTCACAACGACGCACTGGTAATATCCGTACTTATGAATAAAACTAAAGTTAAATGTGTGTTAATTGATCCAGGCAGCTCGGCCAACATTATTAGATCGAAGGCCGTAGAGTAGCTCGGCCTGCAGGACCAGGTCGTACCCGCAACCCTAGTTCTAAAAGGATTTAATATGGCATGTGAAACTACCAAAGGCGAGATAATTGTGCCAATAAACGTCGTCGGAACCATCCAAGAAACGATGTTTCACGTAATTGAAGGCATCTGAGGTACAACGCCCTTTTTGAAGGCCGTGGATCCACAATATGAGAGTTGCACCTTCGACCCTCCACCAGATTTTGAAATTCCCAACATCGGAGGGAGTTAAAACAGTTTACGGAGAACAACCGGCCGCAAGAGAAATGTTTTCCATAGAAGAAGCAACTCGGATATCTTCACTATCATCAGCAAAAGGATCTGGCTCGATGGAGGAACGAAATACCAAATAGCAATCACAAACGTCAGCTCCGACCCAATTAAAGAATCGGAAGACTGACGAAGATGATGAACATGGGATCCCTCGATCATTCGTGGTCCCCCGATGATTCTGACACTACTCAATCTACTGTTGAAGAAATAGAGCAAGTCATACTAATCGAATATCTTCCCGAACATGAGGTATACCTGGGCATGAGGTTAGATCCCGAGCTCAGAAAAAAGCTTATTCAATTTCTTATAACTAACATAGACTGTTTTGCTTAGTCCCATCTTGACATGGCAGGGATCCCACCGGGAATCACCACTCATAAGCTAAGCTTGGACCCAAGGTACCACCCGGTAAAATAAAAAAGAAGGCCCCAGTTTAAGGTCAAACACACCTTCATCAAAGACGAGGTAACCAACCTTCTTAAAATAGGATCCATTCGAGAAGTAAAGTACCCCGAATGGGTGGCAAATGTGGTGGTAGTCCCTAAAAAGGGGAACAAGCTTAGAATGTGTATAGATTATAAAGACCTGAATAAAGTATGCCCTAAGAATTCTTTTCCTTTGCATAATATCGATCGTATGATCGATGCCACGACCGGTCACGAGACTCTCAGCTTTCTCAATGCCTATTCTGGGTATAACCAAATACAGATGAACCCGGAGGATCAGGAAAATACCTCACTTATTACTAAGTACAGGACTTACTGTTATAACGTAATGCCATTCGGCCTAAAAAACGCTGGTGCAACCTATCAAAGCCTAGTAAACAGAATCTTCGAAAAACAAATATGAAAAACAATGGAAGTTTATATTGACGACATGTTAGTTAAAACCCCCGTGAGCAGATGACCATTTAAAACATTTGCAGGAAACTTTCGACATACTAAGGGAGTACAATATGAAGCTCAATCCCGAAAAATATGCTTTCGGGGTTGGTTCGGACAAGTTTCTCGGCTTCATGGTATCCAATAAAGTAATTGAGGTTAACCCCGATATAATCAAAGAAATAGAGGACATCACAGTGGTAGATAATGTAAAGGTTGTGCAAAGGCTAACGGGATGGATAACCGCCCTGGGACAATTCATTTCGAGATCCTCGGATAGGAGCCACCAATTTTTCTCTCTGCTTAAAAAGAAAAGCAATTTTGCATGGACTCCGGAATGTCAGCAGGCTTTGGAGGAGCTAAAACGATATTTATCGAGCCCTCCATTGCTTCATACCCCGAAGGCTGATGAACAGTTCTACCTGTATCTAGCTGTTTCGGAGATAGTGGTAAGTGGGGTCCTAGCTCGAGAAGAACGAGGTACGCAATTCCCTATTTATTATATCAGTCGAACTTTAGGTGAGGCCGAAACTAGATATCCACACTTAGAAAAATTAGCGCTTGCTTTAATAAGTGCCTCTAGGAAACTAAAACCATATTTCCAGTGCTATCCGATACATGTTATGATGACTTATCCTCTACGAAATATTTTACACAAGCCTGAGCTTTCAGGTCGATTGGCCAAATGGGCCATAGAGATCGGCGGGTACGGCATCGAGTATCGACCTCGAACCGCTATCAAATCTCAGATCTTAGTGTACTTCGTGACTGACTTCACGCCGGCCTTGGTACCCGGAATTGAAAAGGAATTACTAATAAAATCGGATACCTCTTCGGGAATCTAGACCCTCTTTACGGACGAAGCCTCGAACGCAAAGGGGTCCGGACTGGGCATCGTACTAAAATCGCCCACAGGTAATGTAGTTAGACAGTCTATTAAAACTACAAAATTAACTAATAATGAGGCCAAATATGAGGCCGTGATTGCAGGTCTCGAACTAGCTAAGAGCTTGGGAGCCGAGGTCGTAGAGGCTAAATGTGATTCCCTCCTCTTGGTAAATCAAGTCAACGGGACTTTCAAAGTGCGATAAGATCGAATGCAAAGGTACTTGGATAAATTACAAGTGACTCTGCATCGATTTAAGGAATGGACTTTGCAACATGTGCTTCGAGAACGGAACAGTGAGGCCGACACTCTTGCAAACTTAGGTTCTTCGGTCGAGGATGAAGAACTCCACTCCTAGAAATTCGGCAAAACCCGACCAAGGTCGACCGACCAAGGTTGGTTGATTTTTTAAAATATTTTATTTTTTAATTATTTTTATGAAACCGACCAATTTTGGTCGGTTTTCTTTGGCGCAAAAATGCGAAAAACTATTTTTGAGTCCCGCAAAATTTATTTTTCAAGAAACCGACCAAGTTTGGTTGGTTTTTCAATTAAAATAAATAAAAATTAATATTAAAAAAGCCGATCAAAATTGGTCGGTTAATTCGGCCGGTCATTTTAAAAAACCAACCAACGTTGGTAGGTAATTTTATTTTTTAATAAAACTGACCAACTTTGGTCGGTTATTTTAGTACGAAAATACAATTAAAGAGTATAAATCAAATAAAAGACAGTCTTAAAACAAAATGCACCAATGGTCTAGTGGTAGAAGAGTATCCTGCCACAGTACAGACCCCTTCGATTCCCATATGGTAAATCTTTTGATTACATAATTAAAATACCGACCAACTTTGGTCGGGTTTTTTTTTGCAATATTTGTTTTTTTGAATTTAATTGACCGACAAACGTTGGTCGGTAATTTTCTATCAACTTTGGTCGGTATGCCTTTCCGATCCCTAAAATACCGTCCACATGTAAATAGTCGCATTTTGGACGGTTATTGGCCATTACCGACCAAAGTTGGTCCTTTTTTTGGTCGATTTTAACGAATTTCTAGTAGTGTTCAACTCGGGGACTGTCGTATAACTAATGAAATCGGTAATCAAAGAAGGTCATCCCGAGATAAACTCCACGAGTCTAACCTGGGATTGGAGAAACAAATATATAGAATACTTCAAGAACGGGAAACTTCCATCGGATCCAAAGGAATCGAGAGCTCTACGCACAAAAGATGCACGGTTCACCTTATCCAATGATGGAACGTTGTTCAGAAGGATCTTCGATGGTCCATTGGCAATATGTTTGGGACCGGGAGATACCGACTACATCCTACGTGAGATTCACGAGGGCACGTGTGGGAATAATTCCGGTGCCGATTCATTAGTCCACAAAATAATCAGAGCAGGATATTATTGGATCGATATGGACAAAGATGCCCGGGAGTTCGTTCGAAAATGCGACAAATGCCAAATACATGTGCCCATGATTCATCGACCCAGGGAACTTCTCCACTCGGTCCTATATCCTTGGCCTTTCATGCAATGGAGAATGGACATCGCCGGCCCTCTCTCATCGGCCCCAGGTAAGGCTCAGTTTATTTTGTTTATGACTTATTATTTCTCTAAATTGGTTGAAGCACATGCTTCCGAGAAAGTCAGAGAAGATGAGGTGATAGGCTTCATTTGGGACCACATCATATGTCGGTTCGGGATGCCATCCGAGATTGTATGTGATAATGGAAAATAATTCATCGGAAGCAAAGTAACCAAATTTCTCGAAGACCACAAAATCAAAAGGATCCTATCGACACCTTATCATCCCAACGGGAATGGACAAGCCGAATCGACCAACAAAACCATCATCCAAAATCTTAAGAAAAGATTAACCAACGCTAAAGAAAAATGAAAAGAAATACTACCTGGAGTCCTATGGGCATACCGTACAACCTCAAAATCGAGTACCAGAGCGACACCGTTCTCGTTGGTTATGGCGCCAAATCTCTTATCCCGGTTGAGGTCGGAGAACCTAGCGTCAGACTTCGATATGCAACAGATGAATCAAATAACGAGACGATGAACACGAGAATAGAATTATCGGACGAAAAAAGAGAAGCAACTCTCGCCCGATTAGCCGCCCAAAAATAGCTGATCGAAAGGTATTATAATCGAAGAACCAATCTTCGGTATTTTAAAATCGGGGACTTAGTGTTAATTAAAGTCACCCTCAACACCCAAAATTCAAATGAAGGAAAACTGGGTCCGAACTGGGAAGGACCGTATCAGGTTCTCCAAATCGTCGAAAAAGGATCCTACAAGCTCGGTGTAATAAACGGCAAACAACTACCAAGCAATTGGAACGTGTCGCACCTAAAACGATACTGCTATTAAGGTACGACCCTCCTATGTTCATTTATATTAGAAAATTAACCCTTCCAAGTGTTCGATTAGAAACGGGGATGGATAACTCAACTCAGAGCCTTTAGGTCTAAAAGCACGCATTGCACTCTTTTTTCCTTAGACTGGTTTTGTCCCAAATGGATTTTTCGGCAAGGTTTTTAATGAGGCAACCATTGATCGCGGTAACTTAGAACAATTCAACAGTATCCGAGGCCTCTTTACAATCAACCTCGAATACTGGGGGGTATTACCCTCAAATATATCAAGTTCGATTATCAAGTTCAAGGCAAGGAAGTTACTTCACAATAACAGGGTTTCAATAGGAAAAATTATAATAGCCAAATGGTCAAAACGAACCATGCTTGTGTAGTCTGCTCGACCCCTAGTACAAAACATGAACACATGTATAATGACATAAAGAAAATTTTCTTCTTTGCCGATATCTCATGTCTCAGAATCCATCCTCTATTTTGTGATCTATTATGCAAACACGCTTGAGGGTCGACCATTACCCCATAAATCGGGGATTGCCAACCGAAAAATCAACGAGATCAAGCCCCACATAAGCCTACGGGCTACATTACTTCGAGTTCGACCAATCATTCACTAGATTACTAAAGCCTAAGGGCTAATCTTATTTCGAGCTCGAGCAATCACTCACTCGACCATAAAGCCTACGGGCTACATTACTTCGAGTTCGAGCAATCAGTCACTCGACTACTAAGCCTACGTGCTACATTACTTAGAGTTCGATCAAGCACTCACTCGACCATAAAACCTACATGCTGCATTACTTCGAGTTCGAGAAATCACTTACTCGACTGCTAAGCCTATGGGCTACATTAATTCGAGTTTGAGCAAGCACTCACTCGACCATAAAGCCTACGGGCTACATTACTTCGAGTTCGAGAAATCACTCACTCGACTACTAAGTCTACATGCTACATTACTTCGAGTTCGAGCAAGCACTCGACCATAAAGCCTACGGGCTACAATACTTCAAGTTCGAGCAATCACTCACTCGACTACGAAGCCTATAGGCTACATTACTTCGAGTTTGAGCAAGCACTCACTCGACCATAAAGCCTACCGGCTACATTAATTCAAGTTCGAGCAATCACTCACTCGACTACTAAGCCTACAAGCTACATTACTTCGAGTTTGAGAAATCACTCACTCGACCATAACGCCTACGGGCTACATTACTTCGAGTTCGAACAATCACTCACTCGACTACTAAGCCTACGAGCTACATTACTTCGAGTTCGAGCAATCACTCACTCGACTACTAAGCCTACGGGCTACATTATTTCGAGTTCGAGCAAGCACTCACTCAACCATTAAGACTATGGGCTACATTACTTCGAGTTCAAGCAATCACTCACTCAACTATTAAGTCTAAGGGCTACTCCTACATCAAGTTTGAGCAAGCACTCACTCAACCATAAATCCTACGGGCTACATTACTTCGAGTTCGAGCAATCACTCACTCAACTACTAAGCCTACGGGCTACATTACTTCGAGTTCGAGCAAACACTCATTCGATCTTAAAGCCTAAGGGCTACCTTATAAAGCCTAATGGCTACTCTTACTTCGAGTTCGAGCAATCACTCACTCGACTACTAAGCCTAAGGGCTACTCATTATTTCGAGTTCGAACAAACATTCATTCAACCATTTAAGCCTGAAGGCTACCTCAATTCGTATCCGATAAACGAAAGGTACTTCCCACAAAGCTTGAAGGCAACGGTAATTCCAAGTTCGAATTATTTTAGCTTAAAAGGCTATTTTGCTGCAAAGGAAGAAAATTTTATAAATATGCAAATCTTGTACAAAGGCAACTCGGAAGTTCTTTGCAAAAAATCGAAAACAGCCTCGGAGGCAACAACTACCTAAGGTTATAAATGGCTTGATCATCCTCAGAGGCCGTATCCTCGACAAACTCACTCGAGCTATCAGATTCTTCCTCAGGAAAGGCCAGCCTTCGAGCCTTGTTCTCTTCTGCCCTGGCAACTTCAATCTCGGCCCCAACATCGAAGCCCTAAGCGCTGACCTCCTCGAGAGCTTCTCTCCGAGCTAGCCATTTAGCATGTTCGACCATACTCTTGGCTTTGGCTCGGTTAACCTCCACATCGATCCTTAACTGAGCCAATTTAGCACCGGCTCTTTTATTTGCCTCGATCACCTCAGATCTGGCCACTTCAAGTTCATTAGCCAAGCCTGCTTTATCAGAAATGGCCAAATACAACCGATGTTGAAGCTCTTTCATCTTCTCGATCAACCCTGAGGCATTTTCTTTCGCAGATCAAAGTTGGGCATAAGACAAATCTAAATGAGCTTGAACAGCTTCCTTTTTCGAGGCAAGGATATCCATACTCTTTTTAAATTCTTCTACCTCGGCCAGTAGCTCATCCACCTGTGAGTTAAGCATTCCGATCTGCTCGATCCTCTGCCGAACCTATAGAATCGGATCATTAGTGGTTATCTCCTTTTCATATTCACTATCATGGAAAATTTGGAATACCTGCTCAGCCATCTCCTCGTGCTCTTCCCGCGCTACTGTTAAATCTGCTCAAAGTTTTTTACTAAGGAGATTGTAAGAGTCACTCTTCTAAGTATAAAACAACAAATGTGCCATCAGAGTTACCCGATTCAAAGCATGTTGGGCCTCGTTGAAAAGACAGGCGGCCCCCACCGCATTCATCACTGATTGGCCCTATTCGGTCACCAAGGACCGAAGGTATCTGGCAATCCCCACGGGGGAGAAAGAATTCGGGTATCCTCAGGTACGGAGAGCACTATCTTCCGCCTACGGTTGAGATCGACACTCGGGGCTAGGAAGCGATCCAGCAGTTTGTGAACCGATGAAGGCTCGGCAGGACCCGACCATGATGCTTTCTTGGGTATCAACATTCCACCAAAACCGGTAACCTCCTCCGAGGCAGCTGACTCGAGCCCCTCCAGAAAATCGTGGATATCGGTCGACTTCTGAATGCCCTCATAGGACCGACCTTCCAACATGCTGGTCTCTCGAATCTTGGCATCCGAAATCTAAGGGGATCCACTAATATCAACTATCCTGAGCTCATCCCTCGAAATATCTTCTACTGCCCGAGAAGTCCTACCCTCGGTCTCCCTTTCAATCATCTTAGCTCGAGAAGGGATAGTCTCGACTTTTTCTTGTTCTGGGATTATAGCCAGGATTCCCTGATTTGCTTCCGCCAAATCGAAAGACTATTGAATCACAACATTAGTCCATACACATGCTAAATCCTCTTCTCCTTCTTCGAGCTCGTCCCTTAATTGGCGGACCTCTTCCGAAGGCCCGACACTAGAGCCCCCATTTGTCTTGCGATATCTCTTAGCCGGTTTTTTCTTTTCAAGCTCGGGGAGCTCGGTACATCTTTTCTCTTTCTTTATTTAACCTGCTTCGGGGAAGGAACCTCTTCATCACCAGATAGGGGCCTCATGGCTACATCCTTCCCGAGTCCTACAAGAAAAAAAGGGAATAAGCAAATAAAAAATAAAAAATAACAGGCAAATCGAGAAAGAGACTTACCATGACTACGGGCCTCCCATCGACCCTTTGATAATTCGACCCAAGAACGCTCAGAGTACGGTCTCTGCAGCACCAGACCTTCAACCCATTGTTTACGATCCGAAATCGGTTTCGGCATCCGAACTACGGCTGTGACAAGAAAAGAAAAATGAATCAACAAAATGCAAGGCAGTCACAAAATTAAAACGAACAAAGGGAAACGTTTACTCACATTTCGTATTCCATTTCTAAGGAGGGATCAGGTCCGATGTTTTAATTCGGACAAAACGGCCCATCCAAACCTGATCGGGAGTCTCATCAATACTCGATAATGACACTTTGCTTGCTCGGCGAGCAAGCTTAATTAACCCTCATCGGTAAAGTCGAGGACTATAAAGGCGCATAAGGTGATCGAGGGTGAAGATACGCCCCTCGATCTTGCTCGAGAAAAATCGGAGAAGATTCACTATCCTCTAAAAGGAAGGATGGATGTGGCCAAGGGTCACATCGTACCTCTTACAAAAGGTGACGATGACACGGACTAAAGGACCCAATGTGAAAGGATAAGTGTAAACACTTAAGAACTCTTCCACGTGGGTGATAATTGATTCGTTAGTGATGGGACTACTATGAGCTTATTATCCCAGTTGCATTGACTTTCTCGAGAACTTTCTCGGTAATCGAACACTGGTACCTCGATATCGGCTCACATCGGCCCGGTACCGGAGAAGGCTTTTCAATTTTAAAATCACCTACTGTTGAATACCCCACCGGAACGAATTCCTCAAGGCGAGGCTCATCCGCATCTTCGCCATCGGCGGGTCGAGATGAAGAAACGACCTCTTTTTGCGGAATCGTTTTAGACGTTTTTGCCATCTATAATTCTATGGACGAAGATCAGAAGTATTTGGTGTTTAGAGAAGGAATTTGCAATGAAAATTACAAATTTGCAGACGAAAAATTCAAAAGATGCGAAAAGGAACTCAGAAGATTTGAAGATCTGAAAGTGAGAAATAGTGAAGAAAGGGGATATTTATAGATTGGGCAATGTCGGTTCAATCTTAATAGTGGTCGACCGCCGTCTGACACTCATTTAATGCTTTGGTAACTGAACCGACGGGACATCTATCATGTACGTCATGGTCAGGCTCGATGCAAACGTCAGTGTATATCCAGTCAAGCCGTTGAAAATCATGTCGTTTCTCGCCACATTCTTCTCGAGAAACGAAGGGACTATCTATATACTGTCAAACCGATTTTGTCCTTCGTATGATTAGTCAAGATTGGAACATAGTGGACCAAGGAGCATTTTCGTAATATCATGATGAGATCTGAAGCCAGGTCACCGAGCTCGTATTTTAGGAACCAATCGAATTTCGAGCTCGAGCCAATATCGAGCTATGATGTGAAGCAGAGTTATCGAGTTTAAGAACCAGAGACCGACCAATACCGAGCCCAAGTCAGTACCGGGCCTTGAGTCAATATCGAGCTCAAGTCAATATCGAGTCCGATCAAGATCCAGCCAAGGGACAAGAGCCGTTACAGCCGCACTAAGGGAGAAAATCTTAGCGGGAATCAGAGAAAAACTATTCTATCATGGGTTTCCCACTAAGTATTTTTAATTATATCCAAAGTCGGATCCCTCCACTATAAGTAGCATGGCTATTATTTCTGTAGAGGGGGAATCATCAAGGCATTGATATAATATAACTCAAATATTATTGAGACACTTTCATTTTGGGGAGATTATCCTTTCGAGCTTTATACATTGATTCATCTAGCTTATCCATAAATCATTCTCCATTCAACTTGGTTTGTATTTTATTCTTTACAGTCAATATTCGATATTTCTACTTACTTTTATGATTTGTGTCAAGTTATACCACGTACCCTTAGAACTATGTACAAATACAAGTCAATATCGAGCCCAAGTCAGTACTGGGCCCCGAGTCAATATCGAGCTCAAGTCAATATCGAGTTCGATCAAGATCGAACCAAGGGACACGAGCTGTTACAGCCGCACTAAGGGAGAAAATCTCGACGGGAATGAGGGAAAAACAAATCTATCATGGGTTCCCCATTATATATTTTTAATTATATCCAAAGTAGTATCCCTCCACTATAAGAAGGATGACTATTATTTCTGTAGAGGGGGAATCATCAAGGCATTGATACAATATAACTCAGATATTATTGAGACACTCTCATTTTGGGGAGATTATCCTTTTGAGCTTTATACATTGATTCATCTAGCTTATCCATAAATCATTCTCCATTTAACTTGGTTTGCATTTCATTCTTTGCAGTCAATATTCGATATTTCTACTTACTTTTACGATTTGTGTCAAGTTATACCACATACCCTTAGAACTTCATTCAAATTCAACTCTATCCATTTTTTAGGTAAACAAACATAAATATTTTATTTACGATATCTATTTAAGTTAACATATTGTAGTTCATAAACTGTCTCTTTTTATGAATGATTACTTGTAGTAATTAGTTAATTTTTTAAGTGACTGATACTATAAAATACATGTAAAATTTAGTAAGACAACCAACAAAAACACAATTAGAAGGGATAATATGTGGTAGTAAAGCCTAAAATAGGAAGACAAAAAAGGCAAGAAAGTTAGTAGAATAGAAAGAAAAAGGTTGTGAAGAGGAGGTTGATGGCTTCCCAAAAGGGCGCATGTGAATGTGGGTATGGGGCCAACCCAAAGCCTAAAAACTGTTTAAAGGCAATATTCTCTCTTTTTTACTCATTTAACTGAGCACGAAGTTTAAGAAAAGAGAGAATTTTTTTTAATTTGTGGTGTAAAATGAGGCAGATATATTTTGTATAGTTATAAATTATTTCATAAAGGTAAATTGTTTCCAAATAAGGAAAGATGTCATTCTTTTTGACACGGACTAAAAAAAAAATAGCTTTAAGAAGTAAGAGACAGAAAAGGAGAATTAAAGAGATAATCAAAGCCATCCACGCCGGTGGCCCCAATTAAGTCCGCAAAGGAGAAATTTAAAAACAGCACATGGGAAGAACACATGCACAATGGACGGGTGGAATTGCACAGCCAAACATGGCTTTTCGACAGTAAGTGTATCTGCATATACCATTTTAGTACAAATTTTGTTAGGATATATATTCGAATAAAATTCAATTGATAGCTAAAAAGATTGATATGTATGAATCATTTAAAGATATGACTTTGCAATATTTGAGCCGGCCTGGCCTTATTGAAAAGATTGAAATTAAAGTACATATAAGATGGTATGAACCATTTAATAGTGTGACAAAGTAGTATTTAAGCCAGACTCGCCTTAATGAAAAGATATTGAAAATACATATAAGATGTATAAATTATTTAATGGTGTGACAAAGCAGTATTTGAGCCAGCCTCCCTTTATTTTCTAACTAAAATGTCATAGTCGAGTTGGGCGGGCCGAGGACAACAAGAGTGGTACTGATTTGAGTGGATGAGGGTGTAAAGCCTAATCCTCGAATCGAATAGGTAAAAGATTCAGCCAACTTATAATTAAGCAATTTGCAAACTTGTAACTCATGAGTTAGTTTTTAAGGTTGATCTAAATTAGGCAAGTTTACGATAATATATTAATTTAAAATCTTAATAAAAGAGATGAGATGAGAAGGAAAGTGTACATGTTCTTGAGAGGGAGGGAGATGGCATGTGTCAAAGTATGGAAAGTGAAGTAGCATGAATGGAAACAGCATGTTCTGCACATTCTCTGCATGCAAACTGATCATCTGTCCACAAGCCTTCCTTTTCATCTAATTTGCTGTTTCTTTGCAACTTCCTTTTGTCAGAACCTACTAATTAATTCTAATTATTAAACAAATACTACAACTATATGAGTACTTAAATACAATTATCAACTCACAGATCGATTATAACATGCAACATGGGAAATCACATACTTCGCATTGTTCTAAATGGATAGACACTTAATTAGTCACATGTTTGCATGTGATTTCCTTGCTATGTAAATACGGCATGTAAGCCACTTGTGACTTTTGCACGTTTCATCATTTGTGATTAAATTATTTGGTACTAGTATATTATAATCTTAATATAGACAAATGTATGTAAATCAGGAGAAATTGTTCTTTCCAACTCGATCCCTTTTTATCTGTTTTTGAATATAAGGTCATGATAACTAAGTGCTCTTTTCTATTTCTGCAAAAGTTTTTGATAATTTTAATAGAGGCATAGTTAAATACTACTTCTTATATATAACACGTTCTGAATTAATTTCATCTCACATTCATGATTCAACTACTACAGTGTAGTATGCAGTCTTATGTGAGCAGTGGCGGAGGGCGAGTAGAGCGTGCGGGTTCGGCCGAACCCAGTAGCTTTTAGTTCAAATTATATATTTGTCTTAAAATATTTATTGTACAAATTATTAATTTAGAACTCAATAACTTAAAATATTTAAAATTCAGAATCCATAAGTTTTCCGTGAGAGGGGTCAAAAACCAAAGAAAGACTCCTCATTGAATGGTGGATGATTAACGTTAACGAAAGATAAGAAGATGTTTTAAAGAAGTGAAGGGAAGCTACTGCATAACGCACCCAAACTTTCATTTTCCACAGGGCAATAATTCGTTTATCCTTTTAAGAATACTCTCTCCATTTAAATTTATTTAGTTTTATCTTTTTATTAATCTGTTTAAATAAGAACGATATATTTTTATATTTGAAAATAATATAACTTTAAACTTCTCTTTTGCTAAACACAAGTGTTATAATGTCATGTTAAGATTATAGCCTAATAGATATTATGGCATATTTAAGATTACAGTTTCAAATATTTTTATTTTTTCTTAAAATCTATGTTAAGTCAAATTATTTCATATAAATTGAATAAGCACGGTTTGTAGACAAAAGGCAGGTATACATAATAACTTCATATATAAGATGTCTTAACAAACATAATCTTTCTAAACATGCACTAGCTAGTTAATGAGGTTTTTTTAATTCAATTTTTAAATTCATAAATTTTATTTCAAGTGATACAAGAAATATTTTCTTTCATGTTCTACCAATAAGGAATAACTTGACTTCTTTTCTCTTCTCAATCACTAATTATCACTATATATTTCTTTATATATTATGTCAACATACATCTAACAACTGATCAATCAGCAGCAGCAGCAGCATGTGCTTCACAGTTTCAGTGTTTGCTTTATTCCTTTTGTTTTTCGGTCGGCAAAACTCAAAAGAGCACAAACCCTTCTCCCTTTCTCTTACGCTACTGGCATACACAGTGATGTTGGCGAGTCGGTTTATTCACACAATTCAGTTTGTACATGAATTTAAATATGATAATGTAATGGTTTTAGACTTAATTACCTCCTGTTTCCTTTTAGTTACTTTCAAATTATAGCTACTAATTAAATATTAGATATACTAATATCCATTAATAAAATATTAGTTACACATATATTTAGTAATTTCACAAATCATGTCAAATGATACCCGGTGGGTGGACAGGTTAGTTAATATTCCTTTGACAAAAAATTATGTTGTGTAATTAAGTCAATTTTTTTTTATGTATATATATTATAAGTTTGAATTTCTCTTCTAACATTTTCGTATGTTTCTTTTATATATTTACACATAAGTCCCGAGGCTGTTGGGACCAAGGGCCCAAGGGAACATGGTTAAATGAGCTTTTTTTGGTTCAACAAATATGACCCCACTTGCTTTGTCTAGCCTGCAACAATGGTGCATTTCTTCTTTTCCATTTTCCTCGCTTTGTCGTTTTGGACTTTTCTTTCCTTTTCTTTTCCTGTTGGGTCTGCTACTCGCATGCATTCATCTGAACGTCAAGGCCATACACATTGCTTTTTTCCATGCCTTTTTTTCCCTCGATTAAAAGATGTTTAATCTGATCGAGCTTTCCTTTCCCGGATGCAGAATTTTTGTTAAGGGGTTAAAAAAAAATGTTGAAAAATTTAAAGCGGAATATGGTCAAAAATGACCTTGAACTATTTGACATAGCTCAAAAATACTCTCTGTTTATTTTTGCTACCAAAAATATCTCTGTCGTCTATATTTTGGATTACAAATGCCCCTTAAACCGTTAGTTTTACCATTGAAGCTGACATGGCAGTCCAACTGAGTTAGATTTGCTTGCATGGCCATCCACCTAAACAATCCACCGTAGCAAAATTATTTTTTCAGAAAAATTATTTTTTCGAATTTTTTTATTAAAATACAAAATCAACACTTATTCCGAAAAAAGTAAAAAAATTCCGAAACAAATCTAACCTAGTTGGACTACCATGTCAGCTTCAATGGAAGGACTAACGGTTTAAGGGGCATTTGTTGTCCAAAACATAGACGCCAAGGATATTTTTGGTACAAAAAATAAACAGAGGGTATTTTTGAGTTATTTCAATTAGTTCAAGGACATTTTTGGCCATTTTTAGCTAGTGAAATTGAGCCAATGACATCACAAAGGTTTTGAACCCCCTTGATCACTAAGTTATACTTTTGGGCTATACATGTCAACGAGATTTAAATTATAACATATAAAGGTAAAAAATAAATTTTATCTTATATACATAATGTAATTTTTTGAGGAAAGAGGTTCGTGTGAACCCATCTGCCCCTAAATCCCCCCTATGTCATTAATTACTTGATATTATGAGTAAACTTTTCTACATCTATTTACTCCTAAAAAGATGTTTGTTAATAGTCTTTTAGTCTCGATAGAGTTTACATATAACAACAAGAACAATTATTAATATCATCAGTCCTAAGTAAGTTGAAGCTCGATTGAGATTCATATGTCAGTACCGATTGTAGAGACCTTCTTAGGGCTAGAGAAATTAAATTTTTATAATATTGAATTGAGACGAGCTTGAATGAAACGACATGAATAGTAAAAATTTACATAACCCGCTTCAACTTGCTTGAGATTGAGGTGTAATAGCAATAGTAGCTGTTTGTACATTTATATATATAAAAAAATATATGTACCTATTTGCAGTTATTAACACATATGACAGTTTAATATTTTTTTTCTTACATATTAAATTTGATCTAGACCCTACTTGTGAATTTTTATTGGGTTGTTGTTGTATATTACTCCCTCCGTCTCATATTGTGTGTCATGATTCTCTTATGCACACCCCTTAAGAAAAATTATTTAGAATGGATTTTGACTACTTTACCCTTATTCATGTCTTAATATTTAATGTTTCTTCATTGGATATTTTCTCTGTGTTAGATGGTAGAAGTTGTTAGAATTTCGGTGTTTATTGATTGCAATTGTGTAATATACATGATAAAGTGATTAAGAAAATAAGGTTGACTTATTGAAATTTGAACAAAGTTATAAATGAAGTGTTTGTAGTGTTCTAGAATAATTATTACTAAAGGTAAAAAAGGGAAAAAATAATCAAATCTGTCTTGAACTTATAAAATGATATAATTTGAAATAACTGTTTTTAGTAACCACGACTGATAATATAAGACGTAGGAAGTAACTAGCAGGCAACCCCATGTATCATCTTGCGTGAAAAATCATATGCTGGAGTAACAATTTTGGACCTAAATCAAGAACAAGGACGAAATTTTCGAAGTGGAACCTGTCTTTATTTGATTATGAAATTACGTGCCATGAGGCAAAAGCAATTTTCCCTTGATGATATGCTTGATAGGTACAAATTACATGTAATTGGCAAGAACCTGAAATTGCGACTGCTATGCTTCAGAACCACATGTTTAAAAGTTCTAAATTAATGGTCTGCAATTTCTAAATGTCAGAAATTGAATACAAAATATTACATAATTGTTTGCCCGTAAAACGATACAATTAAATTTGTTTGTAATTTCTAGACAAATGAATCAATTTGATTCCAAAAGATAATGAATTAATCAATTCTCGTACAAGATACTTAGCTCAAATATAAATAAAGATGATGATAAGAACAACAACCTAGGGAGAGAAATAATATTGAGATGATGTATTAGAATATGTTCTTTGATGCCTAGAAAAGATGTGTCTTACAATGATAGTCGAGCCTATTATTTATAGCTCAGTGGGCGTAATGGGCGGACCCACCACTAATGTCAATTATTAAAGTGTGATAATGGAAACCTAACGGTAAAGATAAATGCTCAGATTTCTTTAATGAGTCATTACTCTTTAATGCTGTGGAATATTATTCATTAAATGCCATCGGGTGCAGCATGCTTAATGCCCTTACGAACTTGCCTTTCTCGGTGACACACGAGATAATTATGCCCGATTTTCCATCCTCCCGGTTTTGATTCCACGTGTCCCCTTCTTAGGTGGCCACGTAGCATAACGTATTTTACCTAGTACAGATAGTCTCCCTACTTTCTGGTGACACAACTTCGTGTTACCGGGAAGTTGGTGAGAATCCTCTTTTGGCGAAAATTACTATGATTCCCTTTTTAAATTACTAACGGTTGATTAGATGCCCGTCTCTCCGCATTTAATGTCTAGAACACGCGTCCTCCTATCATTTAGCACGCCTTCTGCCGGTTATCGACGGAATTAGAGCCAAGTATTTTAGCCACCCAAAAATTTACCTATACGTATCAACTCACTTTTCCTTTGGGTCTTACCAGTTGCTTGAACTTCTAACCTGCATTCTCGCTCTTCATATCTTCTCTAATTTTTTCCAAACACAGAAATTATTCTTCCCGTCTTCTAATGTCTTCTTCATCTAAACGTTATGGTTCTTCGAAAAATAAGAACAAAAATAAAGATTCTACTCCCCCAACAGTAAGTTCCATAATCCCCAAAAGGCTCTATACTTTGAAGGATTTGGAGGAGAAATTTTTCACTGATAACCCCCGTACATGGGTAGTTAGTAGGTATCCATGTTCCATTCGTCCTTCCATATCCCTACTGTGAAGGAAGACTGTTGCTGCCCAAATTTGGACATCATCGTTCCCGGCCTATCGGAGCGAGTGACCCTTTCCACAGAAAGTTTCACATATTTTTACACGTACACTTTTACCTTGGGTACGTTTTCTTTGAGTGGGGAGCTTGATTCCGTGATAGCGAAATTCTGCCTTCGCTACCAGGTATGGTTGGTACAGGTAAACCCCTATGTGTGGAGGACGGTTGCCTGACTTCGACGCTTGTGCTTTGAAACCAGAGAAGAGCTGACTCTGGCTCATATGATGAATCTGTACTCCCCCAAGATCTTTCGCGGGAGGATGATAAATCTTTGCAAGCGCGGTCACCATGATTTGATTTCCAACATGGATGATGACAATGATAGAGGGTGGATGGAACGGTTTGTTGCAGTTGCCTTTGGTGACATTATTCCAACAATGGCCCCATCCTTTCCGGATGCTTGGAACCGTTCTCGTGAGTTTCTTTCAAAACATTCTCTCCTCCTAAATGCTTTTTTACGCATATATTGATCTTTCAACTTTTGTATATTATAGCGACCCGATGGGCCCCACCGGTGGTAGAAGGCTTGGACCGGTGGGTTCAAAAGATCTTAGACATTACTATGCCCGAAATCCGCTTGTGGAAAGAACTTTCCATTAAATACGGGTGGAAGGCCAAAAATCATGGTAACTATAATTTGCTCTGCTTCAGTTTTTGCATATGTGAATTTTGGCTGAATCTCCTGACTTGTTTGTCAAATTAGGTCTACGCCTGGGCTCAATCAAGATCCCCGAAGAGGATGTTTTGGCCGACCCTGCTGATGCGGTGAGGTTGCTCCAGGAGGCGCTTGCTCGAACGGGTGCCTCCGGGTCTACTCCGGGCACAAATATTTATTCACGGAGTCCCCGACTAGAGAACAAGCAACCAAAAAGAAAGTGTTCTTCTGTGTTATGGGAGAAGAATAAGAGGGAAAAGGTTGATGTCTCGAATCATCCCAAGTGGTCGGTCCTCCCTCCGGGCCGGTCATAGATACTGTAGTGATTGATGATGAAGAATCTAGTGATAAGGGAGCTTCTCTTCATAGAAGACAACAATCCTTATCCTCTCAACAGGATGCTCAACCTGTTGATGCAGTCACATCCGCCGAGGATGATATCTCAGCACTTTGGGAAGAGTTTGATTTGGTGGAAAATGCTAACTCCCGTTCTCGGGCCCCAATCGTTGTATCCGATACTGCGAGGCACAGTACCGGGTCCTTGTCGTCCTCGGTCGGTGAGCACCCAACTATCAGTGCTGCCTTTGGTGTAACTGCTTCCCGTTCTTCTTCTTCACCAGCTTTATCACCATCTTCTTCACCACCAGCAACTGCTACATAATTTCCATCTCCATCTATGCTTCTACCGACAACATCATCTCTATCGGCCGCACCTAACTGTGCTGAAGGCATTCCTCTTCCTCAGTCCCATGTTCATGGGAATTTGGGGCAAAATTATGCTGCCCCTTCTAAAGATCCTCAGAGGAGGAGGAGTGTTACCCTTTAAGTCTCTATCGGGTGCAACCTTCTTTCCCGGCTGGTGGAGCTTGCAAATTATCTAAAGCCTTTGGCTTCAGAGAATGATTGGGAAAAGATTTAGACACTCTCGAAAGAGTGTTTGTTGAACAATGCAATGCATAATGTTGCAGCGGTATGTTTCTGTCTTTCTCTTGCTATTTCTCAGTTGTTAATCTGTGAGAATGAGGAACTTTGTTATAAGAGGGATCGACTTTTGGCTGAACGGGACCAGACCGTTCTTCGCCTTTCGGAATTGGAAACCAGGGCCACTGAGGTCGTGGCTTTGGAAGCCCGTTTGTAGCAAAGTGCGCAGGAAGTAGAGATCCTTAGCCAAGAAATTGGGCCGCTGAGGACTAGTTTTGATGAAGTCAAAACTATGTGGGCATTCTTGTTGCCAATGACCGTTAGGCTGCTACTGTGAAAGGATAACTGATTTAGTAACAGCCTTAATTTTAAGGCCGAAGAACTTGCTGCCGCAGGGGCGAGTCACGCCCGGTTGGAGGAGAAGTATAAGAAAACTATCAAGCACAAGAGGCTCTATAGTTAAACTGTCCATGATCTCGATGTCAGTCTTTGATCTTCTAGGTCTGCCCGGGACAATCTTTTTGCCGAGATCACTCAACTCAAAGAAAAACTCAGGCACCGAGAGGCTTCCCTCATTGTTGAAAAAACTTACACCATGTACAACATGAGGAGAAAAAACCTTGGAAGCAGCCAAAGCTGGCGTTATTGATATTGATGCCGAAACTGCTAAGGCACGTGAGCTTGAGTTGGCTGCAAAGAATGGACTCCCGGTGCAATCTGATGCTCCCGGCTCTTCTGATTTTGGTTTTGATATTTCTGATACTAAAGAGGAATCGGAAGGCGATGATGCTGAAGACCCAGTTGGAGAAGAGCCATCGATGGCACCACCTACTGCTCCCGGGTATATGGATACTTCTCTTCCTCCTGATTCCAGTGATGCTGTAGCTTAGCTTTTTCTTTCCTTGTTTTGTACTTCTTTTGGCACATTCTTGTAAATGAGTACATATTTTTTGCTCAAATGTTTGATTGAGTCTTTTTTTTGCTTGAATGTCTGTGTATATTTTCCTGTTTTTCTGCATGTGGGCGTATTTTCTTCGACGCATTTTTGTTGTCAACAATTATCCCTTTTACATGAGGGTTTCAATAAGTATTTGCACAAGTTTGATTTTTGCGTCTTTTTCATATGTGGCTTCGGGTGTTTTTTTTTTCGATAGCATTTTTAGTTTTGGGCATATATTCTTCTGGAACAAACCCTTTAACATGAGGGTTTTAATAAGAGAGAACCCTCTTATATTTACGGTGCTCTTGAAGAAGATGTCTCATGTTCATTACGGCACTAACATTTGACGTACTTGTTTAACTTTCAAATGACAAAATTAGCTCATCGTGTAGACAAGAAACAAGATAAAAGGAAAAGAATTTCATTTCATTCCTTCCGTTTTCATAGTTTACATAGACATTTTGCTACGTAGGAAAGAAACTGCCATGACTTGTGGCTATCTTGTTTCTTCGGGGCTGGTTGTGTAGTCCCCGGTCCCGATGATGTGTGGCATTCAGTGTTGCCTTACCGAGTTTTCGTTCCCGGTTGACGTGGCATTCAGTGTTTCCTTACCGAATTTTTGTTCCTAGTTGACGTGACATTCAATGTTGCCTTGCCGGATTTTCATTCCCGATTGATGTGGCATTCAGTGTTTCCTTGCCGGATTTTCGTTCCCGATTGATGTGGCATTCAGAGTTTCCTTGTAATTGTATCATAACCCCCCCCCCCCAAGTGTTCTAATGCGAAGAATGTGAGTTGGAATACTGGAAGTCATGTATCTTTGAAGGTTCCACCGATGAATTGCTACGTAACCCTTAGCTCGGTAATATATTTTGATTTCCCCTTAGGAATTCATGTAGTCGAGCAAAAGAATACCTGACAATCCCTAGTGGTTTATGCTCGTGAACGATCGTGTAACTCTTGTTCGGTAGCAAACTTAACTTCCCGATGGGAATTTGTTACCTCGTCCTCGAGTGGAGACTTATTTGTTTTGCCTTGTCATCAAAGGTCTTATTATTGATGTTGTTGTAGTATGCTTGTTTTCGCTACCTCGTTAAAGAAAAACTTTGCCTTAAAAAAACCAATTGGGATAAAAAGCAGAACAAAGGATAAAAGAGTGCAACCCATACTTTCTATCTGACTATTGTATGTCAGCAGTAATATTTTTTCAGGTGAGCCACGTTCTAGTTGTTGGGAAACTTGTCTTCGTTGTGGTTTTCCTACTCGTATGACCCTTTGCCGGTGATAGATGAAACCCGGTAATGGCCTTTCCATGTAGAGGTTAATTTGTCGGCGTTGAGTTCTCGGATGTTTTGAGTCACCTTCTTCAAGACCAAGTCTCCTACTTTGAAGTAATAAAGATTGGTTCTTTGATTATAATATCGCTCTATCCTCTGATTTTGAGCTGCCATTATTACATGTGACAGGTCTTTGGGTTCCTCGAGTAGCTCTAAGTTGATTAGCATTGCCTCGTTGTTTGACTCTTCGTCTACCTGTAAATACCTTAAGCTTGGTTCCCCTATTTCCACCGGTATCAAAGATTTTGCGCCGTGCACCAGGGAAAAAGGATTTTCCCCTGTGCTTGACTTGGCCATTGTTCGGTAGGCCCATAGCGCTCCAGGTAATTCTTCTGGCCAACGACCTTTTGCTGCTTCTAACCTTTTCTTCAGGTTTTGCACAATTATTTTGTTTGTTAACTTCACTTGGTCGTTTGCGCTCGGATGGTAAGGTGAAGAGGCAATCCTTTTTATCTTCAAATCTTCCAGGAATTTTGTGACTTTTGTGCTGATAAATTGTGGCCCGTTGTCACATGCAATCTCTTTCGGTATTCCGGACCTGCAAATAATGTTCTCCCACAGGAAGTCGACCACTTCACGTTCTCCGATCTTTTGATAAGGACCTGCTTCCACCCATTTTGAAAAATAGTCAGTCAAAACCAAAGTAACCTTACCTTCCTAGGAGCCAGTGGTAATGGTCCGACGATGTCCATTCCCCATTTTATGAATGGCCACAGGAACAGAACTGAATGCAGGGGTTCCGCCGGTCGATAGACTAGTGTTGCGTGGCGTTGGCACTTATCACATTTTCGTACGAAGTTTTTCGCATCTTGTTCCATACAGGGCCAGTAATATCCTGCCCGGACTAACATCAGTACCAAAGAATCTGCGCCTAAGTGGTTGTCGCTTATCCCTTCAAGGACCTCTCTCATGACATAATTGGCTCCTGATGCACCTAAGCACTGGGCCAACGGGCCTTGAAAGGATTTTCTGTACAATTGACCTTTCTTGAAGCTATACCGTGCGGCTTTGGTGCGCAATGTTCTCGATGTTTTGGAGTCTTCGGGCAACTTTCCATGCTCGAGGTAATTAATTATCTCATTTCTCTAGTCCCAGACCAGAATAGTCGAATTTACCTCGTAATAACCATCTGTATCAAAAGCTGAGTTCATCAGTTGTATAACCGTGCCCGATTCCGGTCCTTGGATTTCTGTTGATGAGCCCAGAATTGCTAATGCATCCACTTCCACGTTTTCTTCCTTCGGGATGTGGGCTATTGACCACTCCCAGAATCTTGTCAGTAAAGCCTGAACCCTTACTACATATTGTTGCATACGCTCTTCTTTGGTGTCAAATTACGTAGACCTGATTTACCACCAACTGTGAATCACATTTCACTTTGATGGCTTCAGAGTCAAGTCCCTGGGCTAATTCGAGTCGTGCAATCAAAGCTTCATACTCTGCCTCTTTGTTAGTTAGATGGATCGTTCTGATGGATTGCCTTAAGGTTTCCCCCGAAAGCGTGACCAAGACTATACCAAATCCGGACCCTTTCACGTTTGAAGATCCATCCGTGAATAAGGTCCAGACTCCCGGTGCCGGCTTTGACACCATTGTTGCCTCTTTGGAAGACAAAGGCAATAGTCCAGGGATGAAATCGGCCACGAAGTCAGTTAGGACTTGTGATTTAATCGTTGTCCTCGATTTATACTCTATGTCAAACTTGTTCATTTGAACGGCCCATTTGGCCAATCTGCCGGAGAGTTCGGGTCTATGGAGTATATTCCTCAAAGGAAAAGCAGTCACCATCGTTATCGGGTGGCATTGGAAGTAGGGCCTTAGCTTCGGGGCGACTACCATGAGAGCTAAGGCCAGCTTTTCCAGATGTGGGTAGCGTGTTTTTACTCCCGTTAAAATTTTCCTAACGTAATATATGGGAAATTGTGTACTTTTTTCCTCCCGGGCTAAAATTGCGCTTACCGCAACTTCTGAGACAACCAGGTAGACCAACAATGATTCTCCTTCTTTAGGTTTCGAGAGCAATGGAATACTTGACAAGTATTTCTTCAATTCCTTCAAGGCTTGCCGACACTCTAGCGTCCACTCGAAGTTGCTTTTCTTTTTTAGCAGAGCGAAGAAGCAATGACACTTCTCCGATGATCGGGAGATGAACCTGCTCAAAGCCGTTATTCTGCTTGTGAGTCTCTGTGCTTCTTTACGTTGAATAGTTGATCAGGGATGTCCTCTATCGCCTTGCTTTTGTCGGGATTCACCTCAACTCCTCTTAGTGAGACCAGGAACCCTAAGAATTTACCTGATCCGACCTCGAACGCACACTTCTCGGGGTTAAGCTTGATATTGTGCTCCCTTAGTGTGTCAAACGTTTCTCGCAGATGTCTTAGGTGGTTACCTGCATGTAGAGACTTAACGAGCATATCGTCTATATATACTTTCATAGTTTTGCCTATTTGTTTTTCGAACATCTATTTACGAGCCGTTGGTAAGTGGCTCCGGCGTTTTTTAGTCCGAAGGGCATTACATTGTAACAATATGTGCGAAAACTTGTTATAAATGAAGTCTTTTCCCGGTCTTCCGGGTTCATCTTGATCTAATTGTACCCGGAATAGGCATCGAGGAAACTCATTAACTCGTGCCTGGCCGTGGCATCGATCATTTGATCGATATTTGGCAATGAAAACGAGTCATACGGCCATGACTTATTAAAATCTTTATAATCTATGAACATGCAAAATTTATTGTTCTTCTTGGGAACTACTACCACATTAGCTAACCAGTCCGGATATCTTACCTCTCGGATTGAACCAATATTAAGTAGACAGGTTACCTCTTCTCTGACGAATGTATTCCTTGCTTCGGCAATATGGCACTTCTTTTGCCTTACTGGAGCTATGGTCGGGTCCAAACTCAACTTGTACACGACTATTTCTTTTGGGATTCCTTTCCTATCCTCGTGCGACCATGCAAAACAATCAACGTTAATTTTAAGGAATTCAATAAAATCTTACCTGAGCTCTAGGTGTAGTCTTGTTCCCAAATGGAATTTCCTTTCTGGGAATTTTTCAAACAGTGCAACCTGTTCTAGTTCTTATGTCGTGGATTTCATTGCGTCTGTTTCTTCCGGTACTTGAAAATACCTTGGTATATGGTATTGCTCCGACTTTCCTACCCCCAAGGAAATTTTCTCTGGTTCGGGGTAGGAAGCCGGTTCCGATAACTACTATGCCGCATATTCCTTTCCCTTACTATGAGAGACTGAGATCGCATTCACATCTATCGCTACCGTTTTATCACCTCTTATCTGCTTGATCCCCTAGGGTGTCGGGAATTTCAGCAATTGGTGGTACGTTGAAGGCACAACTTTCATCTCGTGCAGCCATGGCCTTCCCAGGATGATATTGTAGCCCATGTCCCCATCTACTACTTCAAAAAGAGTTGTCTTTGTTATGCCCTCGGCATTCGTAAGTAGTAAAATTTCCCTCGAGTTGTCATGCTTGCGAGGTTGACTCCACCAAGGAGCTTTGTTGCCGGGACGATGTTCCCGGTGAGTTTAGCTTGATCCAGAACTCTCCATTGTATGATATTGGCGGAACTTCTTGGATCCACTAAAACACATTTGATTTTAAAATTTAACACATTTAAAGAAATTACCAGTGCGTCATTGTGCGGTAGTAGTAATCCGTCCGTGTCTTCATCCGTGAACGTGATATCATCCTCCCGAAATCTCTTACTATAGGTTGTCGATACTTTATTCTTCTTTGTGGCCGAGAAAGTGACCCTATTAATCTCGTCCCCTCCGAAGATCATGTTGATCGTTTGACATAGAAGTTCTTCCCCTGCCTTCGAGGTTTACGTGTCACCCCTGTCCCGGCCATAATTATTTTTGGCTCGGTCACTCAATAGTTCTCTAAGATGACTATTCTTCAATAGCGTTGCAACTTCTTCCCGGAGGTACCGACAGTCCCCCAGTCCGATGGCCATTAGTGTCGTGGTATTCACACTATAGATTTCGGTCCCTCTGGCTGGGATCGGACTTCATAGGTCTCAGGAATTATGCCTATTTGATATCTCTCATGGCCGACACTAACTCCACCACGCTGATGTTAAAATTATATTTCTGATAACTTTGGATAAGAACCTCATGGTCCCGAGATTTCTTTATCCTACAGCGATCTGTTATTCTGCCCACGATTGGTCCTCGTGTCAATAGTGAACTTGTCCAATGTCCGGAAGCTCCTGCCACGACCTTCCGTCCGCTCGTAGGGCAGAAATCGGCCCTTGAAACTTGTCTATGTGAGTTGACATCGTTCTTTATTTTTTTCTTTGTTCTTCTCCCGTCCCTTTGTTGATAATGGAAATTCAACCTGATCGTCTTCGATTCTTATCTTTGACTCAAACAGGTTGTGGACATCCGCCCAAGTTGTTGCTTGAAACTCGAGAAGACTTTCCTTTAACTTCCGAGAAGCATCTGAACTCCTAGGGTTCAAACCTTTAGTGAACGCTTCAGCTGCCCATTCGTCCGGGATAACTGGTAATAACATCCTTTCCTTCTGAAACCAGCTAACGAACATTCGTAATATCTCAGATTCTCCCTATACAATCCTAAATATTTCGGGCTTTTACCTTTCTGGCACCGGCATGGGCCTTGATGAATGAATCCGTGAGCATTTCGAAAGAATCTATGGAGTGCTCGGGCAATAATGAGTACCATGTCAAGGCTCCCCTCGTGAGAGTCTCACCAAATTTCTTCAATAACACATACTCGATTTCGTGAGGAGCTAGATCATTTTCTTTCACTGTCGTTGTGTAAGTGGTGATGTGTTACTGTGGATCTGAGGTCCCATCGTATTTTGGCACTTCAGGCATTCTGAATCGCTTTGGGATTAATTCCAGGGCCGCACTCGGTTTGTACGGTAATTGGATGTACTTCTTCGAGCTCGGGCTTTTCAATACCGGGGGTGCTCCCGGAATTCGGTCCATGGGGGCATTTACTTCCTTCATAAACCGCAAGAGTTCCTCCTTGAACGGATCGTTATCGCTGATGAGTCTAGATCTTCTCCACCCATCCCCATCGGAGCCAACTTCGCCCCTTGGAGTGTTGTTGTCGACTCTCTGCGTTGTTTGGTTCGTAGGAACAACGGAAGGAACTGGATCTCGCCAATTTGCATTATTTGAGCGCCCGATAGTGCTTGTTTTAACTCTGTCATGACATGATCCTGCCGCATGAGGTGGCCTAAGATGATTGCATATTGCTCTTGCAGGATCATCACCGCATCTGCTATGTGCCCCTGGTCAACATCATCTGGAGTCGTTTCCCGTACTCGTCTGGGGTACCGCCCGTCATACACCAGCGTGGCATCTTCCCCCTCTTTGCGAGTGTCGATGATTGAGTCCTCAAAATGGGGTTGTTCCCCTTGAACCTCAGAATTGTGAGTGTTGTTAATGGTATTGATTCCCATTCTTTGTGATTTTGCGAGACAAGAACGATCAAAGCTTATGAGTGAAGGAGGTAAGGATCAACTTAACCACACGACTGCCTATGCCCCACGGTGGGCGCCAAACTGTTTGCCCGTAAAATAGTACAGTTGAATTTGTTCGTGGTTTCTAGACAGACGAATCAATTTGATCCCAAATGATAATGAATTAATCAATTCTCGTACAAGATACTTAGCTCAAATATAAATAAAACGATAGATTTGGAGAGCCTTGAAACAGGGTTTCCGAGCACGATGATGATAAAAACAACAAGCTAGGGAGAGAAATAGTATTGAGATGCTGTATTAGAATATGTTCTTTGATGCCTAGAAAAGATGTCTTTCAATGATAGTCGAGCCTATTATTTATAGTTTAGTGGGCGTAATGGTCGGGCCCACCACTAATGACAATTATTAAAGTGTGATAATGGAAACCTAACGGTAAACATAAATGCTCAGATTTCTTTAATGAGTCGTTACTCTTTAATGATTTGGAATATTCTTCATTAAATGCCACCGGGCGCATCATGCTTAGTGCCCTTACGAACTTGCCTTTCTCCGTGACACACGAGATAGTTGTGCCCGGTTGTCCATCCTTTCAGTTTTGATTCCACGTGTCCCCTTCTTAGGTGGCCACGTAGCATAACGTATTTTACCCAGTACAATAATGCCAGAATGAATCGACAATGCATAAGACTCTTGTTTGCTCATTTGAAAATTACTCGACTACCATAACATGTCCTAGAGAAAATTCATGCGATAATATTAATAATGGAAAATAAAAATAAAGTACGGAATAATTTAGGTTTGAGGCACGTTAAAAATACTGTTCAAAAAGTGACAATATTTATTCCATCTCATTCGCAAGATTGTTATTTGTATTTATTCCATACAAATAATATTTGTGAATATGATAAGCCTTCTGAATTTTTATACTAGACAAAAAATGCAAAAAATTATTGTTAGGACAGCAAGATATATCAACTTAATCTTTAAGTGTAGAATCTTGGAGAGTAAAGAATATTTGGAAATAATTGTAAAAGGAAGATGTTCCTGTAATAGAGTTAAGGTTGAAGTGTGCAAAAAGATAAGATCGATTGTATTTATTTATTAAAAACACAGCTTTACATCTTAAGACGCAATTCTTCATTCAAGAACGATTTATTTAATATCTATACAACTTCAAACATTTAATTTCTTTACTCTAGAAAATTGTAGTGACAATATAAACACAAAATATCGTACGTAATGAATCCAAACCTAACACCTACGTCGTTGGACTCCTTTTCCTTTTTGACTCTTTACCATTACTTAGTAGAAAAATGAAAAAGAGGTTCAAGTAAAAAAATTGCTCTTGCTGTATTCATATTGGAATGAACATTAGACCTTGTTGCATTATTCATATTGGAATGAACACTGACAACGTTTGCTGTTTGCAGGAGTAAAGAGGAAACTGCTTTTCAGATTTTTATTTACTGTCATATTGCTACATGTTACTGGCAAAACTGCAGCTCCAATTTTGACCCTCCAAATACTATAGACATCCATTGGCTAGATTGACTGAAGAACTTGCATCCCTCTACCTGTAGAATTTGCATCTCCAAGTGCAGGACTGCCTCACTCCATTGCTGCATTCCCGTTCACTGTTGTTGCGTATGTACATATATATCATTCCAAGACATGCAGCATTTGATCTTCTTATGTTCAGGCATATGGAACTTTGGCTCTCTTGGAATGGTGGGATCTTTTGTTGACCTAATATAAACCAACAAATTTCCTATTTAGAAGTAATGCTTAATCAAAGCTTGTATTCCTATTAGAAGCAACAAACTTCTGTAAGGTACATAAATTAAGTAAAGTTGGACACTGATTACCTTCTAGGAATGAAAGGTCTGTCAAAGTAGGGCATTGGTTGAGCTTTTGGAACAAGTTCCTTCCTCAGCCTCCTAATTTCTTCTTCCTCGGCCATCTAGAAAAAGTAATAAAAAAAACAATATAACAAGAATGCAAGTGCAAAAAAACATATACGTAATTTCATCCCAGAAAATTTGCTTTGCTTACCTTCTGTAGTCTCTCTCTTTCCATCTTGTATTGTTCAATAAGGCACAATTTTTCTGCCACCTGATGCAACCATGGAGAAACCACAAACATAAGGTACTGCGCCTCTAAATGAATAATGAAAGAGTCATGCAAAGACAGCCATTTAGGGCCTGAAGTGCCTGCTAAGGTCCTGACTCAGGGGCGGATTTACCTTAGCCCAAGCGGTGTCACGTGACACCGCTTCGTCGAAAATCTCTACTAATTATTTATATATAATTCAAATGAAACAAGAAAAGAGTAAAATGGAATAAAGTGACACCACTTGTTGCAAAGAGGTGTGTAGCTTAACCGGTCTGATGATTTCGAACCTCTGTAACCTCATTCTATGTTTTAATACTTTTGTACCTTATCCAAAACATATGCATGCCATAAGGGTTTGTAGCGCTAACCTCTTAGACATTATCGAAGCAGTATACCAGTGGATCGCAATTCACAATACATTTTTTTAAATTAGAAGCAGTATACCAGTGGATCGCAATTCACAATACATTTTTTTAAATTAGAGGGGTGCTGCTTTGTAAGTTATGTTATTTGTTTATTTTTGTTATTTTTTAAAATATGATATTATTACAGTAATTTTTTTATTTGTTCACGTCTAAAATAGTGACACGGCTTACGGAAACTGTTGCGTACGCCACTAGGTCTTGTCCTCTATATGAGTAATGAAAGAGTCATGCACATGCATTCATACTGAAACATAACATCGAACAAGATTTAAAACTAGGACATTCTTGGGTCCTCACTCCTCTTATTGGTGCACTTACTTTGAGAATCTCTTTACAAGGACATACATAACATTACATGTTTCATAAGAAATATTCTCGATGAGAAAGAAAATCCAGATATTCATAATAGCAATTTGTACGAAATTAAGGCTGTCCTTTCACTGAGCGAAATTTATTTAGTTTAATGATAGACCGAAGTCAAGAAACAATAAACAAAGTTTACCTGATGGTCAAACTCAGCACGTTCAACTGCCCTAATGTCACTGTGCAGCACCAGATCAACAGGCCTTGTGCTCTCTTTTACAGGAGGCTTTGGCAAACACTGAAAAGTTGAAAACGGAGTAATTCAGTTTTCTTTTCGTAACAGGCTTAAGTATAATCCCAAGTGCAAAAGATTTATGCATAGTGCGAGAGGTAATAACATGAACTTTTATAACATTTTGCTTTAATTTCTCTTTGATTTTGGTTCAAAAGAGTCCAGTCCCCAAAATATGAGATCAAAAAGATGCATTTCCTTTTAAGTTCCCGCCTAGTTAAACAAGATAAGTTTTACATCAATCCATTCACATTGAAAGTCCTTAATGGTTGGAAATGACAATAGTGAAAAGCTTAAGCTACCTCTGGCTCATCTGTTGTCCATGGAAGGCCTTGTGCAATTGGTATCCGCTGTTTCTCCTCTTCCTCTGCCATTTGTTGCACCTTCTTTAAAAACTCTTCCTCCTTACATTTTCCCCTTTCCTGCAGCAATAGCCAATCTAAGTAACTCCTTAAGTAAACTGGTAAATGGCTAAATTGGATTCGACATGACATCCTAAACTGAAAAAGCAGATGCTGATGCATCTCAATGCTGAAGGGACACACAATTAACTAGTGGATCAAACAATAGGTCCCAGTATTAGTGATCACAGGGAACAATAACCATTACAAATATCAACAGAGGAATTTCAACAACAACTACTATGCCTCAACCCCAGGCAAGTGGGTGTCAGCTCTATGAATCCTCGACAGAAGCCCATATACCAATTAGTTTCTCGAACACTAGTAGTTCACTACATTTTCTACTAGCATATAAATCTCTCACAAGACTCAAAAAGTCCTAGCCAAAATTGGAGCTAAAGAAAACGCACTAACATAACTAAAACTTAATCTCAACTTATTGTTATCACCTATATAGATCTTTTTCTTCCGTTGTGCACTATTTAACAACCAATATTCTGATTTTCTTTTAGTCATAGGATTAAATCCATCTTTCAGTGTCCACTCTGTGTATATCTATCTGTGGTAGCAGCTAGCGCATCTCAACCAAATATATTGCAACTGCATATTTGGTCATAGTTGCACAAGAAGCAATCAATTAACCAAGATTGGATCAAGCAAACACACAACTCACGAACCTCAGTTCTAAGTTTGAAGGGCTTTTGGGCGGTCGCTCTACACTGCGTTCTCTTCCGGTTTCTTCTAGCAAATGTTCCTGATGATTCAGCGCCCTGCAGCATTAACAACGAAAATAAGAGTATAGAGATCAACATGATTTCCTCTTCATCTAACAATGATTGATAATAAGAATATTCTTACATTGTGTCTGCCCCTTCGACCACCACCTGAAGTCCTGCTTGAAATACTGAAGCTATGAAAAGAAAACATGATCTATTTCAGCACTCAAATGAGGAATAAATGCACAACCAACAAGCAAAAGTTACATCTCAATCCTAAACTAATAGGAATCAGTTATATAAATCCACTAAATACAAGCTCAGTTAAAGGAAGAGGGTTGCAATAGGTTGACAACTAACTTAAAGTTTCAAAAACTAACCTTCCGTGGCTGCTATCCAATGAGGAGGCACGACGCGAATCCAAGCCTAAACTCTTAGAGGTGAGGAAAAAATCCAATGGACAGAACGAAGAAGAAGACACTTGTGTCTCTGGAATTTTGGGAGGCTGTAAGCCAGGCAATGCCCAGTTTTGTTCCTTGCAACAATCTTCTGCTACCTTTTCATCTTTTTCCCCTTTCTCCTCCTCACACTCTTTTGTTTTTGGCATCGAAAGAAGCTTCTCAAAAGCCTTAACTAAATGCAACACTTTTCCTGATTCAGGTACACTTTGTCTAGCTTCTTCCAACAATCTTTCCCTTCTCCTTTTTATTGTCCCACTACTCATTTCACCCAACCCCACGTCTTCCTTTGCTCTTTCTGCCAATTCATCTGTTACACAACAATCACCCGATTCAACTAATTCAGCCTCGGAAATTGAAACAGGAATTGTACCCTCCTCGTCTACTTTATTCAGCCTCACGTTCAGTTTTTGAGTCAATGACTCGTTACTCATTCCTTCTCCATTGCCAATTTCAACACTATTTACCTTATCCAACTTCTCGGTTTCACTTTCTTCGTGTTCATTTCCACCGCGATTCTTGAAAAACTCTTCTTGAGAAGCCCTGAGGCTCTCATATGCAACACAAAGACACTTCTTTTTCTCACCACCGCCAGCCTTATTACACTTACAACAAGCCACTGAAGGGTTCAAACTATCACTATTACACTTCTTCTTTGCGATCACAAACTTCCTTTGACGAATTTTGTTTTTGGGAGAAGGCGAAGCCAATTGATTTGCGTTAGGGTTTCTGGATACTGAATTCTGGGTTTTTTTCGCTGATTTTGCCATTGATGGAGATTTAGAAGATTTAGACAAATAAGGACTGTGCTGTTCCACATTGGGGTTCATATTTTCAGAATTTTTGGAGCATTTTTTAGGCGTAAGAATAGCGGATTTGCCGTTTGAATCCATCAAAAGAGCAATGTGATTGTTGCTGAAGAGTTGATCGGAGTTAGGGTTTTTGTCGTATTGCTGATTGGCTAGGGTTTTTTTCTGCTTGTTGCATTCAGTGATCACAGGGAAGGGAGAAAAAAGATGAACCGGTGAGCTTTAGACGCTTCTGGTTTTGTAACGGCTAGTTTTTGTTTTTTTGGTGGGCTTGGTTTTGGAGCGTTGGATTAGCTTTTATTAAATAGTTTTGAAAATTGGACCATTTAATTTAACTGATTGGGAAGGTTAATTAGCCATGCACATGTTAATCCCGTCCCAAAAAATGACCACTTTTTAAATAAAGAAGAGGAAGTCCCTCAATTGGGGCAACATCTTCAATTTTTCACTGTATAAATTCCTCAATTATGATAATGGAAAAACTTACTCACACCAGTTATTTGTTCTGGATAAAGTAATTTAACTATAAGAGATGATAAAAATAAAATGAAGATTGTCATGATTAAAAAATTAAAGTATGTTTAAAGACACTTATCATGCAATAAATTTTCTCTATAATGACATCACTTTAATCATCTCTCGCACAAGTTGATGAGCTTTCGGATAATTTGAAGTATCGTAGTTACATATGACCGGAGCCTGAGGTTATCGTTATGGCTCACTCTCATTTTTGTCGTTTGTTTTCTCCTTATGGCTATTAACTATTTACAACTCACCGAATACTCTTTTGTTAATCGCTCCTTGCTTTACAACAGTACTCCAGATCGTTTTACCTCTTACTAATTTTTTTAAATTTTTTAATCAAACTGCAAGAATTTTATTAATATTAGTAATCAGAAATTGAAAAGGACCAGCTCTATATCACTCTTGTTTACCCGTAAAACGGTACAGTTGAATTTGTTGCGTGGTTTACAGACAAGCGAACTGATTTGATCCCAAAATGATAAATAAATTAAATAAAAAATAAGATCTAGCGTTGAAATCGAGAGAAACAGCAAGCAGTCTGGTTCCGGGAACAAGGCTTCCGAAGACAGCGATAAGAACAATATTAGACATAAAATAAAGTTATATTATTAAGCTTAAGAATAATGTGTAGCATAAGTTTTGCGAGAGATTTCATGTGTTACAATGGTTGTTGAAGTCTCTATTTATAGCTATACCCAGGGAACAAGATCCAAGGATCAAGCCCCTCTTAAATGGCAATAAATGGGGTCATTGATGAATATGTAACGGCAGGCCATGAATGCCAAAATTCTCTGCAATGGCTGCATATTTATACCGAGGAATATTCTTCATTAAATGTCATCTGGTGGCAAACATTCATTTGTTTCTGTTGGCCGCGTTCCCTTCGAGATCCTCCCAGTACCAACCGAAGTTGTTGTCCTCAGTCTTGGTTTTCAATCGATTTATCTTCGGTCTGCCTCTGGTTCCACGCGTCACGCCATCATTCGAGCATTTAATATAAACCAATTTTACCTTATACAGATAGCCCTCCTGCTTTTCGGTGGCACATCTTTGTGTCATTGGGAAGTTGCTGAAGATTCCTTTCTTGGCGGAAAATTTCCTGAACCCTTCTGAACAGTTTCTGACGCTTTATAAGACGCACGTGTTACCACACGATCTAATACTCCGAACATGTGCTACCCCACGATTTAGCAATATTTTCGGCGGTGCTCGAGATAATCATGACCACGATTTTAGCCGACTATACCTTTACTTATACGCCTCATTCTTCTTATTTCACTTCTAACAACTTCATAAGCTTTCTTAACCTCTTTGCACTTAGCTTCCTTCTGCTTTCATCTCTCTCTAATCTTTTTCAAAAAGCTCTATCATCACCTTATTATTATGGCTTTCCCTACTAAATTTTCAAGAACTCTAGTTTTCTCTCGAACTTGGGTTGTTGGTAAATATCCTTCTTCCATTCGCCCTTCTAGTATTCCTGCTATGAAGGAGGACTGTAACTGATATGCCCTAAATATTATTGCTCCCGACCTAGTGGAGCAGGTAACCTTCACTAAGAAGGGTTTCACGTACGTTTACACGTATCCCTTCATTTTGAGACCATTTTCGTTGAGCGGGGGACTTGACCTCGTGACCTTAGAATTCAGCCACCAGTACCAAGTATGCTTGGCACAAGTAGGCCCCTCTGTGTGGCGAATAGTGGCTAGTATGCAACGGATGTGCTTGGAAACGAGGGAGACCATCATGGATGATGACAATGATCGTGGATGGATGGAGAGGTTTATCATCATTGCTACTAGGGATATCATCCCTGCCACAACTCCATCTTTCCCCGAATCCTGAAATCATTCACGTAAGTTCAAAGTCAATCTCTTTCTCCGAATAAAAGTTGTTTCATGTCATTGCTAGCCCTTTTTCTTTGATTATTTGAGCTACTCGGTGGACACCACCAAGGGGTTGAAGTCCTAGACCGATGGGTTCAGAAGATTCTGGACATCACTACGCTAGAGACCCGCCGGTGGAAGGAGTTGGCCTCTGGACTTCCGATTAGCCTCTGGACTTCATTCACACTTGACAACTGGTCTGGGATGTCCTCGATGGCTTTGATCTTATCGATATTTACATCGATCCTTCTTTGTGACACCAAGAAACCCAAGAATTTATCGGAGCTAACTCTGAACGCGCATTATTCGGGGTTAAGCTTCATGGTGTGCTTCCTTAGGATATCGAAGGTTTCCTGGAGGTGTTTTAAATGGTCACCGACATTCAAAGACTTGACAAGCATATCATTTATATATACTTCCATTGTTTTACCTATTTATTTTTCTAACATCTTGTTCACGAGCCTCTGATAAGTGGTTTCGGTGTTTTTAAACCCGAAGGGTATCACATTGTAACAATATGTGCCAAAGTTCGTTATGAATGAAGTTTTTTCCTGATCCTCCGGTTTTTCTTAATTTGATTGTACCCGGAATAGGCATCGAGGAAACTTATTAACTCGTGTCCGATCGTGGCGTCAATTATTTGATCGATGTTAGGCAGTAGGAAAGAGTCTTTCGGGCATGCCTTATTCAAGTCCTTATAATCTACACACATTCAAAATTTATTATTCTTTTTCGAAACTACAACTACATTAGTCAGCCAGTCGGGATACTTTACCTCCCGGATTGAACTGATGTCAAGTAACCGAGTTACCTCCTCTTTAACGAACATGTTTCTGACATCGGCTATTTGGGCGCTTCTTCTTCCTTACAGGTGGGACGCTTGGGTCCAGGCGTGGCTTGTGCATGGCCACTTCTAGCGGGATGCCTATCATATTTGCATGTGACCATGCGAAAAAATCAACGTTAGTTTTAAGGAAATCAAATTCTGACCTGAGCTCGGGGTTGAGTTGTGTCCCCAAGTGAAATTTTCTCTCCAGGAATTTTTCGAACAAAGCCACTTGTTCGAGTTCTTCTGCCGTGGACTTGATCCCGTCTGTTTTTTTCGGTACCTGAAAATATCTTAGTACCTTGTGAGATTTCGATGACTCATCCCCTTTGTCATCTTCGCTCGATTCGGGAGCAGGTGTCTATTCATGTTATTGCTATGTGTTGAGTTCCTTCCCTTTACTGTTGGAAACCGATATCGCGTTCATTTCCCTTGCTGCATGTTGATCTCCTCTTATTTGTTTAATTCCCTCTGGAGTTGGGAATTTCAGAAGTTGGTGATATGTCGATGGTACGGCCTTCATCTCATGTATCCAGGATCTGTCGAGAATTATGTTGTAGACCATGTAGCCATCCACCGCTTCAAATAAGGTGGTCTTCGTAACCCCTTCGGCATCCGTGAGCAGCAAGATCTCCCCCTGGGTTATCACACTCGCTAAGTTGAACCCGACGAGGAGCTTTGTTGCCGGAATGATGCTTCCGGTAAGTTTGGCTTGTTCCAGTAACTTCCATTAAATGATGTTCGTTGAACATCCTGGGTCAACCAAAACACGTTTAATCTTGAAATCTAGAACGTTAAGAGAAATTACCAGGGCATCGTTGTGCAGCAGAAGAAGTCCATCAGCGTCTTCTTCCGTGAAGGTGATGTCGTCTTCGGTGACTTCCCGGAGTCTCTTGTTATAAGTCACTGATACCTTTGCCTTCTTGGTTGCCGAGAAAGTCAGACGGTTGATCTCGTTCCCCCCGAATATCATGTTTATAGTTAGTCAATGAGGGTATTCCCCTATCTTCGAGGGTTCTCCGTTGTCTCGGTTGCGACCGTAATTGTTCTTGGTTCGATCGCTTAAGAATTCCCTGAGATGGTCGTTCTTCAGCAGCGTTGCAACCTCATCGCGTAGATGTCGGCAGTCCGTAGTTCGATGGTCATGAGTCCCATGAAATTTGCACCATAAATTAAGATCCCTCTGACTGGGATCGGATCTCATCGGCCTCCGGAACCGTGCTTTCATGATGTTTTTCATTGACGATACCAGCCTCACTATGCTAACATTGAAATTATACTCTGACAGCATGGGATAAGTGGAATCCCGGGAACCCAATGCCTTTTTGTCCTACAACGACCTGTTGTTTCGACCGCGGTCAGTTCTTCTATCGGGGGTGAACATATCCGCTGACCAAAACCCTTTGTTGTCGCGTCTTTCGCCCCTATCATTGGGCAAGAATTGACCCTTAGAAGATCGTTAATCTGCATCAAAATTATCTTTTGATTTATTCATGTTCTTTTCTCGATCCCGACCCTTTGTTGATGCCTGAAATCCGAGTTGATCATCTTCTACCCTTATCTTTGATTCATAACGATTATGGGCATCCGCCCATGTAGTTGCTTGAAACTAGGGCATGCTTTCTTTCGGCTTTGGGGAAGCGTCGGAGCTCATCGGGTTTAATCCCTAGTAAATGCCTCAGTTGTCCATTCATCTAGCACGACCGGTAACATCATCCCTTCTTTTTGGAAACTGATTACGAACTTACGCAGCAATTCACACTCTTCTTGCAAAATTTCTGAATATGTCCGCCTTCCGGGCATGGACCTTCCGGGCCACGGCATGGTCCTTGATGAAAGATTCTGCGAGCATCTCAAAGGAATCTATTGAGTGTTCGGGTAGGAGTGAATACCATGTCAAGGCCCCCTTCATGAGGGTTTCTCCAATTTCTTCAGCATGACCGACTCAATCTCATGTTGGGCGAAGTCATTTCCTTTCTCCGCCGTTGTATAAGTTGTAATGTGCTCCTGAGGGTTTGAAGTCCCATCATACTTCGGTATGTCAGGCATTTTGAACCGTTTTGGAAGTAATTCCGGTGATGCGCTTGGTTTGAACGACAATTGGATGTACTTCTTCGAGTCTGGGCCCTTCAGCATTGGTGGTGCGCCCGGAATTTGGTCTATTCGAGCGTGGAACTCTTTCGCATTCTGATCCATCCGCTCGTTTATTTCCCTCATGAATCTCATGAGTTCAATTTTGAAGGGATCGTTGTCGTTGTTGTTACCGGATCTGTTGTCGATCCCCCCAGCTCCGTCGAAGCCAACCTCATCTCTCGGGGTATTGTTATCAACTCTTTGAATTGTTTGTTTTGGGGGAGCGTCGGGAGGAACAGGGCCTCTTCCATTCGCATTGTTGGAAGTACCTGACAATGCCCGCTTTAGTTCCGCCGTGGCCTGGTCTTGCCTTGAAAGATGGCCCATGGTGGCCTTTTGTTGCTCTCTCGAGATCCTTACTGTTTCGCAACATGTTTGTCCTCAGCGTCATCAGGAGTTGTCTCCCGCACATGTCGGGGATATCTCCCGCGAAGGACCATAATTGGTACGCCCCCCTCGTTGTAGGTGTCACTGATCGAATCCTCATGTTGAGGTAGATTTTCTTGTGCCTCAACGTTGTGTGTGATGTTGACATCGTTAGCTGCCATTTTGTTTTCCCCGATTTTTGCTATGAAACAAAGAATCAAACAAGTTAGTAATAGATGCGAGGATCAACTCAATTACGCAGTTGTCTAAGCCCCACTGTGGGCACCAAACTGCTTACCCGTAAAACGGTACAGTTGAATTTGTTGCATAGTTTATAGACAAGCGAACTGATTTGATCCCAAAATGATAAATAAATTAAATAAAAAATAAAACTTAGCGTTGAAATCGAAAGAAATAGCAAGCAGCGTAGTTCCGGGAGTAAGGCTTCCGAAGACAGCAATAAGAACAATATTAGGCAGAAAATAAAGTTATATTATTTAGCTTAAGAATAATGTGCAGCATAAATTTTGCCAGAGATTTCGTGTGTTATAATGGTTGCTGAAGTCTCTAATTATAGTTATACCTAGGGAAAGATCCTAGTATCAAGCCCATCTTAAATGTCAATAATAAATGGGGCCATTTATAAATATGTAATATCAGACAATGAATGCCAAATTTTTCTGCAACGACTACATATTTAATACTGAGGAATATTCTTCATTAAATGTCATTTGGTGGCAAACATTATTTTGTTTTCGTTGGCCGCGTTCTCTTGGATCCTCCCGGTACCAACCGAAGTTGTTGTTCTCGGTCTTGATTTTCAATCGACTTATCTTCCGTCTGTCTCCGGTTTCACGTGTCACGCCATCATTCGAGCATTTAATATAAACCAATTTTACCCTATAATGCTATCCTCACTGTAATTTGGAGATGGGCATACCAATCCCTGTTCAGAGCTGCGAGAATTAACAACGCCATAAAAAGAACAGACAAACTAGCCATAGATTGTACTCATGGTGGCTCGAACTGTATCGCTGCTGCCTTAAGTTGCTTGATCCTGAATGAAGCCAACTCCCATCTGTCTAGATGAATTAGACCTCTAACCTGATTTGGTAGTCCTTCTAAGTTTGTAAAGAAAATGTGTTGACGATGTCTGTGACTTAGTGTTGCAAACTTGTCTGCTACCTTGTTCGCCTCTCTATAACAGTGTTTAACAACCATTCCTCTATTATCGACAATTTTCTTGATTTCCTCTACTGTTTGTGCCATTCTCCATGGTGTAACTGCCTCGCCAACAATGCAGCAGGATGTTAGTAACTTCGGATAAGGGTCTGATTTGCCCCTCTACTATCATAAATAAGCCTTATTTATCCTACGTTTACGTTTTCTATCAAAAATATCCCTACAGTTATACATTAGGTTCATATTTACCCTTACGCGTTAAAATGGGTTACATTTGCCATTCGTTATACTTTAAGATCATATTTACCCCTCTACTCTTCAAAAAGGGTTACATTTGCCCTTCGTTATACTTTCTTGACATCTTTATCCTTACAATTACACCCTACATTTACCCTCATCCGGTAGATCGCCATGTCCCACCTTTGTTTTCCTATATGACGTCTATGTGGATTTCTTTTTCTTCCAATTTAAATATGGTCACCTATTTAAGATAATTTAACCCGCCCACCCAATTTAAATAAATCAATTAGAGATAACACTATAGTTTCGTTCACTCACTGTCCAAAATTTTCTCGCTCTCCGAAAAATATGGAGTTTTTCCATTTATTTTAGTTTGTGTGTCTTGGATTGGGAATTATGATTTCCATTTATTTTAGTTTGTGTCTTATTTAAATTGGATGAACGAGTTAAATTATCTTAAATAGGTGACCATATTTAAATTGAAAGAAAAAGAAATCCACATAGGCGCCATGTAAGAAAAGAAAGGTGGGACATGGCGATCTACCGGATGAGGGTAAATGTAGGGTATAATTGTAAGGATAAATATGTCAAGAAAGTATAACGAATGGCAAATGTAACCCATTTTGAAGAGTAGAGGAGTAAATATGATACTAAAGTATAACGAAGGGCAAATGTAACTCTTTTAAACGTTTAAGGGGTAAATATGAACCTAATGTATAACGGTAAGAATATTTTTGATAGAAAAATTAAACGAAAGGTAAATAAAGCCTATTTATGATAGTAGAGGGGCAAATCAAACCCTTATCCGTAGTAACTTAGAATCGGCCTCGGCTACCTCTTACTAATTCATTTTCATTTTTAAACATTACCTCTCTTTTTTCACTTTAAGGTTATCAACTTGCTCTCCCTTTATTCCTGCACGAAGAGTATGCTTACTCTTTTGAAACATTCTTTAGTCTTTGTACTTCTTAGCTAGGTTGGACATGATTGTTAAGGTCTAAAATGCTTTTGAATTCAGTCTTTCTTGCGTTCTTTTGCGTCTCTTGGTGAGTTTATAGGATTCCTTTGTTCTTTTCTACTATAATCCTTGTTCCCCGTTCTGGAATTCCTTACTTGATTAGTTTGCTGCCCAACTCTTGGCCATCACATCCCCTTTTCAGTGAGTTGACTTAATGTTAGGAAACAATGCTAAAGCATACACAGGCTAGAATTTCTTTACACCAAAAGCTCAAACCAGTTTTGGGCAGAAACTTGCAGTACAATACAAGAAAGGTAATTCTTACTTGATTAGTTTGCTGCCCAACTCTTGGCCATCACATCCCCTTTTCAGTGAGTTGACTTAATGTTAGGAAACAATGCTAAAGCATACACAGGCTAGAATTTCTTTACACCAAAAGCTCAAACCAGTTTTGGGCAGAAACTTGCAGTACAATACAAGAAAGGTAAACAAGTTTTGGTAAGCTACATATGTTACAATTTTTGAAATGGATAGACTTCTAGATAACACTAGCAAAATTTGCTGGGGAATGCGTTATAACCACTAACTTGCTGCTACAATAAGCAGCTTCTTTCCCCTTATACCTGCAAGACGGAGTTCGCCCTCTTCAATCAGCTAAAACTTTTCGAGCGTAAAAAACAATATATACAAGTTTTGCTTCATCTCATGTTTCCTTTTTAGATCTTCGAAAGGCCCATTCTGGGACCAAGAGCACTGCCTCTCAAGGTTCTATGTGACCATGAGCTCTTCCCAGAGCTTACCCCAGCTACTTTTATTATGCAACTGTCCCATCTTCGCCTTTATAGTCTCACTGAGTTGTTCCCAGAGGTTTACTCCTACATTTTCTGCAAATAACATTAAAACATAATCAATATATAGTTATGAAATTCAACAGCCAATGAATTTATAATGCAGTAATGACTAATCATCGAAGGAGTTAACAGAAAACATCGTCTCACACCTTCATTAGATCCACAGGTCAATTCCACAAACAGTCAAAAAAGAAAATTTGATTGGTAGAAGCAGTCAAATTATAATGGCTCATATGGAAAGGAAAACTAACTTGGATCTAATGAAAATCTCCTCCAACTAACTCCGCTATATAAGCAGTGGAATAACAATGATAATTACCTATAGTGGGCCATCAGTTTTCTTATCACTAGCGCTTAGAACTGGATTTGATTCGTTTGTAGCAGGACTTTCACTGGGCCGACCAAAAAGTCCTGCTACAGAGTCTGAAGTACCATTTTTTGACAAGGCGAGCTTCAAGAAATGATGAAAAATCTATCTGCGAAAAGATGCAATTTCACTCAGCTCAAGTACCTCTACAAATAGGGTTATCTCGATGCATCTTACTAGAAAAAACTTGAGATAACCAAATAGAGTTGATTTCCTTATTTAATACTAACTTTTTTGTTTCATGTAGCTTAAACTCCTATATAAAGGGGAAATCTTAAATGGTTTATTATGACCATTACCAATGAGGATTCTTCCCAACACAGGATTCCTTGTTGGTGCAACTTAGAGCTAATCATACATTAATGATTAACCATTCGGTGACATAAGTATATTAGCATCTCCTTTCTTTCTTTTCTTTTTTTTTTCTTTGGATAAAGTAAAGGACCGCCCAGTGCACAAAGCATCATGCTTTCACGCAGGGTCCGGGGAAGGGTCACACACCCCAAGGGGTATGACGTATTGGGAAAAAAAAGGTAGGCTTTATGAGCGGTCATGTAGGGGCCTTGTTAGCGACCCATCATTCTTCCCCAAGCTATCAAAGTCCGACCAAGCGAGTAAGAGATACAGGAATCCTCGCTCATAGATGTGAATTGAAAAAGCAAGCCCGAATTCTTTTTAATTAGCTTCTATAGTTCGGTCCCTATCCCTGGTAAGGTCTAATTGTTATCCATAAGTCTTGGGAAGGTGAACTTTGCAAAAGTGCTTATTCGGTTGGGAAGAATAGGACTTCCGACTCCAAGCTATCAGAGTCCGACCAAGCGAGCAAGAGATACAGGAATCCTCGCTCATAGATGTGAATTGAAAAGGCAAGCCCGAATTCTTTTTAATTAGGTTCTATAGTCCGGTCCCTATCCCTGGTAAGGTCTAATTGTTATCCATAAGTCTTGGGAAGGTGAACTTTGCAGAAGTGCTTATTCGGTTGGGAAGAATAGGACTTCCGACTCCAAGCCTACCCTACCTGAAAAAAAGTTTCAGCTATTGATTTAGCCTCTTGTCGATACTACTAGTCTTCTCGTTACCTACTAGAAAAATCCCATCAAGAGAGATTGAATCGGCGAACTATACTTCAACTAAAGTTTGGATACAGTAAAGTTTCACTAATGGGTACAAAGAGGTACAACAAGTGTACACAAAAGGGCAACAGCAATAACTTTGCCTCAGTCTCAAACAAGTTAGGGTCGGCATTCACATCAAATTCATAGAATCCAAAAATATCCAAAAGTTGATTTAGATCTTCCGTCTCCTTATCCTTACACCAAAAGAAAAGACTCTGTAAACATTTGTCTTTCACATAAGAGTGTTGCTGCTTTTTTCCTTCAAATTTCCTATTTAGAAGTAATGCTTAACTATAATTTGTATATTCTTATTAGAAGAAGCAACATTTTGTAAGGTATACCATAAAGTTAAGTTGGAAACTGATTAGCTTCTAGGAATGAAAGGTCTGTCAAAGTAGGGCATTGGTTGAGCTTTTGGAATAAGTTCCTTTCTCAGCCTCGTAAAGTTTCACTAATGGGTACAAAGAGGTACAACAAGTGTACACAAAAGGGCAACAGCAATAACTTTGCTGCAGTCCCAAACATGTTGGGGTCGGCATCCACATCAAATTCATAGAATCCAAAAATATCCAAAAGTTGATTTAGATCTTCCATCTCCTTATCCTTACACCAAAAGAAAAGACTCTGTAAACATCTGTCTTTCACATAAGAGTATTGCTGCTTTTTTCCTTCAAATTTCCTATTTAGAAGTAATGCTGCTTAACTATAGTTTGTATATTCTTATTAGAAGAAGCAACATTTTGTAAGGTACCATAAAGTTAAGTTGGAAACTGATTACCTTCTAGGAATGAAAGGTCTGTCAAAGTAGGGCATCGGTTGAGCTTTTGGAACAAGTTCCTTTCTCAGCTTCCTAGTTTCTTCTTCCTCGGCCATCTAGAGAAAGTAATCAAACAACAAGATAACAAGAATGTAAGTGCAAAAATACATATACGTAATTTCATCCCAGAATATTTGCTTGCTTTACCTTCTGTAGTCTCTCTCTTTCCATCTTGTATTGTTCAATAAAGCTCAATTTTTCTGCCACCTGATGCAACCATGGAGAAACCACGAACATAAGGTACCGTGCCTCTAAAAGAGTAATGAAAGAGTCATGAGAAGGACAGCCATTTAGTGCCAGAAGTGCCTGCCTGGGTCCTGTCCTCTATATTAGTAATGAAAGAGACTTTCCTAATGAAACATAACATTGAATAAGATTTTAAAACTAGCACTTTCACTTGAAGAAATTTGCTGGGGTCCTCACTCCTCTTATTGGAGCACTTGCTTTGAGAATCTCTTTGCAAGGACATACATAACATTTACATGTTTCATATGAAATACTCCCGATTTGAAAAAAAATCAGATACTCATGGCAGCATTTTATACGAAATTAAAGCTGCCCTTTCACTGAGAGATATTAATTAGGTTAATGCATGACCGAAGTCAGTAAAGAATAAACAAAGTTTACCTGATGGTCAAACTCAGCACGTTCAACTGCCCTAATGTCACTGTGCAGCACCAGATCAACAGGCCTTGTGCTCTCTTTTACAGGAGGCTTTGGCAAACACTGAAAAGTTGAAAACGGAGTAATTCAGTTTTCTTTTCGTAACAGGCTTAAGTATAATCTGAAGTGCAAAAGATTTGTGCATAGTGAGAGAGGTAATAACATGAACTTCAATAACATTTTGCTTTAATTTCTCTTTGATTTTGGTTCAAAAGAGTCCAGTCTCCAAAATATGAGATCAACAAGATGCATTCCCTTTTAAGTTTCTGGCATAGTTAAACAAGATAAGCTTTACATCAATCCATTTACATTGAAAAAGTTCTTAATGGTTGGAAATGACAATAGTGAAAAGCTTACGCTACCTCTGGCTCATCTGTTGTCCATGGAAGGCCTTGTGCAATTGGTATCCGTTGTTTCTCCTCTTCCTCCGCCATTTGTTGCACCTTCTCTAAAAATTCTTCCTCCTTACATTTTCCCCTTTCCTGCAGCAATAGCCAATCTAAGCAACTCCTTAAGTAAACTGGTAAATGATTAATTGAATTCAACATGACATCCTAAACTGAAAAGGCAGATACTGATGCATCTCAATGCTGAAGGGACACAAGTAACTAGTGGGTCAAAGAATAGGTCCCACTATTAGTGAACAGGGAACAATGACCATTACAAATATCAACAGAGGGATTTCAACAACAACTACTATGCCTCAATCCCAAGCAAGTGGGTGTCAGCTCTATGAATCTCGACAGCCATGTCACTCCAGTTAAGCCCATCTCGGTCCAATAGTATACTCAATAATTAGTTTCTCTAACACTAGAAGTTCACTACATTTTCTACTAGCATATAAATCTCTAACAAGACCAAAAACATCCTAGCCAAAATTGGACCTAAAGTAAACGTACTAACATGACTAACAATTAATCTCAACTTATTGTTATCACCTAAAGTAAACGTCCAAATATTATACTCAATAATTAGTTTCTCTAACACTAGAAGTTCACTATATTTTCTACTAGCATATAAATCTCTAACAAGACCAAAAAAATCCTAGCCAAAATTGGACCTAAAGCAAACGTACTAACATGATTAAAAATTAATCTCAACTTATTGTTATCACCTATATAGATTTTTTTTTCTTCCATTGTGCACTATTTAACGACCAGCATTCTGATTTTCATTTAGCAAAATAGGATGAAATCTTTCAGTGTCCACTCTGTGTATATCACTATTTGCGGTAGCAGCCAGCGCATGTCAACCAAATATATTGCAACTGAATATTTGGTCATAGTTTCACAAGAAGCAATCAATTAACCAAGATTGGATCAAGCAAACACACAACTCACGAACCTCAGTTCTAAGTTTGAAGGGCTTTTGTGAGGTCGCTTTGAGCTGCCTTCTCTTCCAGTTTCTTCTAGTAAATGTGCCTGATGATTCAGCGCTCTGCAGCATTAAGAATGAAAATAAGAGTATAGAGATCAAAACGATTTACTCTCCATCTAACAATGATTGATAATAAGAATATCCTTACATTGTGTCTGCTCCTTCGACCACCACCTGAAGTCCTGCTTGAAATACTGAAGCTATGAAAAGAAAAAAAGATGATCTATTTCCAGCACTCAAATGAGGAATAAATGCACAACCAACAAGCAAAAGTCTCAATCCTAAACTAATAGGAATCAGTTATATAAATCCACTAAATACAAGCTCAGTTAAAGGAAGAGGGTTGCAATAGGTTGACAACTAAAGCTTAAAGTTTCAAGAACTAACCTTCCGTGGCTGCTATCCAATGAGGAGGCACGACGTGAATCCAAGCCTAAACTCTCGGAGGTGAGGAAAAAATCCGATGGACAAAACAAAGAAGAAGACATCTGTGTCGCAGGAATCTTAGGATGTTGTAAGCCAGGCAATGCCCTTTTTTGTCCCTTTCCATAATCTTCTGTTTCCTTTTCCCCTTCACACTCATTTGTTTTTGGTATCGAAAGAAGCTTCTCAAAAGCCTTAACTAAATGCATCACTTTTCCCGATTCAGATACACTGTGTCTTGCTTCCTCCAGCAACCTCTCCCTCCTCCTCTTTATAGTTCCACCGCTCATTTCACCCGAACCCACATCCTCGTTTGCCCTTTCCGCCATTTCGTCAGCCACACAACGATCACCCAATTCAGCTAATTCACCCAGTTCAACAGTCTCAATGTTTTGAGTCAAGGACTCGTTGCCCATTCCTTCTTCATTGCTAATTTCAGCCCCATTTACCTTATCCAACTTCTCTATTTCACTTTCTTCGTGATCATTTCCACCGCGATTCTTGAAAAACTCTTCTTGAGAAGCCCTGAGGCTCTCATAAGCAACACAAAGGCACTTCTTTTTCTCACCTCCACCAGCCTTATTACACTTACAACAAGCCACTGAAGGGTTCAAAATATCACTATTATACTTCTTCTTCTTTGCGATCACAAACTTCCTTTGACGAATTTTGTTTTTGGGAGAAGGCGAAGCCAATTGATTTGCGTTAGGATTTCTGGATACTGAATTTTGGGGTTTCTTCGCCGACTTTGCCATTGATAGTGATTTAGAAGATTTTGACAAATAAGGACTGTGTTGTTCCACATTGGGGTTCAGATTCTCTGAATTTTTGGAGCATTTTTTAGGCGTAAGTCTAATGGATTTGCCGTTTGAATCCATCAAAAGAGCAATGCAATTGTTGCTGAAAAGTTGATCGGAGTTAGGGTTTTTAGGATTTGCTAGGGTATTTTTTCTGCTTGTAGCATTCAGTGATCACAGGGAAGGGAGAAAAAAGATGAACCGGTGAGCTTTAGATTCATCTGGCTTATGTAACGGCTAGTTTTGTTTTTTGGGTGGACTTGGTTTTAGGGCGTTGGATTAGCTTTTTTAAATAGTTTTGAAAATTGGATTTAATTTAACTGATTGGGAAGGTAGGATGAACCGGTGAGCTTTAGACGCTTCTCGCTTTTGTAACGGCTATTTTTTTATTGGTTTTTTTGGTGGGCTTCGGTTTAGGGCCGCGGATTAAGAATTGGGACTTTTTCGTATATATATATATATATATGATTTTAAATTTATTTACCCGGTTTTGTCCAAATTTTCCTATTTACATGACGTAACTAACGTTTTTTACAAAATATATACAAATTCGGTCAAAAATTATAATTTATCTACAAATTATCTACAATTTAAAAATAATTTTTTCATACAGAATTCTGGTCAAAAACTACAATTCACATATAATTTATATACAATTATGTTAGTTGTATATATTTTGTATGCCATTTCTACACCCGACATACAAAATATATACAATTTGCCTATAGATTTTTTTCGAGATTCAATCTGAAATTTCAACCAAAATCACCTTGTGAATCTTCACCAAATTCTCTCAAAATTGAGATATAAACTCCAAAGAATATTCCAAATCATTTGATGTTGAATCTAGGATAGGCCTAGTTAATTTAAATGTGATGTTTCTTTTCTTCTGCTTCACATTTTGATCTATTCATCTCTATTACTTCGTCAAGCGCACTGAATTGATGAAGTTTTCTGCTGGATGCTATATATATATATATATATATATAAAGCTTAAAAAGCAATGTTGTTTCGAAATTCTGAACCAAGCAAAGGACTCCATTTATCGAGTTTGAGATTTTTTATCCCCAAAGTTTCGAAATTATAAAAACAGTAATCTTATGAATCTAAAATTGAATTACAAAGCCGAAACTTAAAGAGATTGAAATGGGGTTAAATTGGAGTAGAAAATTAAAGAAAAAAATGAATTCTAACCTACTTTATATATAAATGGTAAATTGTATATGCTAATGTAATCAAGTGATAACCTCTTTAGAAAGGGTAAATAAGTTCATAATATAGTATACGTAGGTAAAAATCTCGAATTGGGATTAACCCAAATAGCCACCCACCAACAACAAACCCAGTATATTTTCACAAGTGAGGTTTGGGGAGAGTAGTGCGTACGCAGACCTTACCTCTACCTAGTGAAGGTAGAGAGGTTATTTCCAATAGACCATCGGCTTAGAAAGAGTGAGAAGAGGAAAAAGACGAGGGGGAAAAATAAAAAAAAAAATTAAAAAAAAATAAAAAATAAAAATAAAAAATAAAAATAAAAGGGGGCGGGGAATTAGTAGTACTAAACACTAACAACAGGGAATACGATAGTAGAGGTGAACTAAATCACATGACGAAGTAATGATCTACTTAGGCATATACACGAACCTGAGTGCTACTATAGAAACTAGTAGGAAAAGGAGAAACTTAAAACTACATACTACCCGTCTACCGTAATCCTCGACCTTCATACCTTCCTATCAAGGGTTATGTCCTCAGTAAGCTGAAGCCGCGCCATATCATGTCTAATCACATCTCCCTAATACTTCATTGGCCTACCTCGTCCTCTTCTCAAACCCGCCATGGTCAGCCTCTCACACCTCCTGACAGGAGCATCAATGTTTCTCCTCTTTACATACCCAAACCATCTCAACCTCGACTCCTGCATCTTGTCCTCCACGGAGGCCACTCCCACTTTTTCCCGAATAGCTTCATTCCTAGTCTTATCTCTCCTGGTATACTAACTCACCATCTCAACATCCTCATTTCTACTATTTTTATCTTCTGCACATGTGAGTTCTTAATTGGCCAACACTCCACCAATAAAGCATAGTTGGTTGAACCACCACTATGTAGAATTTACCTTTAAGTCTTGGCGGCACATTCTTATCACATAAGCCGCTGGACGCAAGCCTTCATTTCATCCATCCCGCTCCAATACGATGTGCGACATCCTTGTCAATTTCCCCGTTACCCTGGATAATATACCCGAGATACTTGAAACTACCTTTCTTGGGGATAACTTGAGTATCAAGCTTCACATCTACGTGTGACTCATGAGCCCCGTCACTGAATTTGCACTCTAAATATTCTGTCTTAGTCCTGCTCAACTTGAAACCTTTAAACTCCAAGGTCTGCCTCAAAACCTAAACATTTAAACTCCAAGGTCTGCCTCAAAACCTCCAACCTTGTGTTGACCCCGCTTCGCGTCTCGTCGATCAACACTATATCATCGACAAATAATATGCAGTGTGTGCCGCGTCAGCACGTCCATTGTCAAGGCAAATAAAAATGGGCTAAGAGCTGATCCCTGGTGCAGCACCGTCACAACTGGAAAGTGCTCTGAGTCCCCTCCCATCGTCCTCACCCGAGGCTTAGCATCATTGTAAATATCCTTAATCACCCTAGTGTATGCTACCGGAATTCCGCTAACCTCCAAACACCTCCAGAAAACTTCCCTCGGCACTTTATTGTACGCTTTTTCAAGGTCGATAAACACCTTGTGCAAGTCCTTTTTCCTTTCCCGATACTGCTTCACTAATCTCCTCACTAGATGAATAGCTTCCGTAGTCGAGCGCCTCTGCATGAATCCGAACTGGTTTTCGAAAATAGACACGCTCCTCCTCATCCTGACCTCCACCACCCTCTCCCAAATCTTCATCGTGTGGATCAACAACTTTATACCCCTATAATTGCTGTCCCACTCCTCGTTCAACAGTCTATGAAAGTACGTCTGTCATCTGCATCTAATATGCGCCTCGTCTATCAATACTTTGTCGTCCTCGTCTTTGATACTCTTCACCCGGTCCAAGTCACGGGCCTTCCTCTCCCTCACCTTGGTCAATCGGTACAACTTCTTGTATCCGCCTTTGCTCCCGAGTTCCTCGTATAGACACCCACCATACCACATAAACTAAAAATAGTCGATAAATGTATAATATATATAAAATTTATGTATTACATGTGTATAATAGTGTATAATCAATGTATAATATATGTATATGGCTAAAAAATATAAACAATTAATATTGTCGGTGTCACGACCCGAAATTTTCACCTTCGGACCGTGATGGCGCCTAACATTTCACTTGCTAGGCAAGCCAACGTTAGAATATTATTATCTATTTTTAAAATAATTTTTAAATTTATTAATAATCAAAGAACAAATGCGGAAGTAAAGTATGAAATATAGTGAAATAACTCATAAAAATAACGGTGTCTAAATACCATCCCAGAATTAGTGTCACAAGTGCACGAGCTTCTAGAATAATACAAATAAAGGTCTGAATAAAATAAAGCTATCTGAAAATAAATACACAGCTAAAGTAAAATAGACGAGGACTTCAGAACTGCGGACGCCATGCAGTTATACCTCAAGTCTCCTCCGAGTAGCTGAAATCCGAGCAAGTTTATGGCACGCCGCTGGGACCAACTCCGAAATCTGCACAAGAAGTGCAGAGTGTAGAATCAGTACAACCGACCCCATGTACTGGTAAGTGTTGAGCCTAACCTCGATGAAGTAGTGACGAGGCTAAGGCGGGTCACTTACATTACCTGTACGCAATATTAGTAACAACAACAATAATAGAAACAAATCAGATAACTCATTTATAATAATTGAAGCCAACTCAGCAGTCATAACCAATTATCATTTCCATCAATTCTGTTGCAGCGTGCAACCCGCTCTCACAATATATTCACATTCAATTATGTTGCAGCATGCAATCCACTCTCACAATATATTCACATTCAGTTCTGTTGCGGCATGAAACCCGCTCCTCCAATATATTCATTTTAATCAAGTCTGTTGCGATGTGCAACCCGATCCCCCGAAAAACTTACGAAATCTGAACACCCATTCTGAGACGAGTCCAACCATACAAAAATTATCCAATTCTGATGTCAAATGGACCTTCAAATCTTAAATTTTTATTTTTGAAAGATTTTATAAAAATCTGATTTTTCTTCCATAAATTCACGGATTCATGATATAAATGAGTATGAAATCATGAAATATAATCAATATAGGATAAGGAACACTTACCCCAATATTTTTTCGTGAAAATCACCCAAAAATCACCTTATCCGAGCTCAAAAATGGAAAAGGGTTAAAAATGGGACGAATCCTTTCTGGGACTTTTACCCTTCGCGAACGCGGTTAGTGCCTCGCGTTCGCGAAGCACAAATTTGTGTTGTCCCATTTTACACTTCGCAAACGCGAAGCTTGCCTAGCTTGGCCTTCGCGAACGCGAGATGCCCTTCGCGAACGTGAAGGCAATAATCCTGGCCAGCTTATTTCCCTTCGCGAACGCGAGGCTTCGGTTGCGAATTAGAAGCTTTGAACCTCAAGCCTTTGCGAACGCGGTCACTCTGTCGCGAACGCGGAGCACAAAACGTGCCAGCCCCAATTTGCTCTTCGCGTTTGCGAGAGTACCTTTGCGATTGCGAAGAAGAACACACCTGAAGTTTGCAGAAAACCAGATTTCCAAAGTCCGAAAATGATTCGTTAACCACCCGAAACCAACCCGAGCCCTCGGGGCTCCAAACCAAACATGCACCCAAGTCCTAAAATATCATACGAACTTGCTCGCGCGATCAAATCGCCAAAATAACACCAAGAACTACGAATCGGACACCAAATCAAAGCAAATTTCCAAGAAAACTTTAAAACTTATATTTTTACAACCAGACGTCTGAATCACGTCAAATCAACTCCGATTCTCACCAAATTCGGAAGACAAGTCATAAATATTATAGTGGACCTATACCGGACTCCGAAACCAAAATACGGACTCGAGGTCAATAAATTCAATATCAGTAATTTCTTAAAATTCATTAAGCTTTCAAGCTTTTAAATTTTCATCAAAATTTCATATCTCGAGCTAGGGACCTCGGAATTCGATTTCGGGCATACGCCCAAGTCCCAAATCACGATACAGACCTAGCAGAATTGTCAAAATACTGATCCGGGTCCGTTTGCTCAAAATGTTGACTAAAGTCAACTCAGTTGAGTTTTTAAAGCTCTATTTCACATTTTAATCCATTTTTCACATAAAAACTTTTCGAAAATTTGTACGGACTGCGCACGTAAGTCGAGGAATGATAAATGGTGCTTTTCGAGGTCTTAGAACACAAAATTACTTGTTAAATTTAAAGATGACATTTTAAGTCATCACAGCCGGCTATTTGTGTAACAATCCCGCTATTAACTGATTGAACTCTTTGATTTAACTGATTGGGAAGGTTAAATAGTTGTGGTTATGGCTAATTAGCCATGATCATGTTAATCCCGTCACAAAAAATGACCACTTTTTAACCATTGTAGCCCAAAAGTTATCGTTATGGCTAATTATCTCTTTACAACTCGCTCTCAATTTTGTCATTAGGTTGTCTTTATGGCTAATTAGCTATTTACAACTCACTGAATAATCTTTGGTTTAATCGCTCCTTGCTTTACAACATTACTCCAGCTCGTTTTACCTCTTACTAACTAACTCTATTTTTTAAACAGTGCCTCTCTGTTTTCAATTTATTCAGTATGATTACTCTTTTGAAACATTCTTTAGTCTTTGTACTTCTTAGCTAGGTTGGACATGATTGTTAAGGTCTAAAATGCTTTTGAATTCAGTCTTTCTTGCGTTATTTTGCGTCTCTTGGTGAGTTTATAGGATTCCTTTGTTCTTTTCTACTATAATCCTTGTTCCCCGTTCTGGAATTCCTTACTTGATTAGTTTGCTGCCCAACTCTTGGCCATCACATCCCCTTTTCAGTGAGTTGACTTAATGTTAGGAAACAATGCTAAAGCATACACAGGCTAGAATTTCTTTACACCAAAAGCTCAAACCAGTTTTGGAAAGAAACTCAAGTTTTCGGCAAGCTACATATGGAACATTTTTTGAAATGGATAGACTTACAGATAACACTAACCACGGGGCAATGCGTTAAGACCACTAACTTGCTGCTACTATAAGCAGCAACTTTCCCCAGATACCCGCCAAAACCGAGTTCGCACTCTTCATTCAGCTAAAATTCCGAGAGTAAATAACAATATATACAAGTTTTGCTTCATCTCATATTTCCTTTTTAGATCTTCGAAAGGCCATTCTAGGACCAAGAGCACTGCCTCTCAAGGTTTTATGTGACCATGAGCTCTTCCCAGAGCTCCCCTTATGCAACTGTCCCATATTCACCTTTATAGTCTCACTCCAGAGGTTTACTCCATTTTCTGCAAATAGCATTAAAACATAGTCAACATCTAGTTAGGAAATTCAACAACCAACGAATTTATAATTCACTAACGGCTAATCATCAAAGGAGTTGACAGAAAGCATCGTCTAACACCTTTATGAACAGAATGTTTTTGTTTTCCACGGGTCAATTCCACAAATAGTCAATTTTTTTATTATTTTGATACGTAGAAACAGTCAAATTATAATGGCTCATATGGAAAGGATAACTAACTTGGATCTAATGAAATCCCCTCCAACTAACTCCGCTATATAAGCAGTGGAATAACAAAAATATTTACCTATAGCTGGGCCATCAGTTTTCTTATCACTAGCGCTTAGAACTGGATTTGATTCGTTTGTAGCAGGACTTTCGCTGGGCCAACCAGAAAGTCCTGCTACAGAGTCTGAAGTACCATTTTTGACAAGACGAGCTTCAAGAAGTGACGAAAAATCTATCTGCGAAAAGACGCAGTTTACTAATCCAATTAGCATTAAGATCAGGGATTGCACTAAACACAATAATACATAGAGATTCACTCACGCAAAGGATGTAAATTCAAGTTCACTCAGCACGAGTACCTCTACAAATAGAGTTATCTCGATGCATCTTCCTAGAAACAACTTGAGATAACCAAATATAGTTGATTTCCTTATTTAATACTATTTTTTTTATTTCATAGGGTGCTATGCGTAAGATGGGCAGGGGCAAAGCGACCGGGCCGGATGAAATCCCGGTGGAGTTTTGGAAGAGTGTGGGCAAGGTGGGCTTGGAGTGGCTCACTAGGTTATTTAATTTCATTTTTAGAACGAAGATGCCCGAAGAGTGGAGATGGAGCACGATGGTTCCTATCTACAAGAACAAGGGTGATATCCAAAATTGCAATAATTATCGGGGTATCAAGCTGCTTAGCCATACTATGAAAGTCTGGGAGAAAGTGGTAGAGCTAAGGGTGAGAAGGAGTGTGACTATTTCCGAGAACCAATTTGGGTTTATGCCGAGGCGTTCGACTACAGAAGTCATCCACCTTGCTAGGAGATTGATGGAGCAGTATAGGGAGAGAAATAAGGACTTGCATATGGTGTTCATCGACTTAGAAAAGGTGTACGATAAAGTTCCGAGGGAGGTTTGGTGGAGATGTTTGGAGGCTAGAGGTATACATATTGCCTACGTTAGGTTGATTAAGAACATGTATGATGTAGTAAAGACCCGAGTGAGGACGGTGGGTAGGGACTCAGACCATTTTTCGGTTATGATGGGGTTGCATCAGGGGTCAGCACTCAACCCTTTTTTGTTTGCTCTGGTGATGAACGCACTGACGCGCCACATCCAAGGGGAAGTGTCGTGGTGCATGTTATTTGCAGATGATATTGTATTGATTGACGAGACGCGAGACGGTGTGAACGCGCAATTAGAGGTATGGAGTCAGACCCTGGAATCTAAAGGTTTCAAGTTGAGCAGGACCAAGACAGAATACTTGGAGTGTAAGTTCAGTGGCGGGACTCTAGGAGGGGAAGGGGAGGTAAGGCTGGACTCGCAGGTCATCCCTAGAAGAGGGAGTTTTAAGTACCTCGAGTCTATTATTCAGGGGGATAGGGAGATTGATGAAGATGTCGCACATCGTATTGGGGCGGGATGGATGAAATGGAGACTCGCTTCCGATGTTCTATGTGACAAGAAGGTGCCACCGAAACTTAAGGATAAGTTCTACAGAGTGGTGGTCAGACCAACGATGCTGTATGAGGCTGAGTGTTGGCCAGTCAAGATTGCTCATGTCCAGAAGATGAAGGTAGCAGAAATGAGGATGTTAAGATAGATGTGTGGGCACACTAGCTTAGATAGGATCAGAAATGAGGTTATTCGCGATAAGGTGGGTGTGGCCTCTATTGAGGACAAAATGCGGGAAGAGCGGCTTAGGTGGTTTGGTCATGTGAGGAGGAGGAGCATAGACGCCCCGGTGAGGAGGTTGACATTGCAGGGCCTATGGAGAGGTAGAGGTAGGCCAAAGAAGAGGTGGGGAGAGGTGATTAGGCAAGCGCAGCCTCAGCTGAGCGAGGAAATGACCCTTGATAGGAAGGTTTGGAGGTCAAGAATTAGGGTAGTAGAGTAGGTAGTGTAGAGTGTTCATAACATTAGTATTGGCACGCAATCTCGTTTTTTGTTGGTAGTAGGTTTTTATGACTAACCGTTGTTTTCTTTCATTGTTGATCACTTTACTGTGTTGTTTTATTCTGCTTTTATATGGCTTTTTGATACTGTCCCTTTTTTCCTATATTTTCATTAATGTGATACTTATAATATCCTGAGTCGGGGGTCTATTGGAAACAGCCTCTCTATCCTCACAAGGTAGGAGTAAGGTCTGGGTACACACTAACCTCCCCACACCCCACGGTGTAGGATAATACTGGGTATGTTGTTGTAGCTTAAACTCCTGTATAAAGGAGAAATCTTAAATGGTTCATGACCATTTCCAGCGAGGATTCTTCCCCACTCACGGATTCCTTTATGGCGCAATTTAGAGCTAATCATACACTAATCCTTAGATAACGTAAAGCATATTAGCATCTCCTTTCTTTCTTTCTTTCTTTTGTTTTTTTTTGTGTGGATAAAGTAAAGTTTCATTAGTGGGATAATACTGGGTATGTTGTTGTTGTTGTAGTAAAGTAAAGTTTCATTAATGGGTACCAAGAGATACAACAAGTGTGCACAAAAGGAGCAACAACTTTGCCTCAATTCTAAACAAGTTGGGGTCGGCATCTACATCAAATTCATAGAATCCAAAATATCAAAAAGTTGATTCAGATCTTCCATCTCCTTATCGTTACACCAAAAGAAAAGACTCTGTAAACATCTGTCATGTGCTGCTGCTTTTTTTCCTTCAAAACATCTTGTATTTCTTCCAACCAAATAGTCCACATAATGCATAAAGATATTGTGTTCCCCAACTGTTTTCTCCTTATATTAGCATCTCTGTTAAGCTTGGATGGTGAATCTCAAAATGACATTCTAGAAAAATTCTATACTTGACAACTCTACTTTTGGGACCCGTTTGGCCATAGATTTTGCCAAAAGTTTTTGGCAAATACATGTTTGTTCATAAATTTTATCCATATTTTGGCAAATTCCCAAAACCCAAATCCCAAAACAAACTTGTTGGCCCAAAATATTACTATTACATTTTTTAAAATTTGCCCCAAACTATTGTATTTTATAAAAGAGCCCGCCATTTATTATTTTGTAACAATGTTGCTTCGTCTTCTCGGTCATCTGATAGTGTATTATGTAGTTCATGATAAAAATGATAATTTTGTACTAAATTTATTTATGTTCAGGACTATGGTTTGTGATAATGATAATGAATGTTATTGATGAAGGTAATGTTGGGTATTTGTGATAGTTTTAAGAACTTGTGGGTATAAGTCATGCTTCATGTTTTTTTTTTTAAAAGTGAAATATGTTTTGAAAACAGATGTCCAAACACATTTTCATCTTCAAACCAAACTTCACCCAAATCAGATTTTTCAAAACAAATTTGAGAATTTATGGCCAAACGCTAGCTTGGTATCTAGAACTCTTGCTTTGAATTATATATAGAAATTCAAGAGAAATTAGTAGGCAGAACATCATAATACAAACTATGACCGAACCTACCTCTTGCACTTGATCCTGCTGCAAAGCTTGATCTGCATCAACCAGAAGATTTTTAGACTCTAGAGTTCTTCCATATTAAAGAATGCAAGACTGACACCATAGTGAAAGAAGTGGTTAACCCAAATTAATATTTTAAAAACTGGTAGGAAACTCTTCCACCTGAAAAGTTGGGAGGGAGAGACAGAGAGTACGACAAAGAAGGGGGAAAAGAGAGAACTGAGTCATAAATAAACGAACAACCTGGAACAACTTCATCCTCCACATCACTGTGTTGACCTGGTTTTTCACACAAAGTGCTATTTTCATTCGTCTGCTCTTGTCTGTTTGTATTTCTACCCTTATCTTCTTCGCGCAATTGCTTCCAGTGTAGCTACATGTGAGACAGTGCTTTGTCAACACAAATGAGACTAGGCAGAAGAATTGAAACATATGTGTGAGTCTGATTACTCACAAGTCCTTTTGGTTGGCCAATCACTTCTTGATTTTTAGCTTTATTTTGCTGCTGCTTCCAATTCCCCTGCAGAGTCTATGATATAAGTTTCCAATACATGAAGCAGAAGCAAAAGTGATAGAAGTACTTCTCGGTATCTCACTACTCACACGTCCCCTTGGTCTGCCATCAGTCTCACCATCAACATGCCACTTTGAATGCAGTTTACCAGCTCTTCTTCCAGCATTAGCCTGCAATTCCTTCCCCTTTTGCTGCAAAATTGCACCGAGCAAATATAATACCCCATGAAAATAATAGCTGGCAAATCTGCATCTTATAATTACTTACAGGTCCCTCTGATTCGGAAGCTGCATGCTGCTTGTAAATTTTGATCATTTCTTGCAACCATTGCCTTTTCGCATATTGTCTCCGAGCACTTCTACTAGGGCCCTGACAGAAAGAAGAATCAATATCTCAGCACTAAAAGATCTTTAAACAAATCTTCCGAAGGAAAATTGAAAAAAGCGATTCACGCTAATATTTAAGTGAAACTATTTGTAAGACAGACTATCTGGTAGTATGAGTAGAAGAATATTCAACTATACTAGCCAACAAATCTGATACGCACTATAACATCTGATCATGTCAGGTGAGTTTGTGACAAGAACAAATGTCACTTTCAAGTAACACCTAATATAGGGGATACACAGTTTCACACAATTTTCTGAAATAGCTCCACCAACTATAGGACTATTTGCTGCCAATTTCTCGATTAAATGATAAAAGTTGTAATAATGTACCTTTTTAACACGCTCAGGCTTGGGGATTTCCTCCACATTCTCCACGCCTTTCTCTTGAAACTTGTTATTTCTATAGAAACAGAAGAAATGTTCAGTAACCTAACAAGATATTGGACATCTCTGCATGCATAAAAACAGAACAAGATGCACTTGGAAATGCCTAAGTCATCAGAAGAGATATTACAACTTTAAATATAAATTTTCCGGGATCTTGCACTTTTTATCAATAAGATTAAGTTGTCAAGCCACCGCAAGCAAATATCAGATTAGGGGCAAATTACTTGGATTCATTATGGAGAAAATAAATTCAAGATTTTCACCAGCAGAAGATGGACAAAGATAAACTCTTACAAGATGCCCAACAAGGAAAGATGGGGTATTCAGGCTATCATTCAATGCGGCTCTAATGTTGTATTATTTCCTACTATCTTGTTCCATATGTTCAAACACCAAAATCCATACTCCGTACAAGAGGCGAGCAACACTTAACTGAGACACAAAAACAAGAAAAGAAAATACATGGGCAAAGAAATACACACCGAAATGGAAACAAGACAAGCAACCCCTTCAATGATTGAGGCCAAAATGGTAGCAGTGGAAAGGAATAAATCCTCAACTAAGTGGTGCTGTGGGAAGGAATGTACCCTAAGTAATGACCACAGTAAGGCTTCCAAAGCAAATACATCAAGAAATTGGCAGAAACTGACTAAATAAAGCAATAATATCCTAAAATAAACTGTAATCACTCAAAGAATGAGATTACAGATATCAATAGCCGTACCTCTTCATGCCGGAAATGCTGTCATTAACCTTGCTACTTTCAGCACTTCCTTTGTTATTATCCACATCTTTGCTATCCGGATCAGCTACCTTCTTTTGCTTGCAAGGACTCTTCTTGCTTGTGAGATCCTGTTGAGCTTTCTTGGTCTGTTCAACATCCTCCTCTGCAACTTCAGAATAATGCTTCTTCTTCCTGAAGAAGAGAGATTCAAGAAATCAATTGTGAGCCTTACAAATTAAAGCCAAAGTATGGGCAAATCAGAATCATCAAACAAGTGATGAAGAAATTACTTCGAGCTAGAAAGTGTTTCCGATGCCTTTCTTTTCTTGGAGATCACGTTACAACCCAAAGCATTTTCCAGATGTGCACTAGTATGTTTTACTGGGTCAGCTCCTTCTTCCTTGTCTTCATACTCATCTTCGGGCTCTTCACTCTCATAACCTCCAGATTCATTGTCAAACTCCTCCTCGTTCGCCAACAGCAATTGTCCAGTGTTTACTGGTTGCTTCTCAACAATTCTGATATTCTCAGCTATATTAGGTGTATCATTTCCTTCAATGGCTAAAACACCTCCTTTCTTCTTCACACTAGTGTACAAGTTTTGAAAACATAATTTTTATGAATAATAGTAATAATAATAACGATGATATTAATAGATGACAAAGCGGCAATTAAGCAAAACCTGACTGTAGAATTATCCTTCAAGATACAAGTTGATTCAAAAGGGGGCAAGACAAAGCCATCCATCTGCAAGTATATGACAAGAAAGTGAGCCAGTACTTAAATAATGTGATGTCAGCTGCAAGAGAATAGAAATGTTAATTCGTAGCCAGAGGCTCGATCAACAAATGTAACAAGCCAAGCACCAAAGGATGTGGCCTAGTGGTTAATGAAAGACCACGAGACACCAGAATTTCAGCCCCATCAGTAAAACAAAAAAGTTGTTTGCTCCGTTTTAATTTATGTGGACTTATTTGACTGGGTACGAAGTTTAAGAAAAAAAATGAACACCTTTAAAACTTGTGATCTTAAACATGACATAATATTTGTGTGCATATAAGGCAACTTATGGTCTTAACCATGTAATAACATCTTTATGACTATAAAAGTTTATTATTAAGAGTAAAATGGAAAGTTTAAGTTAAATTGAATCTAAATTTAGAAGGGGTCATTCTTTTTGTAACGGACTAAAAAGAAAATAGGATCATATAAATTGAATGGAGGAAGTAGGTGATTTCTCCATATGCCTACACCTCAGTGGGAAAAATTAGCAGTACGTAGGTGCTCAATGAAATAGAGAAAGTAGCTAATAAACAATGCTGATGAACACCTTATTTTATAAAATAGGTGTTCGGACCGAAGTGTTGAAGCTGATAAAGCAAGAACACAAAGCCAAAAGTAGACACCGGCACTAAGCAACAAAAAACAGTAATTGAATCAACAACAAAAAAATAAAAAATTGAAGGAAACACTATCCCAAAATTAAAAAGAAATAAAAATTTATGAAACATACAGAGAGGAGAAGGCCATGAGGACAAGAGTGATGGAGCTGAAAAGTGTGTAGAACAGAAGAGGAGAGGTCATAGATGGTTCTGTGCTGTTGGGGTTTGAGAAGGAACCAACTATGCCTCAGACCCTCTGATTTCTCCTGTAATTCGCTGAGAATGTGCCGCTCCTTAAATATCAATCGAACCCTTACGCTCTCCCCCATAAGCTTTCTCCGACTACAACCCTTGCAAGTGATTTGGGGCTTCCGGCATAGTAAACTGTACTAATAGCGGAATATAGTGTTCTTCACTTCCTCGAAAGTAATGACGTTCCAAGCATTTGCTAGTTTGGTTACTAACAGGAACTCACTCGGTTTTGCTTCCTCAGTGTCACTTGTATGCTTTAAAACTCCACTAATTTAACATTGTTACTAAAATATAATACTGTCTATGTTCATTTATTATTTCGTTAAACGGAACAAGATTATTCATTTAGTACTTTGTTGAAGTTTATCAGCAACCAACTGTCATAGACACGTTGCAATCAACTCAATAAAATAATTTGTAACTTCTTACAACATGGAAGTTGTGAACAACTTATGCAAACAACTTACAATCAGCTCAAGAAAAGTCTCGCAGTTGCTTCATGAAAAGTCTTGCAGTTGACTGGATTATTTCTAACTGCATATTTACAATCCTTCGATCAAATAGAGCTTCCTATCCTGCGTTTTTCTTTTTTTCCCACGATAGTGATATTCCTTTGCTACTTTTGCTTCCTGAAAAGCGTGACAGCTGCTTTCGTTCTTCTATAAATAGAAGAGGTCTCAATTCATTATGTACATCAGTTTGAAGTTGAATAATATATTAGTCTCTCTCTGTACTTGTCTTTAATTAATTTAATTTATAGTCTTTATTTTATAACACGTTATCAACACGAGACTCTATCAACCTGAGCAAATACTTTGAAAATATCAAAGGTACAAACTTTTTAAAAAAAAATGTCAATCTTTCTAAACTTGTATTTGTAGCCCTGGATATATCGGGCAAAAGTTACATGTCTTGGGTGTTTGATGTTGAAATTCATCTTGATACGATGGGTCTGGCAGACGCAATCAGGGATAAAAATAGGCATCAAAGCAAGACCTTGCCAAAGCAATGATATTTCTATGCCATCACATTGATGAAGGCTTGACAATGGAATCTCACAATTAAAGATCCACGTATACTGTGGAATAATTTGAAAGATAGATCTGGCCACCTTAAGATGGTCGTTCTTCGACGGGCACGTTATGATTTAACTCATTTAAGGCTACAAATTTTTAAATCTATCAGTGAGTAAATTCTGCTATGTTTAGAATTATTTCACAATTGAAATTATGTGGTGATAATCTTATTCAGCATGATATGCTGGAGAAAACTTTCACCACTTTTTATGCCTTGAATATGCTCCTGTAGCAGCAATATCGAGAGATGGGATTCAAAAAGTATTCTGAACTTATTTCACATCTTCTTGTGGTCGAGCAACATAATGGGCTATCAATAAAAATATCATGAAAGTCGACCTACTCGTTCTTGTCCATTCCTTGAAGTGAATGAGACGAACTTCTACCAAGCTAAGCGTGGAAGAGGTCATGGCCTGAGTCGTGGTCATGGCCATGGTCAGGGAAGAAACTTTAATCATGGTAATTATAATGCACCAAAGAATCCTCCTCACCACCAGCAGTGGAAAAGGAAGGAACAAAAGCATGAAACAGTGCAAACAACAAATACAGAAAATGCATGTTATAGATGCGGAGGAAAAGGACACTGGCCACGTATCTGTCGTATGGCAAAGCACCCGGTTGAGCTTTATCAAATCTCCCTAAAGAAGATAGAGAAAAATATTGAAGCAAATTTTATTTATAAAGATAATGTTGACTTCATGCATTTGGATGTAGCTCATTTTTTTTGTACTCCCAGAAAGAGAAACAAGTCATGTGATCGGTGATGTTTATAATAAGTTTTGTTCCTTAAGATAGAAATATAGTGGCTTTTCCGGAGCCTTCAATCAAACTTATATTACCAGAAATTGTAGAAATAATTGCCTTTTCCCTATGCAAATAGAAAAGTATTTCTGATCTTTGAATATGGATAATCCTCAATTATGTTTGGATCAAAGACCAATCATGAAGATATGTGTGTTATTGATAGTTGAACAACTCATATCCATATTCAAAGATCAGAAATACTTTTCTATTTGCATAGGGAAAAGGCAATTATTTCTACAATTTCTGGTAATATAAGTTTGATTGAAGGCTCCGGAAAAGCCACTATATTTCTATCTTAAGGAACAAAACTTATTATAAACAATGCATTGTTCTCTTTCAAGTCCCGACGATGGATGAAATGAATATGGAATATCTTTGTATTACAAAAAAATTCCTAGCTAGAAGGGCCTAAATAGAAAAGTCACAAACTTTATTTTCTGTCTTAAACTATTCAAAGATTAGTATAGTTGAAGCACACTCTATCGTAAACTAGACGTTTACTTATTCAAATACTTTTGTGTTTTGGCATGGTCGCTTGGGTCATCTTGGATCAATAATGATGAGATGAATTATTGAAAATTTGAGTGGGCATACATTAAAGAACCTGAATATTCTTACAAATGATGAATTTTCTTGTGATGCTTGTTATCAAGGCAAAATAATCACTCGACCATCACCAATGAAGATTGGCATTGAATCCCCTGCCTTCTAAGAGCGTATACATGAGGATATGTGTGGACCTATTCACCCACCCAATGGGTTGTTTTGAATATTTTATAATCCAAATAGATGCATCTTCAAGGTAGTCTTATCTATGCCTACTATCATCTCGCAATCTGGCGTTTGCAAAGCTATTAGCCCAAAGAATTCGATTAAGGCACAATTCTCATATTATCCTATAAAGGTTATTCGCCTTGATAATGCTGGAAAATTCTCATCTCAAGCTTTTGATGATTATTGTTTATCAGTTGGAATAAAAGTTAAAAATCATGTAGCTCATGTACATACTCAAAT